>NW_016107324.1:4570170-4636666 GCF_001604975.1 Cebus imitator
TTTTTGAGACAGGATCTTTCTCTGTTGCCCAGGCAGAAGTGCAGTGGTGTGATCTTGGCTCACTGCAGCCTCTACTTCCTGAGGCTCAGGTGATCCTCCCATCTCAGCCTCCCAAGTAGATAGGACCACAGGCAGGTACCACCATGCCTGGCTAATTTTTGCATTTTTAGTAGAGATGGGGTTTCACCATCTGGCCTAGGCTGGTCTATAACTACTGGTCTCAGATGATTCACCCACCTTGGCCTCGCAAAGTGCTGGGATTACGGGCGTGAACCAGTTACTGGTTTGTTTTCAAGTTCATAGTTCTTTTCTTCCTCAGTTACTAATCTGCTGTAAGTCTGACAGTGATTTTTTTTCATTTTATTATATATTTTAGTCCTAGTAGTTCCATTTGTTTACTTTTTAAATCTTCTATTTCTGTTTTTAAGATGTCCTTATTTTCTTTTAAATCCTTTGCCCTATTTCTGATTTTTAAATAGCTACTTTAAGCTTCTTTTTTCTAATTGCATCCTATTGATAAATATTTTCTTCTTACTGATAAATTTTCTCCTAGGTAGGTCATAAGTTGATGCTTTTTTTTTTTTTTTGCATAGTTAGCAATTTGTATTTGTGAGTGGATGCTAGACACAGCATAAGTTACATTGTTGACTACTAGCATTTTGTTTTCTTCCTTTAGTGTTGAAGTTTATTTTGGCAAGCAGATACATTACTTCTATCTTTGCATAATATTTTTCACAATTGTTTTGAAATATTCTTAAGATGGGTCTAGAGTAGTCTTTCTGTAATCCTAATTTAGCCTTACTACTAAGACATGACTTTCTGTGATCTCTTCTGAATGCTCTAAATGTTCAATGATAGTTTTTTTCTGCCTAGTTAGAATTCAGACACCTCCCAGCACTATTGACCTCTGGAATTTTTTCAGCTTAAAGCTCTCTGACAGTTCTTCTTTTGCTGGCCTTATGAGGTTTTACCCTAAGCATGACCAAATTAGTATTAATCAACCAATTAAAGATTCTGAAATTCTTTCTCTGTGTAGGTCACCCCTTCTAGTACTTTGCCATGAAAATTCCAGCAGCCTCAGCCTCCCCCAATTTCCTTCTCCTTTTATCAGTTTAAACCATCCTGCTCTATTTTGGTTCTCTTGGATAATAGTCCAAAAATTGCCTCCAAAAGTAAAGCTTGGCAATTTTATGACCTGCCTCCTTAGCTATCATTCTTTCAGGGATCATGATTATAATCTGTCTATTCTCTCATTTCTGAAAACAATTGTAAAATATATATGTTCAGGTTCTTTTGCTAGTTATAGTTAGAGGACAGGTTCTATACCAGCTATTTCAGTTGAAAGAAGAAGAAGGCTTACTCTTTTTTTTTTTTTTTTTTTTTTTTGACAGAGTCTCACTCTGTCATCAGTCTGGGGTGCAGCAGCGTGATCTTGACTCACTGCAACCTCCATCTCCTGGGTTCAAGTGATTCTCCTGCCTCAGCCTCCTGAGTAGCTGGGACTACAGGCATGCACCACCACACCCAGCTAATTTTTGCATTTTTAGTAGAGGCAGGGTTTCACCATGTTGGCCAGGAAGGTTTCGATCTCCTGACCTTGTGATCCATCTGCCTCAGCCTCCCAAAGTGCTGGCATTACAGGTGTGAGCCACTGCCCCTGGCTAGAAGGCTCACTCCTCTAGTTTTATCATCATAGTCATTTACTTTTACTCAATAAACGAGGGTGGGTTCCTTATAAACACTTTTACTGTTTGCAGGCTTATTTATTTTGCAACTTTATTTGATTAGGCATGTATCAGATAAAGTATTTTTATCATCATATGTTCTTTTCCTCTTAGCAGACCTATGACAATTTGTAGTTTTCTATAGTTTTCCCACATATATGCATTGGTTTAGTTTAATAGGAGATGATAAGAAGAATATCATTTCTCTGTTAGGAGAGAGATGATATTCCTCTTATCACCTAGCAGAGAGATGATATTCCTTTAGAGCAAATTCAACCAGCTGCAGCTCATGGAACAGCTTTGAATGAGGCCCAACGCAAGTTTACAAACTTTCTTAAAACATTATGAGACTCCTCTGCAATTTTTTAAAGCTCATCAGCTATCTTTAGTGTTAGTGTATTTCTTCTTCCAACATGGCCCCAGAAAGCCAAAAGATTGGATACTCTTGCTTTAGAGGTAACAAAGTCCTAACAAATTAGGGGAGAAAAAACCAAAACTATGTCCTTAATATAAAAAAAAAGTACTTATAAAAATTTACACAATATGCAAATAAAAGAACACTACTACAAGAGTTGAGGTTAGGATGTCAGCCAGGCATAGTGGCACATGCCTGTAATCCTAGCACTTTGGGAGGCTGAGGTGAGAGGTTCACTGTAGCCCAGGAGTTTGAGACCAGCCTGGGCAACATGGTGAAACCCCATTTCTACAAAAAATACAAAAATTAGCTGTGCATGATGTTGAGAGACTGTAGTTCCAACTACTCAGGAGGCTGAGGTGAGAGGATCACCTGAGCCTGGGGAGGTAGAGGCTGCAGTGAGCCAAGACTACACCACTGCACTCCTGCCTGGGTGACAGACTGAGACCCTGTCTCCCCCAAAATAAAATAAATAAAATCTAAAGAGTGGCTTTCAATTATTATAACACATTTCATTCATAATAATATTGGGAACTGTATTTTACTTGTTACTCTGAATAGTAGATGTAAACTTGGCAGGGGGTGTCTACTTATTAGGTGAGATTCAGAAAATGTAAAAAATTAAAAACTCTAATTTCTGAATTTCAAGCATTTTAAGATTTAAAATGTTCATACGGGAAAGCATAGAGTAATGAGTAGAAATTCCCTTACACATTTTCATCACACACAGAAGATAAAACAGGCCTATAAGCCAAACCAAGATTAGAGAGATTTTAAAAGATGTTTATTTAGAAGAATTTATTGTATGACTAGTTTAATTTGAATAATGTGAAAGATCCATAAATAAGATTATAATTTAAAAATTTCAAAGAAAAATAAAATAGTTCAAATGTCTTTGACAATTAGCGTCCTATACTTTGATACTCAAATGATTCTATGTTGGGGAAAAAAAAAGATAAACTATTAATAATTTAAAAACACAGAAAATATTACCTCCCATGAAAATGGTATAATGATATAGTTAAATAATGAACTTTACTTTTCTAAAAAATTAATACTCACTGTGATATAATACTTTATCCTTGATCTCTAGAATATAGAACAAATGCAAATAGTGAAAATGTTGTGGTTTTCTAACATCAAGTATGATTACTGAGACACTTTCTCCATTACTAGCTATCATGAATCAAAGACAAAAGTCCCTGGCTACTTTACTTAGTAAAGTAGGTAGTTCCTAGGAGCTCTTCTGATGAATAATGACAAGAATTCCAAGCCAGTGTCACTCACTGAACCAAGAGACAGTAAAGCCACAAGAATCCAAATGTTCATCTGTTGAATCCCCTCATTTTAGAAATAAGAAAATTGAATTACTGAGAATAATCTCTCTGAAGTCACATCAATTGTTTTTGTTTTCTCTTCTCTATGCAACGGGGCAAATGTAACAGACCAGAGATTTTCCACTAATACATCTTCTAAGGGCACCAGAGTTTTTCTTCAAAGTGGTCAGAGAAAACAGATAGAAGTATATTCAACAATGTAATATTTCCTCACTAATGTCATATGTAATATTTGTCAAATATGTGTTACAAATTTACGTGGTATAACCTGTACATTTGAGAAATTGGATTGCCTCGTTTAGTTACATCTAAAATACATTAATTACTATTAAGTGAATTTGTATAGGAAAATAATTCATAAGATGGTCATCAGATCAAAGAGGAAACCTGATTATTACTGCTTTATGTGATTGATTTGAAATGAAGCTTAGGTTAAAACTATAGGGTAGGTTTCTAAAAACATGTTTTCATGTAGTTGAGAAAGGACAGGAACCTCTTTTTTTCTCCACCCTTTTCTTCTCCATCATCGCTTCTTAAGTTTCTAGTATAAATCTCTGCATAGAAAACAAAAAGTATAGTTTGTAATTGACTGACCAGGAAACAGAATTACAGAGGGAAGCATGACACTTCTATGAAAGACAGCGAACTGCCCACGGTGTAGAACAGAAACAGCCTGCATCTTTAGCCATCGAGAGTTCGTTGTTGCAAATCATATTCAGAAGGATTTATTCTGCATGTTCTATCGATCGGACAAAAATTCCAGCACTAGAAATAGGAGTCATCATTTGATTGTGTAGCTGGGCAGATCACAGGCTGTGCTGAAGTATTGTGTTCTTTCTCCAAGCTTGTACTATGAAAAGCATCACTGCACATTTCTGAAAATCCATTAAGATTATGAAAGGCAGGCATACAAAATAATATAATCCATGCTCCATTCTGGTCTTAACGTAAAGGTCCACAGAATTGTTTGTAGCATCCCAAATTCAGCTTTATGTTTACTGGGGGAAATGCCTACCTCATGAAGGCATGGCCCTGCCCTGTTTGTACACTTTTAGGAGACAGTGAAATAAAACATCCTTTTGCAAAGCTTGATAGGGAATCTCTGAGAGGAATAGAAGCTTTCACAGATACTGTTTGAATGAGTTCATTTTTAACTCTGTCTCAGCTAGGCATATTTCATTGGTATTTCAAAAATAAGTGTCATATTTCCAGTCTTTATACCGACTCTTTGGAATAACTGGATCCCGACGTTTAATTCTTCTTCCAGCGTAAGAAGCAAGGCTGAATGTATGGTAGCAATAACCATGTGCTTTCATTTTGTGGTCGGCAAGAGGAGGAAAGAAACAAGTGTTGATGGGTTTATTCTACGACACTACAGCACCAAAAGGTACAAAAACTGTTTCACTATTTAAAAAAATGTATTTTTAGCCACATTAGCTTCAATTCCTCTGAATAAAAACTACTTAACTAATTGACTTTTTATTACACAACTGCTGTATTTGAATGACATAATTAACGAAGAAACAAATGTGAAATGTGTTTCCATGTTTACAGTTATTTTTTCAGTCGTTAAGATAAAATCTAGCCACCTTTGTATGTTCATTTTTTGTAAGAAAACTATTTATATTTTTGTTGTATTATTTCACCATCTAACTGAATGTCTCTTTGCTATAAAATGGCTTTGATCAGCTTGATACCATGGATATGATGGCATGCACCTGTAATCCCAGATACTCGGGAGGCTGAGATGAAAGAATCACCTGAGCCTGGGAGATAGAACTGCAGTGAGCCATCTGTTTGTGCCACTGCATTCCAGCCTGTGTGACAAAGTGAGATCTGCCTAAAAATTTTTTTTAAAAAATACTCCTTTTGGGGACAATTTAAAGACGTAGGGAAATATTCAGGAAACATTTAGGGAGAAAAAATAGGGTATATATTTTTATGGAAGGAAAAACTGGTATTAGAAAGTCATATTTTTAGAAGATAATAGAAATATCTAAAAGTATGCTTTCACTATTTTTTATAAATTGTATTATATTTAAACTAAATGCCATTTTAATGTTCTAACAATAACCTGAGACAACAAATTTTATTATGAAGCATTTCAGAATAGAATGAAGTCTCTCAAATAAAGTCACTCAATCTTTTGAATAACACACAGCTTAAAATTTAAGTTTTTGAACAGTCTGAAAAGCAATGAGTGAATGTCATTTTCTTTTTTTGAATTGAGAAATAGTATATATGAAGTGTTACTTTTGTTGAAAAACTCCAGATATATGATTATGTCCTGTGAAATCAAAACTGTATTTTGATTGATCACCTACAAATTGTCGAACACTACTAGACATGGCAAATATATAGGACAGAATCACTACCTTTAAGGATTAATGGGAAAAGAACACATACGAGTAAGTAACTGTCAGTGTGTGTGAGTGGTGAAACTTTGTGAACCTATACAGTTCTAGAGGTTGTCAGAGGAAGGGCAAAATCATTTTTTGGAGGCATGAAGTGGATTGTCAGTGGTTGCTTCTTATGGGAGATGATGTTAGCAGGGTATTGAAAAATAAATAATAATTCCAAAATTCAAATGAAGACTACTAGAGCTGTGGGGTATTTGATGTTAGGCAAAGGGAACAATCTGGACAAGCGTGAGAAGGTTTGACATCATTCTAAGGCCTGAGGCCAATGTATAGTTCGGGATCATTGTAGAGAAACGGCCAGTGGGAAAGAAATGTCATATGAAATTTAAAAGGATAGGACTTTGGAAGATAATGGATTTCATATTACGATTTAGTTTGGCTAAAGATGTCAGAAATTGAAAATAATATCAGCTTATAGAAGACAGCTGTTTATGTCTCCCATCCATGTTATTCCTTGAGGAAGCTGGCCTATGACAAGTTTGGAAGCTCGGTGATGCTGCTAATAAATTCAGGGTCTATTTTGCTTGCTGCTCCACCATTTTTTGCATCTCATCTCACAAGTTCAAAGAGCTGATCTAACCCTAACCCTCATATCTATAATTCAGTTATTAGGAAAGAGAAAAGGTTGAAGAAAGACATGCTACCTCTCTGTCTGTTCTGCATGCTATATAAAACATCATAGATTGGGTAGCTTGTAAATAAACAGAAATTTATTTCTTTTAATTCTGGAGGCTGGGAAGTCCAAAATCAAGATATCCATAGATTCCAATATCTGGTGAGGCCTGCTTCCTTGTTTATAGACAGCCATCTTCCTTCTGTGTTGTCTTCACGTGGTAGACAGGGTAAAGAAGCTCTCTGAGGTCTCTTCCATAGGTCATTAATCCCATTCATGAGGGCTCTGCCTACGAAATCACTTACCAACAGCCCAACCTCATAATACCCTCATATTGGTGCTTAGGATTTTAACATACGAACTTTAGAGGGACACAGCCACTTAATCCATAGCACTGTCTTTAAGGACACTTAGCAGAAGTGGTACGTGGCACTCTTGCTTGAATACTATTGATCAGAACTGAGGAATAAATTCGCAATGAGCTAAAGGGAAGCTGGAAATTTAACCTTCAGTGTGGTCAGCTATGCATCTTCTAAAGATGACAGCAGGCAAGTGGTCCCATTAGGAAAGAAAAAGGAAAAATGGATATAAGAGGTCAACTAGCAGTCTCTGGTAGGCCATCCTAGGAATCTTATAATAAATCTCATAAGGCATAATCACTGCAGGCATTAAGAGGGGCTAACATGGCCAACATGGTGAAACCCCGTCTCTACTAAAAATACAAAAATTAGCCCAGTGTGGTGGAGCACGCCTGTAATCCCAGCTACTCCAGAGGTTGAGGCATGAAGAGTTGCTTGAACCTGGGAGGCAGAGGTTGCAGAGAGCCGAGATCGTGCCACTGCACTACAGCCTGAGCGACAAAGTGAGACTCTGTCTCAAAAAAAAAAAAAAAAATTGTGGTGGCAGGAGTAGAACAATCAGATTTGTCGAGGTACAAAACATGGATTAGAGAGTGGCAAGTAGAGAGAAAAACCAGTTAAGAGACCATTGCAGTAACCCAGACAAGAAATAAAGTAATGTCAGTGGGTATAGAGAAGGGAGCCTAGGTTTCCAACGTAATTGGAAGATAGAATTAAAAGATTTTGATGACTGGTTGTGAAAGGATGAGGGAAAGAGAGGAAAGGGGAGATGATTCCCGGAAAATATAACAACATTCAACAAGGTAAGGAAGAATTCAGAAGTGGACTTGGCAGAATGGATCAAAAGCATCTCAACTGTGCAGAAGTAGGCTTTACACTTAAAGGTCATGGTTGCTGTGTTCCCATGTTTTGAAATAAATGTTGGTGCTTTTTAATTTTACTTCTATTTTCTTCCAGATCATTATTACAGTGTCTGTGTGTAAACATCAATTGTTTACAAAAACATGATAAAGATTGAAAGAGAGGGTTTCAAAGTGTATGAGGTCATAAATTTTCCCAACTTAAGCTACTTTAATCTCAGTGCAGCAAATATGTGGTTTGAGTTGTTATTATAATGACATAATTTGTATTTACCAGATGTTTTCAGATATAAGGAAATAAAAAGTACTAACATAACTATCAGTAAGAATTTATTGTCTGCTATTTAATTCACACATATGGTAAATTCTCCTAAATTTTGACTCGGTAATTACCCTGATTTTACAAATGAGAAAAAGTGATCCAGAGAAAATTTATTTAACATGCCCGAGGTCAAATCAACTAGTAAGACACAGCCCTATGATTTAAACCTGGGTGTGTCCACACTCTTGAAAACTCTATCACCCAGCCTACACAATGCTTCTGAGGTGACTCTGTTTCTGAAATGGAAAGAAAGAAAAGGCATACTAATGATCTTTGAAAATGTGACAACACAATTAGTGTGCTGTGCATGAAAAACAGGAAAAAAAAAAGATGAAACATTCATAAAGTAGTTCTCTCTATTGTTTCTGTATTGCAGAAATCATGCTAAATCTATTCATTCTATGCACTACATGATATCATTATAGAAAAACATCAAAATAGCTGGAAACCAAAGATGGGGAATAAAAAAATCAACCCTCCGACCATTGATCTACAGCACCCTGGTGTCAAACCAGGCCTCCTCCCTTCAGCTCTGAGTTTTCTGGGCCAGTTATAGAGGTAGAATCATTAGTTATGATTTTTTTAGTTGCTTATTCAGTATTTTTAGTTGAATATTGACTAATTATAATTGCATATATTTATGGGGCATAAAGTGATGTTACAGCATATGTATAAAATGTGAACTATTTGAATTTAACTAATTGACTTAGTTGTGTTCTTAATAATTCAACCAGAAAGTACAATCTATGTCAGTTAAAAAAAGAACAAAAATAAAAACTAAGTGTATGCAAATGATCCTAATAAGGTAAAAAAAATTATATGTTTTTCCTCAACTTACCTCTCAGTACATATTGTGTCTATTTCAGTCTGGTACCAAAAAGTCCTTCCCCTCTGCCTTCCAGCTGTAAGGAATATGGTTGTGCTTTGGTCAAGGAATAGGCTGAGGTAGACATCTGGGCCAAAGTGACTCAGCGAGTTTGGAATGCAGGTGCACAATTCCATGTTTAATGCAAACACAGCTATGTAGCCATAACATGGGAAGGCCATCCCTTGGCCCTAAGCCACGATTGTCTGTAAAAGGTATAACTGTCCTGTTAACATTGTGCAGGCATACTTGCACCCAGAGAAAGAGAAAGTCAGAGCTGTCCATCTTTGCAGATGGACGATGAGAGCCAGGATATGGCTCAGCTCACCCATGCCCAGAGAGAGAAAGAATTAAGCTGCTGACCCTGGAAGGCAAGGGAGAGCTGGCTGTGCAGCTCTGTGTGGGAGCTGTCAGGCTAAACAGCCCAGACAGGGTGGAGAGTGTGAGAAAGCTGTTGATGAGAACTGCTATTGAATAAAAGCATCTTTCACCTGCCTTTGGCCCCACCAAGTGTTCTTTCTGCTCATCCACCCACTCCCTTCAGACCTCAACATGGCAATTGGCATAGTCGTGAATCTGACACTTGCCATCTGCCATTTTCTTTTTCTTTTCCAAAAGTTCTGCCTATCTTTCTACCGCTTAACCTTCCCTAGGAGTCCTCTTTGCTTCCTCCTCCTTTAGATCTCCTGCTCAGGCTGTCAATTAGGTCCAACCAGCTTTTGCTTGAGGCAACTCATGGGAGAGTAGACCTTAGGAAAGTGGCAGGAAGAGGTGGGGAAGTGTGGCTTTTGATCTCCTGTGATTGGATGAAAATATGCTGACCCTCCAGGTCCCTCATCAGGATGAAGCACAGCAAATCTTTCTCTTGCTGACATTTACATCCTGTGCTGTATCTGTCTCTTTTCTCCTTCTAACCAGAGCAGAATTCTCTTAACCTGAGACCCAGGTGGTGGTGGGTATGATGTCTCCAAACTACCACATTAAGTGCTGGAGAAATCTCAGGCAGTAGATGTGTCCCAGATTGAATATGACCTTCCCTGCTTTGTGCATCAGGAAACCAACTAGGAAATGTGATTTTAGAGATGTTTCCTTCCAGCAGTCACTTAGGAAGTTCATTGACATATGCATTGGTGTCTGGCCAGTTAATGCTGGGATGAGGCAGCACAAACTAAATTTTCCTTATAATCTGGAAGAATGTATCATAGTCTCCACACTTAAGAAATTATCAGAGGCATATTTGCTGATTAATGTCACATCATAATCATTCCACCCTATATTTAAAACTCTCTTGTATTTCAAAATTTTTAAGTTCTTTTGCCTAAAATGCAATATTTCAAAAATAGGTAGCTTGTCCTGAGCTTTCTCAATACTATACAAGTCTGGAATTTGTAGCTGTAAACTAGATTACCTCATGCTAAATGATAAAATTATTTCCAAGCTGAGATTTTTAAAAATTCTTTTTAAAATAATTTTTTTCTGCTTAACCTGCAATAACCATTCTTGAATCTGGATACATCTAATTTGTATCCACAAATTAATAATAATAATAAAACAATAAACTTTTTTTGAGTATTTAGTTTCAGGCATTGTGCTAACTAATTAAAAATATATTCTAAGCCTCACAATACTTTCAGTAAGTAATGGGTAATAGTCCCATTCTACAACTGAATAAATAGAGGCTTAAGGATTTTGAGATACACCTTGAGATTATATTGCTATTGACTGTCTATCCCAGAGCCTAAGCTCTAAGCACTATATCTTACTATTTCCCTGGTGTCTAATTAAGTGAATACCTAGGATATGTCTTATTGACTCTATGGACTAGTACTTGCATATTATAGATAGCATTTATACTAGCAACTGCTTCTTGAAAATTCTAAAATTTTTATAAATACAGTCTTGTTTCCTATGATAATTTCTTGGTCTTTTAAAATTTCTTTCTTTTTCAACCAAAAGGTAAAAATAGTCATCAAAAACTCCCCCCACACAAAGGATCTTGCAACATGTGATCTAAGAAATACTTAAAGGCTATGATACCGCAGAGCAGCTCTGAGATTCATCAAAGTGTCCTTGTCAAGAAAATTTAAGTCTTTAGATAACTAAATGATAGCAAGTTAGCTCGGCACCAGAAGTTTCAGAATGTGGCAGGAGAGACAGAGATACTATTGTGGTTTTGGAGCCCTTTCCTCCAAAAAAACATTAGATGTAAATCATTTCTCTGCATAGATTCCTTTTCTGAATAGATTCCTTTTAATGATTTTTGGTCTTTTCTTTTAAACATGGAGAAAGTGTATCACCCTAAAATACCTCAGTGGAAATAGGATAAGAAGTAATTATCAATTCTTCTTCATGGGCATAAAAGAGTGAATTTGCTTCTTGATATTCTGTGATTTGTTTTTAAAGGAGAATGCACCTTCAGCTCCAGAAGTGTTTTGTCCATAGACATTAAAAGCGAAGAGTGCAGTTTTCAGTGAAATATGGTAATTTGTTGGCATTGCAATATTATTTTGGATGTATGCTTCTAAATCTCTCTGGCAAGCATAAGGAAACCAAAAATACAAAATTATGACATCAAATTATATCAGAACTCTGAAAAGTGTTTTTTACAAACATAGTGAAATATTTTGAGAAAATGACTTCAAACTTTGTGATTATGCCCTATTTACACCAGCTGATGAGGCTCTTCATAAAATAGAACAGCAAGTTAAATGATTAAGAGTCACAGAATTTTGTCTCATATATAGAGAATTTAAGGGAACATCAATGTGCATTTTAGAATACAAGCACACCTTGTGAACTTAATAAAATAATATGAAATGAAAAAAGTCTCAGGAGTGGAGGCAAAATTTTACCTCTATCCCCTAAGAGTCTCCAGCTGGGCCCAAGAAGTCAATCGACATAAGACAGATTAACAGGAGAAAAGCATGCATACTTTTACATGTAACATGGAAGCTCCCATCAGAAAATGAAGACCCAAAGAAGTGGCAAAATAATTTGTTAATATACTAGGTTGAGGAAAAAGAGGCAATCGTAAAATAATAATAATAATAATAATAGCGATATATGGGAGTCTGAAGGAAAATAAGAGGTTGTTGTGTTTTGTTGTTGTTTGTTTTGTACCAAGTCTGTTTGTGTGGATTTCTCTTGGCCTCAACTCCCCATCTCTTATGATAAGAATGTTTCTTTTCCCCTAGAATGAGGAGAAATTCTTTCCCACGGGAGTTTGGTCTCCTGTCTTTCCTTTGCACTTGCTGTTTTGCAAGTGCTTTTAGCTCAAAATAATCCTTATGCCAAGTGATGTATTTTGGAGTGTCATAGTCTGCCATTCTTCATCTTTCAATTACAACCTTTAGGGAATGAAAAACTACATAAACATTCATTATTTTCATTAATAACTTTCACCAGAGATTTATTGTTGATCACATAATGTGGTGAAAAAACATAACTAGAACATAACTTCCAACTGGAAGTCAGGAGGTCTCAGTTTTTATCCCAGTTCAAAACACAATTTACTTCTAGGTTCCTCAGGGGTTTTTTTGTTTTGTTTTGTTTTGTCTTTTTTGTTATTGTTGTTTGTTTATTTTTATTTATTAAGTAAAAAAGTCATACTTTATAAAATCTAAGATTCCTCTGAACCCTGTGATTCTGTTCTACCTTAAAATATCAACAGCTGCTCAGCTCTTTTCTCTAGGACTACTCACTGCAGCATATTCCCTAGGTATTACTTTATAGCCATCAATAATTCATCCACAAATACTACATGTTAAACCCCAAACAATTTCTCTTAATTAAAAAAAAAAAAACCTGCTTGGTGGATATGGTGGCTCACACCTGTAATCCCAACACTTTGGGAGGCCAAGGTGGGAGGTTCACTTGAGTCCACGAGTTCAAGACCATCCTGGGCAACATGGTAAGACCCCCATGTCCACAAAAAATACAAAAATTAGCTAGGTGTGGTTGTATGCGACCATAGTCCCAGTTACTCAGGAGGCTGAGGTGGGAGGATCACTTAAGCCTGGGAGATAAAGGTTGCAGTGAACCAAGACTGCGCCACTGCACTCCTCCCTGAATGACAGAGCAAAACTCTGTCTCAGAAAAATAAATTTAAAAAATGTAAAAAATAAAAACTGCTTAAAACATATTCAAAATACACCTTATAAACAAACTTTTGGATAGAATGTTTAAAACTTTCCACCAACATTAGGGGGAAAGCTAAACAGATTAATAATAAATCTTTATTTTATATAAATTAAGATATAACTGTTTTACAGTAAATATGCCCTTAACAGCAAGGACATATTATCCTGATGTTAAACATGCTTGAAAAAGAGAAAACTCTCACTGTTCATTAATTTCATGTATATAAAAATATCCAAAAAGTTTCAAAAGTGCCTTCATTACCTTCATCAAACATTTCATAGGTGCCTTCATTAGTTGTCTCATCATTCTTCTGCTGTATGCTCCTCAGCACATACGGGCTTGGTTTCTCAGCTACATTATTAGCTTACATTTTCAATTTATTGCTCAGTAAATATGCCCTTCGGCTATTTCACGGGTCTCAGAGATATGTCAGGATTGTGTAAACTTGATCCAAGGATGAGATATCTACATCCACAGCTGAGAGCCAATAAATGTTGACTGACCCTAAATAAATTTTGGCAGGCTTAAGTTTACCTTTTATTGCAAATATATTTAAAGTACAGAAATTAAATGATACGAATTCTATTTACTACTGAAATTTAGTGCTACAAAGCCCTGCTAGTCTCTAAGATTATTTTGAAAGCTGAAAGAAAAATCATAGTTTGGAAAAAAAAATGTTTTTTGAAGACATAAAGCTTTAACAGCTTGATAAATATTTAAAAGGTAAGCCTTATATGATAGCTCAAATACAGAAATAGATAATAGAAGCACAAGCAATAGAGATATAAATAATAAAGCTATAAATAATTAACTAGAAAGCTTTTTCAAAGGACAATTTAAATGTATAATGAAATAAACATCTTGATAAATGACATGCAAAGAAACATAACACACACAAACTGGGGTAGGTAAAAGTTCATATTTTGTTTCCTAATTCGGTTTGTGTCAGTGATTTAAACAAATAATAAACTTGTATTAGAGGACTTTGGAGTGTGGAGTGCATATATTTGCATAAATGTGCATGTATGTAGGTATGAATAATTTTTACCTATCCTTTTTGAAAAAACTATATTTTTAACCCAGTTGTATCATGCATTTATTGTGAAGTTTCTATGTTCTTAACTGTTAATACTGTAATAAATATTTTAGATAATTTTAAACTAAATAGTAATTTACTGATCATTTAAATCACTTTTGCTCACATATTAGATCACTAGAATCCTTTAATAGCATCAAAGTGGCCAGGTGCGGTGGCTCACGCCTGTAATCCCAGCACTCTGGGAGGCCGAGGTGGGCGGATCACCTGAGGTCAAGAGTTCAAGACCAGCCTGACCAACATGGTGAAACCTTGTCTTTATTAAAAAAAAAAAAAAAAAATGGCATCAAAGTGTGAAACATTGTGGTATATCATCATCCCTCTAGATTTACAATAGCCCATGAAGTCATTATTACAATGTTTCATAATTTTCTTCTTTCCCACTCATCTTATATACAGTTACACTTACTTTCCAATTGTGAATCTATTTTATGAGTACATAACCTTTATATTGCGGTATTTAACTGACATAATGACAAGTAATATTTTATAGTGCCAATTAAATTCATTAAAAAAAACCAAGATACACAATTCTTAATTATGGGCAAGTACTATAAAATATACCTTTTATTCTTCAAATACAATATGACAGATTTTTTTCCTTCTCATACTCCTAGAGTAATTATAATTACTTTTGATTTTATTCTTTTGTAGCAAAGGAACAATAAATAAGTAATTTCACATTTCTTGTTTTAAGCATCCAAGTAGAATAAAACTATTAAGTTGGAAAGGGCACATAAAATATTTTTGTTGTATCTTGAAAATTTCAAAAGGAGAAATAGTTGAGGGTAAATGATTTCAGATAATCCATTAATATTTGAGCATGAATATATCAGCACCAAATTAAAATGCAAAAAATGACCTAAAATCAACATCAGCATGAGTAACTCAGAATCTTTACTTAAAATAAAACATTGTCAAATTTATGTGGTGTGATATACATTGAAAGGCTACTGTGGACATTCAGAGAAGCATCGGAATTTGAATTAGGAAAACCGAACACATAATGAGTTGGGAAATCTATGAGGGACTCCAGAACATGACATTGTGGAAAGTTTTTTGAGATGTAGAGAAGGGGGTATGATTTTAAGCCCTACTTTCTCCATTTACGACTATATACAATGGGGGTATTTCTCTTCAGAACTCACTCACTCACTTGTTTCTCTTTGAACCTCTTTCTACATGTGTATTCTGGGAGACCAGGTGCTTTTCCCACATTTCCCACTGAGGATTACCTCAGTTCTTGTCACCCAACTCAAACATTTAGTTTGAAACATCAAGAGGCTTTTTCCTGGGCCTCCATCTGTATTTTTCCTAAGTGATATGATGTGGTTCCAAGGCTTTGCCTATCATCCATTAGCTGAGGAATTCCAAATTTATATCTCTAATTTTAACCTCGCCTTTAATTCTAGAATCACATAATCAACTGCTGTCTTGGAATATCCACATGAATATATAATTGTCAGTTTTACGCCACTATCAAAATAAAAGTCATAATTTTCATCCCAAATCTCCACCCTCTCAACACATCAGTAAATCATGCTATTATACAACTCCTACAAACCAGAAGCCTACAGCTCATTCTTGATTCCTTCCTTTCATTTCCCAAAATTCACTGTCAGCAAGTTCTGTCAGTTCTGTGTCCAAGTTCTATCTTAAATCCTTTTGCTCCTTGTTCCTTTTACTGTTACAACTTTGTCCCAACTGTCATTTTTTTCTCCTGGGCTACTGCAGTAGCCTTCTTACTGGACTCCTGATTCTAGAATTCGACCCTGTGCAAATGATTCACCGCTAAGTGGCCACTCCCTTTCTAAAATCTCTTTAATGGCTTCCCATTGCATGTATAATACAAAGCAAATACACTGGTTTGGCTCATTGGCTCCACATAAATTGTCCTGTGTAGTTCTCCCCCTTTATCTCTTCCCCACTCACTTTCTATATCTCATTCTAGTTACATTGACCTGCGTTTTGTTTTGTTTGTTTGTTTAAGCTCACAACAGGCAAGCCCTGTCTCCACCCTGAGCTGGTTCATTTCAGTCTTTGAATCTCTGTTCCAATGTTACCACTTCAGAGGCATTCTTTGAACACTCTACCCAAATTATTTACATGGATGATTTCTTTTTCTCTATTATGTCTACCTTCCTGTTTTCTTCATAGCATTTGTCACAACCTGTAAAATTCCTATGGGTTTGATTTTTCATTTGTTTATCATATATCTCTCCTCCCCAGAATGGAAGTTCTTTGAGGAAAGTTGTCTTGTTTATATGGCCAACTCTTCCACCCGAGAGAGAATTTCCTGGAATGTCACAAGCATAGAATAAACATTTACTTCACCATTACAACCTTAGTTTATTCATTAGCTGAGAGGAAGGAATGTCTACTTCCTAGTGTTCTTGGGAAAGCCAAATGACATATTGTGGGTATTAGGTATTATCACAGGATCAAGAACATGGGGAATACTTCAGGAATATGATGCACAAACCCCAGAGTAAGCAGCCATGATCACGGCTGATCATACAAACATGGCATCTGTAGATCCTAGGGTAGTTCTAAGTTGATATAGGTCATTGCTTGGCATATGATGGATAAGAAAATTTTCTTATTTTTAAATTATTTTTATTTTTATTTTTTTAAATTGCATTTAGTTTTGGGGGTATATGTGAAGAACATGCAAGATTGTTGCATAGGTACACACACGGCAGTGTGATTTGCTACCTTCCTCCCCATCACCTATAACTGGCATTTTTCCCCATGCTGTCTCTCCCCGACTCCCCACCTCCCACTGTCCCTCCCCTATTTCCCCCCAACAGACCCCAGTGTGTGATGCTCCCCTCCATGTGTCCATGTGTTCTCATTGTTTAACACCCGCCTGTGAGTGAGAACATGCGGTATTTGATTTTCTGTTCTTGTGTCAGTTTACTGAGAATGATGGTTTCCAGTTTCATCCACGTCCCTACAAAGGACATGAACTCATCGTTTTTGATGGCTGCATAATATTCCATGGTGTATATGTGCCACATTTCCCCTGTCCAGTCTATCATCGATGGGCATTTGGGTTGGTTCCAGGTCTTTGCTATTGTAAACTGTGCTGCAGTGAAGACAAATGATATTTCATGATATATAAAAATTATATGAAATTCAAATTTCAGTGCACATAAAGTTTTGCAGAACACAGACAAGTTCTATTTGCATATTTTCTATGGCTGCTTTCTTGCTCCAGCAGCAGCACTGGCTAGCTGTGACAGAAATTCTGTAAACTAGACTGGGATGTCATGTACAAATGGATTATATCAACTCATACCTATTTCTCCATAACATATGGTGCTTTATCCTAACTTTGTTGATACAGAACCTGAACTTAGCAAATGACATCTGAGTCTTATTCTGATTTCAGTGCCCAATCTGTCTCTATATGTCACTTAATTTGATTTTCACATCAACCATGAGATAACATTATTAATAGGTTACACAGCTCATAAAAGGCAGAGCCAGAATTCAGCTTCTGATCTATCTGACTCCAAGGTCTCTTCTTTCATTATGTTATTATGGTCTCTTTCATAATTATCTATTAAGTATGTGCTCATTCAATTTGTTCTTTCCTACTCATAGACGTGAATACAGGTTTTCCACCAGCTAATTGTTAACAGTGCTTAGGATATTCTTGGCAATTTAGCTTAATAGTTAAGAAAATTGTTAAAGATCTCCAGGTGATATAAAGGAGTCAATCATTGCAGGTTATACATTTGATAAATATACAGGAAATCCTAAAGCACACTTAGAGCACTACTCAAATGACCAACCTGCACTGAAGAAGCCTGATCATCAAGATGGTTGGTGGTTTTAAAAGATAGAAACTGCCACCTATGTGTAACTGATAGATGCAGGAAGAAGATAAGGGAGGATCCCCAAGGGAGGATCCCCAGAGAATCTCTGACCTGCCCCACAAGTGTTTATATGAGATGCTTTTGTGCAGATAAGGGAAATTGCCCAGGTCCTTGTCTGAACATGCCCACAACAGACTGGGAGCCCACCTGCACACTGGGAGACTAGGGTGTGGCCACTGGGGATTTGCACCTTACACAGAGGGGAGGAGCCTGGCCTCTTCAGTTGATGTGTGTGGTGGCCTGGTATTCAGCCTGTGAGGCGGAAGCCTGTTGGCAGAATCCCTCTTTCTCTTCACTGAGATCTTTCTTTATCAAATTGTGCACTCCTCACCTTTCGGTGTGTCTGCATGCCTAATTTTTCCTGGTCGTATGACAAGAACATGGATTTTAGCTGAACTAAAGAGCAAAAAATCCTGCATCTTAAATACTTAGGCAGCATAACTTCCAAAGGTTTTATAAACAAACAGTAGAAAATGGTTTTTAAAATATCAGATGATTTTCTGAAAGTTAAGAACAGGAATGTCTAACCTTTGCTTTCCTCTCTTCCCACCTAGATTAAGTCATGTGCATGAAGATTTTCTGGCCTTTCCTCTTGCCACAGAGATTCATAGGCTCTGTATCCGAATACTCTTCTAAGACCACTTCCTGCACGCTGATGTAGCGTATCAGGTAGACCAGTTCATTTTCACATCCATTTCCCTCTCAGCTCCTTGAAGGTAAATACATCTTTTTTGCATCTCTATGGTTTGCACTTATAGTACAATGCCTAACATGTAGCTTTATATTTGTGTTTTTCATTTCTTCAATGTCAACAAACCCAGTTCTGACCTGAAACAATATTATTTTTTCAGCATTAGAAAATATCTTATAACAAGTTAATCTTATCAGGTTACAGAGCAAACTGAAATAAATTGACTTCAAGCAGAGAAGAGCTGAGCAATGCTATCAAGGCCAAGATGAAGGACAGTTTCAGAAGATGCTAGATGCATATTATAGGTTTTGAATCGTCTCCTCTCAGGATAGATATACTGACTTTCCAGACCCCAGTACCTTAGAATGTGACCTTATTTGAAAACAAGTTCATCATAGATATAGTTAAGATGAGGTCTGATGGGCATAGGGCATGTCCTTAACCCAGTGTAACTGGCATCCTTAAGAGAAGATGGCCATGTGAAGACACAGACACACAAAGAGAATGCCATGTAATGACAAAGACACAGGTGGAGTTATACAGCTGAAGTCATGGAAATTTCAAAAATTTCCTGAAAAACACTAGAAGCTAGGAAGAGACTAAGGAAGAAAACCTGAGGAGCCTGGCCTGCCAATATCTTTATTTCACACTTCTCATCTCTAGAATGTGAGACAATACATTTCAGGTATTTTGGGCCACTTAGTTTATGGCACTGTGTTATGGCAGCCCCAGGAAAGTTATACAGGAGGGATGGGTCATTAGGAAAACAAAAGAAAGTAGAAAAACAGAAACAGTCTGTAATGCAGAATATATATATATTCTTACTGTAACCTCTGCCTCCTGGATTCAAGCCATTCTCCCACCTCAGCCTCCCAAGTAACTGGGACTACAGGCACACACCATCACACCTGGCTAATTTTTGTGTTTTCAGTAGAGACAGGATTTCACCATGTTGGCCAGTATGGTCTCAAACTCAAGTGATCCACTCGCCTCATCCTCCCAAAGTGCTGAGATTACAGCCATGAGCCACCGCACACAGCCTTATATTTAATGACAATGTTAATACAAATAAAATAACTGTCATTGTCAGAGGACACGCCAGCTGTCATTGTACAATCAAGCACAGGTTTCATACATTAATTGACTCAACAGATCAGTGGACTGATATTACAAGGGTTGTGCAGGTAAACTTTAACAATGGATGCTTTGGAGGGCTCGGGGGATCCCTAGATGAGCATTTGCTAGTTTCTGTGATGTTACTGTTCCCAACATGACACATTGAGCATGGCCTCAAGTGGTTCATAAAATTCCCCCTAAATTTAACACTTATTATCATTGGTCAGTGTGAACTGTTTCCATCACACCGTGGGATAGTATTAACCCTGTCTATTTAACTGAGAAGTAAACTAAATTTGTCATGATTAAATAACTCACCCAAGAGCATGAGTGTCAAAGGTGACAGCCCAGTGAAAAACGAAAACAACTGACCATAGAGATAGGCTCCACGACATCACAGATTCACCCACAGCCTGTGACAAACATGAAAGTTTGTGCTGGGTGTCTGTGCGGTCTCATTGTCAGCAGCGTCATTTTGACCACGGGCACAGTATGTTTTGCTTTTCTATGTAATAAATGTATAGAAAAACTCACAATAACTTATCTCAAAAAAGAAATAAAAATATATTGCTGAAATTATTGATACATTATTCTTGGCGGAGTCCAGCAAAGCCAAGGAAAATCGGATCATATGCTTCTGGCAGGACTGCAACTCTGTTGCAATTTCCTTACCTGTCTGCAAAAACTTGTTAGAGTTTGCAGCATTTTTCTTCATATAACTCGGGTGCTATTCCACACAAAAGCACACATCACCTGGGCATATCAGTGTCAGAATGGTGTGATAACATCCTCTGTGAACTCTCATTTGTAGCTTCTGCCACACACTGAACCCCTGAGAGTTATGCTATTATGAAGTAACTTGGGCTGGACAGTAAATTCAGTAATCATAATCATTGCCACCCCATCTATCCCAACAAACATACAGTTAAACAAAAATGATGTGATTATGAACACAGCTTCAAGAAAAGTCTCAAGATCCCCTGCCATCCAATTGTAGTTCCTAAGCAACCCCGTTCAGCCATCATAGAATTTCTGAATAACCATTGGTCCTTGATTTGGCACTGAGCCTATATTTAGGGAGTAAAGCATTTTTGCTACATGATAAAATTAGATCTTCTACTGAATACTGATGTTGGTTATTTAAAAACTTATTACTATAGCTTCAGATCAACTTCTTGTTCATACTCAAGGATGGGTGTTAAGAAAAAAACAACAGAGAAGTAATATTTCAGAAGACATCTGTCTTATCCTGTTTTGCACTATTACAACAAAAAAACCTGAGGCTGGGTAATTTATAAAGAACAGAAATGGATTTCTCACCATTCTGGAGGTTGGAAAGTCCAAAATCAAGGCACCCTTATTTGATCCAGTGAGGGCGTTCTTGCTGCATCCTCACATGCAGGAAGGCAGAACAGCAAGCTGGCCAAATGTTGTGTGAAGTCTCTTTTAAAAGGGCCTTAATCCCCAGTTGAGAGAGCAGATGTCTTGGCTTAATCACCTTAGAAAAGCTTCACTTGCTAATACTATCATATTGGCAACACCTGAATTTTGAAGCGACTCTTATTTAAACCATAGACGCACCATTTCTTTTACTTTCAATAGGAAGTCTGGTGCAGGGACTTACATGCATTTGTTATATTTATTAGAATCTGTGAATCATCTATTACTGCATTTCATTTATTTGTTTAATGATAAAAAATAATATAAGAGCCTAGAGTATCAGTGTATACATTACTACACATAGTTAATTTTCCAGTTCAGGCAGCATTCATCAGAAAACCTGAAAGAAACCCTGTACAAATCATCAGGAGAATAAATGGTTTCAAAATCTTTACATTTTAATGGACGGCAGGAAAACACCCTTGCTTCGAAATACCAATTTCCAACTTCTGATAGAGATTAAGAACTCTGAGCTGTCAATGACAATCAGAAGGAGAAAAAGAAGCTAAAGTGTACGACTGTCAAAAGGAGAAGATTAACCCAGGTTCATAAGTTTACTCTAGTTTGCACAGAAAGATCGAATGACGAGGCCACTAACCATTCTAAGCAACAAGGAAAATCAACTTGATTGGTCCTTTGTTGTGAAGGCAAACAGTTCCAATCACTCCTGCACAGCAAGTGCACTGGTAGGATCCATGAAGCTAAACCGCAGGATCACTTGAGGCTGCGAGTTTGAGACCAGCCTGGGTAACATAGAGAGATCCCATCTGGACCTGCAGAAGATGCCCTGCACTCTTTCATGGAAGCACTAGGATGCTTGCATCACTTAATTCTGGTCTTTCCTAGAGCTTTGTGATTTGTAATTAAATGCACACTTTTTGTTAGTTTTTCCTTCTCTGTCCCTCTGCTTACAGTGGTGTTTTATTCATCTTTGCAAAGCTAATGCTCTCCATGGAGTCATATGTCTCTAAAGGAATGTATGAAGAATCTAAGCTTTTGGTAACAATAATCTCGAAAATGATACTGTCACTCTTGCCCTTTTAGAGACAATTGTGTTATCATGCTGATAGCTACTATTTATTAAGCCAGAAATTTTGCTTTATCTTATTTTGTCCTCACAACCAGCCTATGTGACAGATGTAATATTTGAAAATTTTACTAATAAACTAAAGCTGCTAATCATAGAACTCTGAATTGCTTATTCTAGAATTAATAATCATATTGGGCACCATTTTTAAAAGCTTCAAGTCTGGAATCAAGTAATAATTGGTCAGGCATAGTGGATCACTTCTGTAATTCCAGTGCTTTGGGAGGCTGTGGCAGGATCACTTGAGGCTGCGAGTTTGAGACCAGCCTGGGCAACATAGAGAGATCCCATCTCTGCAAAAAGTAAAATGTTAGCCAGCTGTGAAGGCATGCACCTGTAGTAGTCCTAGCTACTCAATAGGCTGAGTTGGGAAGGCCGCTTGAGGACAAGAGTTCAAGGCTTAGACGTTGCAGTGAGCTATGGCCATGCCACTACACTCTAGCCTGGGTGACAAAGCAAGACCTTGTCTCTTAAGAACAACAACAAAAAAAATTAGTGGCTCCATTCCTTACTGGCATGACCTTGAACATCATGCTAGAGAGCAAGACCCTTTATACTTCATTCTTCTTATCTATAAAATATGAAAAGAAAGTGCCTATCTCATCAATGTTTTATGAACTAAGATAAATAATGAATATAAAATACTTAAAAGTCTGTACCTGACCATGGCACAAAGTAAATGCCAATACATGGAATTACTCTCTATTTAGTATCCACATTTTCCCAACTGAAAACAACTTTCCATTTTTCCTTATGGAAAAAAAGAGGAAAACACTTAGCAAGGAAAGGATTCCTTACTCATCAATGCCTTGTTTGTGGTTGGAAGGGCTGAATACTATACTTGTGAAAAACCACAAATAATTATGCTCTCAGCATTGACTAGATCGGGGGGAAAAAAAGAGAATTATGCCCAACTATACAATAACCTCAAAAGGAAGGCCTGGAAGACATGGTCACCTTGAGCCTTTACAAAGGAATTCACCCAATCTTTCCTCATTCTTGAAATTGAGGTGGGCCATCTGAGACCATTCAACTCCTCATTTTCAGAAATAAGCTGTTCCATTGTACACAGTTAGAGAAATAAAAGACAGCTGTCAAATAATATCTCCATATCAAATAGCAAGATGCACAATGAACAATTAGCCTTTGTCTGAAATCTACAGGTTGCCACTGCAGATTGAGCTGGCTCCACAGGCTCATGGATTCAGAAAGATTAGTTTATTGTTATAGGTCTTTTGTTGCCATAAAAGCACCTGGTAATGTACAGCATTTTTCAAAACTGTTATCAAATACTTGGCTGGTTTATTTGTGGATCAATGAGTAGTCTGGCTCGCACAGAAAAAAAGCATCACTTCGTTATAAGGAAGTGCTTGGCATGGCTTTAGTCTTAAACCCAACCATCTCTGAAAATGTCAAATGTTCTTCTTGTGAAAAATCAAATGTCTCTAGGCAAAAGAGGGCTTATAATAAGAAGACAGAAGAGGAAGGAAAACTTGGGAAAGAGATGACATATTATGAGCTGCCTTAATGCAACCAATGTCCCGGTGTTCTGCGGCCTGCATTCCTTTGACAAGGCCTGCTCAGACAGCCCATGACCTGGATTCATTCTTCTCATGTTGATGTCATCTTAACCTGAATCCAGATCTTGATTTGTCCTATAAAATGTATCCGGCTTTTGTTTCTGGCAGGAACCACAGTTTCCATTTTGTTTTTGAACTCAGTGGATCTCTTGTTGTATTTTCTTTTCTAGGACTATCCCAATTTGACAAATCATGAATTCTCATTTGAGGTTTTTACCAAAACGTGAGTGTTTGAACAGTTCATCTGTCTACAAGATTATGATCAATCAATTTTCAAACTTGCCAGCAATTTATATGCTTTTTGAAACCATATGTATCCTAGTACCATATGGAAAGAACCGTGTCTGTGTATGAGAATATTTTATCCTTTGCCTTTATCTGAGGTACTTTAAATGCTCTTTGTAAACCCACATTTGAGATGATATCTTTAACAGAGCTTACTCCCATATTCAAAATATCTTTTAGAGGACACTCTGTTAAATGAAAACAAGGCTTACACTAATTTGACATCCACAGAAAGGGCATTATAGCATGTGACGTTCCCTTGGTATTCCTAGACAATTAATCTTAATTACTTTTACCAGTTAAGAACATTTTATTTAAATGAGTCACAGCTCATCTGGTGTTCATTTTTAGTTGATAAAAGATGTAGATATTGCTTTGGTCAAATATGGAGTCCCCGGGACTTACAATTAAACTGATGATTTCTCTTTGTCTTTGCTTTATAGGAGCCAAAACTAATGCAGTTCCATCTCTCCTTAATGGGCAGAAGAGCTACACTGTTTTTGGTGCACCTAGAGATAAAATTATTGGTTTTGGAGTACCCTCACTGAGTCCAGGTCTCATAACTTTTAAAAAAATATTACTAAATTAAGGGGAATTGAAGCAGTAAAAGTTATGACCACAGACTTTGTTATCCAAACTGAACTGGGTCAGCCTGCCTGACATAGCAAAGCTAAACCCTGACATCAGGACTGCCACGAGAGAAGGTGAGGCATTTATTGCAGGGCACCAAGCAAGGAGAACTAGGCACTAGGCAGTTCATTCTTTGTTTTTTTTGGAGACAGAGTTTCGCTTTTGTTACTCAGGCTGGAGTGCAATGGCGCAATCTCGGCTCACCACGACCTCCGCCTCCTGGGTTCAAGCAATTCTCCTGCTTCAGCCGCCCAAGTAGCTGGGACTACAGGAGTGTGCCACCATGCCCAGCTAATTTTTGTATTTTTAGTAGAGACGGGGTTTCACCATATTGACCAGGATGGTCTCGATCTCTTGACTTCGTAAGCCACCCACCTTGGCCTCCCAAAGTGCTGGGATTACAGGCTGAGCCACCGTGCCCAGCTGGCAGTTCATTCTTAAGACATCATCTCCTCAATGGCTTACAGGTAAGGGTTTTTAAAGGGAGTAGAGGTAGAGGTTATAGGCAAAGTCATTCATCAACACGTAAAGACTGTACATTGGTTTGACCTCTCGAAGTGGGAGGCCACAGGTCTACAAATTGGCGGTCAACAGAAAAGAATGTTAGCTCTGGCTCGTGAGAATAACCTCCTCCACACCCCTTAGAAAGAAGTTTAGAACCAAGAACAGTGATCAGAGTTCAGTCCTCAGTTTCCCTAGCATCTGAGGTCTATGTGCCAGTGGATCACTTCAGTGGGGATCCAGTTTTCCAAAAACAATTCAGGGACATGTGTTAAGATGCTACCTTTAGTTTCTACAGGAAAACCCAATCATCGTGTGACCTTAACTTCCTTGGCTGTTGTATTAAGGTATTATTATTGTCTTTCTTATCAAGTTGCTATTTACTTCTCAAGTGTAGCTAGATGCCTGAAATTTCACTTGGAGGATCCCAGCATTTCTTTCTTTCTATGCTTGGGGAGTTCCACAGCCCCTAAGAGGGGCTCCTGTTCTGTCTCAATTAGAATCACCTGGGAGCTTATAAAATACATCCAAGCCCATGAAGCACCTCTGGAGGTTCTGAACCCTTGGGTCTGATAGGTGTGAACATCTGGAAGTCCGGATTCTAAAGGACTATGGATGGCCAGCCCGAAGAAGTGCTGCTGGACTAAAGGAATTGCGGTCGGAGTTTCCCACTTGGATCTCCACTGCACTTATGAACTGGCACATGAAGTAAGAGCCAACACCCCAAATTTTAACTAAACCCTCAATCACCCATCCCCACAAACTCCAAACCAATAGTTGCTTCAAGTAGTTAAGTGAGAAAAGCTATTAAGCCTATAGTGACCCCAACCTGAGGGAATGGAGTATTCCATTGTGAATAAAAACTGAAATGATATTAAGATGAGAGTTCTTAATCACTTAACTGATTCTGTTCTTGTGACTGAAAAGAACCAGAAAGGCCAAGGCCTTGTTTGAAGTTTCATCTGTGGGAGAGTTTGATCATTAGTTGTTAGGTCTTAGACCAGAGTTATTTATTCCTGTTTTTTTTCCATTGCACATAGAGGAAGAATGTCTGTTCTCATTTCAGTATTCAACAGGACTTCTGTAAGAATCAAGTAGGTGTCTGTAGAATCTGAGAAATGATGCTATTGCCTCACAAAGAATGAAAACCCAACCATATTAGGTCCTGATGTTTGACTCAGTGTATTATTTAACAAAACTTTAAGGAAATTCCTGAGTGAGAGTAGAGACAGTGGAAATCAAAAGAAGCCCTAAGGCACTGGGGAAAGTATTGATAGAAGTCATGATAAGAAACAGATACCAAGAGTTAAAAAATCTAAAAATGTAACCAACTAAGCAAATAAGTGTGACGGTTGGCCAAAGACAGGATGCTTGTGCTCTGGTCCCTTTCCTGTTGTTCAGAGGATTCTGGCTGGGCATGGGGCCATGGGTGGGGATGGGGAAATGTGTGGGGAAGGGTCAGGATCATTGTCCATACATGCATATTCAGTGATATCATTTTCATTCAAAAATTATCTATTATAGTGTATAAATTTGAAATATACAAACGTTTATATTCAGTTTTGTTTTTAAGAAAAATAAATTGCCTTTGATCTGAATCATGAAAAGCCTAATATAATTGTTTTCTTTTCTAGCATTTGTAGTTTAGGGTAGTTTATTTTAATTTTCATTTCTGTCCCCAGTGTAGCTACTCAGAAGTTCTTTAGAATGTC
Source organism: Cebus imitator (assembly GCF_001604975.1). Classification (NCBI taxonomy): domain Eukaryota; kingdom Metazoa; phylum Chordata; class Mammalia; order Primates; family Cebidae; genus Cebus; species Cebus imitator. The sequence continues at coordinate 4,597,248 of NW_016107324.1, forward strand.
TAGGCTGAGGAAAAAGTAACCTTTATAAAATGGGATGGAATCAATAGTAATGTCATAGATCATTTCAAATGCTGGATAATTTTTTTAAGGTTGATTTATAACCGGAAAAACATCCAGAGAAGCCCAGGAAATCAAGGCCATTGCATCACTCAAAAACTTTCCATTTTTTTAAGAATGAGGAAAGATGACATGCATGTATCCAGAAACAGCAGATGTAATGAGACAAGAAATGAGACAAGAGTGGTTTTCCTGTCCAAGAATGGAAACCTCTCCCAGGCTTTTATAATAACATAGTAAATGATAGCTTTTAGGGAGCAATGAGTAGGTAGCAGAGAAAACTCCTGAAGCGTGTAGTAATAGCATGCTTCAAGAAAACTGAATAGTAGCAGACAGTTTAGTTACAACACTCCCCCATAGACACACCATAAAGAAGTATGTGTGTCAAGAACCTTTTTGTTTCTGGAATTTGAAATATTTCCTCCTAATCCCCAGGGAGTCCACATTATTATTATTGTATTACATGGTTTACATTCTTGATTTTTTTTTACCCTCCTTGGGCAGAAAAAGGTGATTCGCTTGCTCAAGGTGATTTAATAACCTTAAATTAGCCAAAACCAATAATCCAAAATGCCAACATGAAGACATGGTAACTCTGCTGTTCCAAGTTCCTGAGGGAAAAAAAATATATATATATAAAATTTATATATATATAAATTTAATGGCCCATACATATAAATATATATATATACATATAAATATATATATAAATATATATAAAAATATATATTAAAATATATATAAAAATATATATATACATATATATATACATATAAATATATATATATATATATTTTTATGTATGGGCCATTAAATTTCCCTTACTCTTGAGGTTTAGAGGGGCTATGGAAAATTGCAAGGATTTTTCAGTCCTTTACAGTTATGGTTCTAGCAGTATCCGTAGTCCCTATTTTGCAGTTTTTTGTTTTTTTGTTTTTTGTTTTGTTTTGTTTTGTTTTTATCAGCATTGAGACTTTGCCTAGAAACTTATCTTCACTTCCAGAGTTTTGGTGACCTCGTCAGAGGAGTGAAACCAGTAATTCTCTGCTTCATGGTTAGACGTGGAATGCTCTTAGCTCTTCTCAATGGATAGGTGATAGAGATGATTGAGGTGCTGGTGTTACAGAAAACTAGAGTTGGTCAGTAGTTAAAATGGTAAAAACGGATTTTATTCAGGAACAATTGCAATAGGGGAAAATAGACCTTGGATAAAACTAGGCTCAATATTACAAAGATAACAAGGAGATTTATAACCAAAGAACAGATTGTGAGGGAAGGATGTTCAGTGGATAAGAAAATTACTAAGAGGTGACATCAAGGGCAGAGAGAATTCTTGCTAAACTTAGTTAACAGAATTCTTGCTGAAGGCAGGGCAGAGTGATCAGATATCATTGGGGAATGATGGGAAATGAATAATTTAATAAGATATTGAGGGGAGAGCATACATCAAGGGTAGGGAATACTCTCTAAACTGACTTAGCAGGATTATTCCTGAAACTGAGTGATATAGGCCCAATAGGCCCAATAAGATTGATGCTGAAGCCCTAGGTCCAGGCCTATTTGAGAATAGGGCTCAGAGGAACTGACTGAAGTTTGATTAAGGAGAAAGACTTTGTCTATGGGAAGAAACCAGACAAGAGTCAGAGAATCTGGGTGTTAGTCCTCTCCACATAGGGGCTAGGAGAAGACTCCCAGCCATATGATTCCAACTCTTTCCCTGTCACTCTTATTTTAGGTGAAAATGACCAAACTGGATAAAAAGGATGGGATAGATTAGATATCCATTCAATTTTCCCGTGATTCTGATGGTTGTTTGATACATCTCCCCTGCCTCCTCACCCCAGCCCGATGCCAGGCATCTTTCAATGAAATTTCTCTAGTTATCAGAGACCTCTTATTTTTACCCACCTGGCAAGCCTACTCATGGCCAGAAAGCAAGAAATTTCACCAACACTTCGATTTACTCAGGGAAGTTCTAGAGAAGAAACTTCTGTCAAGGGAAGTAGTCATAAACTTGATTCAACTTTCTGGGGAATAGACTTTTTTCCAATCTGGCTTTGCCAAACTTTTTATTCCAAGCTGGTCCTTTGACTATTTCTCAAATTGTTCAGGGTTGGTAGGAAATAACAAGTATGATTAATGAGCACTCCTTAAAACCAAAAATGACAAGAGGAGATTTTTGATAATGTTCTTTCCTTTCGTTGTGCTCCTCTTGCCAAGGATAAAACCCATGAACAGTCCTTTGACAAATGCATGGTGTCAGTTGAAAACGGAGTTGGGTTGAAGCATCTATTCAACACAGCAAATCTACCATCACCTTAAAGCAGCACCAGCACAAGTGTCTTTCCATACTGGTGAGTCAGCCCTATTGTCTTTGTATATGTAGGAAAAGATTGCTATTGTTACACAGAAATCTAAGAAATACAGAGAGAATTCAAAGTTCCATTGAAATCTATCATTATTGAACAAAATCTCAAATCTAGATGTTTTTTACATTAAATGAGGAAACACATTTAACTACCCCCCAGGTTAATGTATATATATTCCTTGCATGCCCTGAAATTTCTCTGGGAGCAAAAGGTAAAAACTTATTTTGAAAACCCTAATTTGCATTGCTAATTTTTCAAAACATATGTATTTTGTTAACACTACCAATGTTAACAATGAAAATGTTTACTTAATGATATAAAAGAACACCCAAGAAAATGTCTAATTTCCAGGAAGAAATGGGTTCTAAAAATAAAATCAAATGTATGCCTAAGCTTTTTTTGTATTAGGTTATTAAAATGGTACAGTGTATATTGTCCCAAATGTCTTTGATGATTTCCAATGGTGATTACATCTTTGCTGCTTCTATTTGTGAAAAATGCAGAAACAAGAGTTATAAGTAAGATGAAAAAATTGTAAATGCAACAGAGAAACTGCATAGGAGGTCTTTTTGGCATAACTTAGCTTTAAACTGTGCCACCCAGATCAGTAAGGCATCTCTGTTATTCTGAAATTTGTGTGCTTGGAAACTTCAAGGAAAAAAAAAAGCTTTTTATTTCTGGAGTTGAGACTGTTAACAGGAAACAAGGGTTCAGCCAGTAGAAAAGCACTTTTTTTTTTCTGACACAAATTTTGCCTTTGTGCCTTGATTGACAGCCATCCCACTGTCTATAAACAATCTACGAGTTACCCCGAATCACCATTCAGTTCCTGCCTCCAACATTTAAACATCGAGTGGTTTTGCGCTCAATAAAATTCCTTTTCATTTTGCCCTAGGTTGCCATGTCTCTTCAAACAGAGACAGAAAAGCCGAGGTCTGTGTCAGACAGATTTTAATTTTCAGTCCTCATCCATTTGGGGGAACTAGACGCAGGCAAACAGACTCTAGCCCAAAGCCTAGCAACCTGTAGTTTAAACAGCCAATGCATATGAGTCCCGGGATGGGGGCCTGGACCTGTTCACACATGAATAAAGAAGATTAAGATTTCCTTTCAAAGACGTGAAACCTTTTTGACAGCCAGTGTCAACAGCACTGTCTGCCTTCAATGTAAACCAGTCTTCTAGCACAGATTCCCACAGGGAGGTCCTGCTGATTAGCATGCTCCACACCACCATTCCATGTCGGTATTTAATTGAAGAATAAGGCTGTAAAGTTTTGCAAACTCTGACTTATCCACAAAGAAAGGATAACTTACAGGAATTGTTGAAAGAAAATACCAGTGAACATGAACACCTACAGAGAGCATTTAAAAAGTGGAATAACCGAGCAGGGGAATGAGGAACAACAGTGATTTCTATTATCTAATTGCAGAGAAGTTAACAAAAGTTTCCTAGTCAAAATACATGTTTTGAAGTCATAAAAAAACCAGTTCCTACTCTTAGAGGGAAAAAAGGTATAACTTTCTTCTCAAATCATTTTAAAAGTATGTTAAAGAATAACAAAAGTTTCCTAGTCAAATACATGTTTTGAAGTCATAAATCAGCTCCTACTCTTAGAGGGAAAAATGGTATAACTTTCTTCTCAAATTTTTTAAAGTGTGTTAAAGAATAAGCATTTATCCTGAAGACAAATATAAATTGGCAAATAAATACTATTTGCCTTTGCAGTTCAGGGGAAATCTTTATTCATAAATATTCAAAAATTTTAAATATGACTTCTTTTCACATGAGCATTTGATAATGTTAAATGAAATGGACTAGGCCTCCATTAAATAGCGAGTTCTATATCACATTGCATGTTCTTAGGATGAGCCAAAAGAAGGGATAAAGTTATGTCTACAAATGCCAGCCTCACCAGTTTAATTATCTCACTTCAATTACAAGTTCAAACACTTACATGAGTTAAAATACAGACCATTTCTGCTTTGAAATGATATGCAACTATTAAATTACATGTACAGAATCATTTTGGGATGAGTTAGAATAGCTAGTTACAAGAACATATCTGTTTTTTATTATGCGACAAATGTTTATGCAATTTGATGTCAACTGTTTATTCTTCAAGTCTGGATAAGAAAGTGAAGCAAAATGTGCTACCCGCATATATAGATGCCGTGTTTCCTTACCATTGACACATACACCTTGAGTTGCTTTTCCAGTGCTGGTTAAAGGTTTGCACTGATCTATCCATTTGTATTCATTTACTACATGTTTGTTTGCTGGGGACATTCTTATGCCAGGGATTTGGGCAGAGGGTGGGAATGGAGGCTGTGCTGTCCTGGAGCCAGCTCCTGCAGGCTTGCAGAGCCAACTGTGCACGTCTCTTCCCAGCTCCAGCTGTGTTCGGTGTCACCACAGCTACCAGGATCATCAATTGGTAACCTGAAATCAGATATGGTGGGAGTATTTACACCACAGAAATTATCTACTACTCTAAAGCAGGGCTTCTTTTGATAGTCAGTTGTTAAACATTTATTAGCATCTCAATAGATAGTGAGGTGAGTGAAAAAGGCTTCTGCCTTCTTCGGGTCCTATGGCCAGGTGTTACCTCTTTAACTTTGCAAATAGTGTATTCGGAAATAGTGGTGAATTTGTGGCAATAGAGCAGAAGAAACTACAGAGAGAGTGAATCTGAAGTTTTTATCTCTGGGACTTGGGCAGAGCTGGTACAAGGCCAGACTGTATGTAAATAAGAATCAGAGCTGGATAAGATGGCAGGAACTGGGGATCAAATCAAGGTTTGGATTCCTCAAGACCAGGATGAGGCTTAAGCCAGAGTGAATTCTCAAGTAGGAGACAAACATGGGGAAAGAGAAAAGACACCAGGTCTGAGCTATGCAAGATAAGGTGGCCTGGAAAAGCTAAATGTTTAAGCCTGTCTTAGGTCAACGCTCTCTGATCATTTTCATGTCTAACATACTTTGGCTGCCAGTTAGCTAACTTCTATCCTTTTCCTTTGGTTAAAGGTTTGCATGGCAAGGGGTGCTCTAGAGCAGTGGCTCTCAAACCTTACCATGTAAGTCTTGTTATCAATAAAATACAGATGGCAAGGGCTTGGCCCCAGAGTCTTTGATTTGGTAGGTCTGGAGTAGGGCCCAGGGAATTTGCATTTCTAACAAGCTATTAGGTAACTATGATGCCCCTGTTTAAGAGATGACACTTTGAGAACCTCTGCTCTAGGATTGGATCAAACATCTCAGCTTCACTTACTTCAGAAGAGCAATTACTTTTGCACCACATGGCATCATAACTATCTTTCATTTATGCATCAATGTCTGTAAAAACCCTTCCCAGCTACATGGGAGCATAAGAAATAGTTAACTGTTTCTAATAAGATCCTTCATCATTACCATTTGGTCTTTGTGGGGAGATGCTATTTTGGGATACATCTACACAATTCTTTGAACTTGACAGCCTCAGATAATTGCCTAGAACAAATAAACGCTTTTGTGCTATATAAAATACTTTATATACAAACACAAAATACACACACAAAATACTTTATTGCAAGAACAGCCGTCACAAACTGCATTCTTGTGCCTGAGTATTGCTGTTATTGCCTAGAAAAAGGGAACCACGTAAACATGCAACAAATCAGCAATCACTTTCTTCAGTTAGCTTCCCAGAGTTGTTTTTCTTATTTGGTTTTGTTTCTTGTTTTCTTTAGAGACAAGGTCTTGCTCTGTCACCCAGGCTGGAATGCAGTGCCATCAGAGCACAGTAAGTTCCTGCAGGCTTCAACTCCTGGGCTCATGCAGTACTCCTGTCTCAGCCTCCTGAGTGGCTGGGGCTTTTTTTTTTGTTGGGGTCTCACTGTGTTGCCTAGCCTGGTCTTGAACCCAGAGCTGTATTTTTATGCCAGCCCTGGAAACATAATAGCAATCAGCTGTAGTCATAGTCACTGCAACATAGATCATTAAAAAAGTATATTGATAACTACATAAATAATTAGGAAATACTCATTTTATGACCTGGAAAGTGTGATTTAACATGATTATGCAGAAAGACAAACAGGCTAACCTCTACTAATATGCTTTTACACCTTTCTGTACCTCACTTCTCACTGAGTTCTAGCCAGTTCATCTCAGTAGTCACAGAACTGGGTCTCAGACAAGGGAGACCTCATTTGTAATAAGGGACTGTTAGTGTTGTTTCAATTAAGTGGCTATCACTAGGGCCCTATCATCAAAATAGCAGCCCCATGGCCTATCATTCCACCATTACAACTGATTCTTTTGGAGTTGCAAGATGCATTCATCTTAGAAGTTGTCTACACCTTTAGATGTGAATGCCTTCTGGGAATTCTCAGCTTGAAGTTGGATATTAGCTCAAAGGCAAACATAACCTGCCTCACAAAGCTGGTACTTCCTGTACAGACACAGAGTCTTTACACCTCTATCAATTTGTGCCAAGGAATAACTCATGATTAACCACAATTCTTTCTAAAAGTAAATACATTTTAAGTCTTTTGCAAAAAAGAAAAAAAAAGTCATATATAAGACTAAAAAAGAAATCTGACATTTTTGCTGATCTGATTTTTTTTAAACTCTGAATATACAGGATATTATGAAAAAAATTAGCAAGTAAACTGAACGAAAAAAGAAGAGGGAACACTATTAACTAGAAATAAACAAGGCCAGAGAAGGATAACTGAGATTATAATAATCAACAATGACAGCATCAAAGAAATGCCTCTTAAGTTAGACTGTATACAATATTGATGCAGAATCTTTATAAATGTCTGTGTAACAGATGCTGCTTGAGAAATATTCAGAGTCCGAACCTGGGGTGCTATTCTACACATTTTTTGCTGCATTCACTATCAGCATAAAATACATAATAAAATATTTTACAGCCTCAGTTTTACTGGAAATCATTTTAATTTAGGTTAACTTGAGAAAATTAAAACAAGCAGCTATTTATGTTATGGACATGTTGTATAGAATTTCATGAATGAAATTTTAATTGATAACACATTTTTCATCCAATTCACATCATTTCATATGTTTCACAAATAGAAGTCAACTCATATTCTAATTTACTGAAATAAATATGTCTAGACACTGAAAGATTATAAGGAAACATACAAAGATAAGTATAGCAGATACACAAACACTCTGAAATTAATTCTATTCTCTCAGATTTCATTTATTTATAGGAGCTCATTTTCAGGCTGAAGAGTGGGATCTGGTAGCAGTCAGAGACTTGTCATTTTAAAACATAATTCCTATCACAAATAAAAGCCTTTTTTATCCATTTCAAAAATTTGTTCTAGTGAATTAAATCAACTTAGAGAGCCATTGGTATTGTTCTACAATTCACATAACCTTATAAAACATGACTCCTTCAATGTGGTTCATGAATGGCCTCTCATTTATGGATCTGGGAGAAGTCATAAAATCAGAAGGAAAGAAGGTGGTTTGTTCCCCCTCAAAGTTGAGGCTCACACGGCTAAAACACCTCACTTTTCACTATGGAGATTTTCTTTTTCTCCAGACAACATGTTGGTTCTTTCCACACAATCTGGGAGCTCTATCTCTCAAGCTCTGTCTCCTTCCTTATCTGCACTTGGGGTAGCGTGGGGAATGGTAGTGGAGTGGAGGGGGCTGTACGTGTAAATGGTCCACTCCAGATTGCTGAAGAGAGAGCTAATTGCTCAACTTTCATAAATTTTGCAAGTTGACTCTTAAAGACAGCTATTTCAAAAGTTGAATTATAAAAACATTAAATGAATTATATATTAAAGAGTAAATGGATTATAAATTAATAAAAGTAAAATGAATTATATATTTATTATATAAAATGAATTACATGCTAAAGATAACAAACCCACAAAACATCACTTTCCATTTAGTTTTTTTCATTTTCCTGTTGCCTATGCATTAGGTTCTAGGGTACCATTTCAGCTTTTGAAGCTGAAATGAGACTATTTTCTCTAAGTTAGGTGATTATTGGTGATTTCTTTCTTACACTGCATTTATTCCCTTTCCTTCTGATTTTTAGGGGTGTCATCTTTACCCTCCATCACAAAATATGTATTTTAAGAAAAATTTTCTTAGCTTTAAATGAATTGATAAGCAGGACAAGAAGAAAGCCAAGGACTTAATTTTCAGGATTAAAAGTGTTTTTTTCTTTCTCTTCCAAGTCCCAGCAGTAGAAGCATTTGAGTTCTGCGGAAATTACTAAAGTGGTTCAAATGTGGGCAGTCAGGACACTCAGCCCACCATACTTAACCCAAAGGCTAAATCTCAGTCTGACGGAGAGGTGGAGCACTCAGAGCTAAAACTTTCAAGAATTCCCAGAACCTCATATCAAATGCTTCTTTGTTTTACCTCCTGTTGAAGTATATCCTCATCTGTCTCAGTGCCCATAAGTATACAACACTGCAAATTGTGTTTAACTTCATTTGCAATTAATTTAATGCATTTTGTATGCAACATTTCTGCTAGGAAATAGTATTAGTCTCTCCTCAAACTAAAATTCATTGCAAAAAGGTAATTCACTCAAGAAAAATAATGATGATTTTCTTCAAACACCTTTGATGTCATTCAACAGTCATACCCAACGGGTAAAAGTTAGAGTTCAACTTTTAGCTTGCATTTCTTCCTAACCAAACATCTCAAGTTCAAAACATAAAGCAGATTGCTTTGTGCAGTTGTTATCACTGCCACATCAATGGTCACCTACACTTCCTGAGCCCCATGTAGAACTCTCAGAGAAGCATTGTGTATTTGTCAATATCCTGGAGTTTCGAAACTCCCAAGTGTTGCCACCATTTGACCTGAAATTTCCTCTCTTCTCAGATTCCTGCCTCTAAACACAAAACAAACAAACCTTTAAACTTAGCTCATGTGTGAATTTTTAGGGTCATTTGTTTCATAGCCAAAAAGACTTTAAGTCTCTTTGCTAAATTTTGATTTACCCAAGGCCAGTAGCCTGAACTCAACTTTAGCAGTCCCAGGGCTCAGTAGACTTGCCCTGTAGATTCTGTAATTGGATATTTATATTCCATGCATTTCTTCTTTCAGAGCATAGCAGAAGTATAGGATAATACCTTAGTTGAATATTGGCCTTAAAATAGCTGTTCATTTGTAGTACTCATAGGAACCTGAAACTATTCACATTCAGCCGACATTTCATTAGGCAGGATGCTGCCTGCTAATTCACATTTGCCTGGGATTGCTCCTCAGAGTTCAGATTTAATTTTGATAATATAAACTCTATCATTTAATAAATAATAAGCAGCAAAAATTAAAACAATTATTATAGGGCATTTTGAATGAAAAAAACAATATGCTACATTAAGTTTTCGGGCTCCTCGATATCTTAGCCTATATTGCCTTTGGAAAGAAGCAATCCTTAGATAAAAAAATAGAATACTTTAAAGTTTCTCTCCTTTTCATTAGTGCATAAAACTGAGACAGGTATTGTCATTCTTGCCACTGACTCAGTGACATGTCAGAAACAGTGAAGTCTTAAATATATTCCTCAAAATTTCAGCTGCCTATATATAGCATAAAATTAATTGCATTTAGAAAATAAAGTTCTGTTCTCTTAGCAATTTTCAAGTAGATCTTAAATGTTCTCAACACAAAAAGATTAGTATGTGAGGTGCTAGATATTATAATTAGCTTGATTTAATCATTTCACAATGTATACCTTCAATTATACCTTAATAAAGCGAAAAAAATAAATTAACTTAAAATTTTAAAATAAAAAAGGTCAAAGTTTTGACTGCTATCACATTTGAATAACTTGTGTATGGCTTTATTTAGGTAAATGATCAACATTTTATTCATTCAACAAATATAAACAGAAGCCAAAATGTGAAAGATATTGTGAAATATATCAAATGGGATCAGAAGCTACAAAAGAAGCTTGTATTCATTGCACCTGTTTAAATATCTCAACTAGAGCTCTCTAATTCAGTTTCATTAGAAAACTACATATGATCTTCTGAAACTATGTGTGGTAAACTTCAAATATAAATCAACTAAAACTTTGAGAATATGGATAAATACTTTTTATTCATGTTTCTTAGGAAAATGACATTTAAAATGGGTTTTTAAATCATCTGAAAGTAGAATTCTGGAAAAAAGAAGGCAGTTGAAAGATTCAAGACGAGGAATCACAGTTTTGTGGGTAGTCCAGATAGAGCAAACCACCCTGAGTCTGAGTTTTTCATTATCACCACAACCCATCAGGGCACTCCTAGCGGGGCCTCAAAGTCTTCACTCCCTGGCTTGGCATAACACTATAAGGGCTTCCTTCAGAACTGAAAGAACTACATTGGCTTCTTAGAAACTGTGTGCTTTGTCCCACCTACCTGATCTTTACGAAGAAGCTGTTAAAAAACCTTTAATAACTGGCCCAGCCTCTAAGACCCTTCTAAGAATCCTCATGGAAGTTTCTTTTTTTGTTTGTTTTCAGATGAAGTCTAACTCTGTTGCCCAGGCTAGAGTGCAGTGGCACAATCTCAGCTCACTGCAACCTCTGCCTCCCAGGTTCAAGTGATTCTCCTGCCTCAGCCTCCTGAGTAGCTGAGACTACAGGTATGTGCCACCATGCCCAACTAATTTTTGCATTTTTAGTAGAGATGGGGTCTCACCATGTTGACCAGGCTCTTCTCGAGCTCTTGGCGTCAGGTATAACAGAGTAAACTCAAACTGAAAAATCTCTGATTTTAAAAAGGGCTAACATTGCAAAACAAATTCCCATTAATAATAATGACAAAGAATGCTTTATAGTTAAGATTATCACTGGAAGAGATATATCTTTATAGTTAAACTATCTTTATAGTTAAGATATCACTGGAAGAGATAACAGGAGCACTGCAGCAATCTAAAAAGTCTGATGATACTCTTCAGAGATTATACAATATTTTCCAATTCAAAATGGCCACCCTATTTTGTTGGGGTATTTACTGGGACAAGTTTCAATAGCCCTGTCTTCAAAAACACTAAAATTATAAGTATTCTATTCCAATTATAAAAACATTATGGTGTTACAAACACAAATCCACTAATAACCTTGAAACTTTGCCTGCCATTTATTAAAAAAAAAAAAAAAAAAGGTACAATCTAACTATATAAAAATAGATGAATAATAGCACTTCTATAAAAAAAAAAAAAAAAAAACCCTCATTAATCCATGAACTCAAACATTCAGAGTTTCATGATTTAAAGCATGGCTATTATCATGTTTCTGGTAAAATAAAACACCCATACTCTGTTGGCTGATGTATATCTGTGATTGTTTCACACCTCATTTGACAGAAACATTATGAGGTCTGAGTTGGTATTTGTGGAAAAGTCTATATTTTTCTCATGGCAAAGAGCCAACAATAATTCTGTCTACCACTTTTTATGTAATGGTGTCTTTGAAAAACCCTTACCAAAATAATCTCAATGGAAGTCTAATCTTAGATCAATAACAATGAACAGATATTGTAAACAAAATGTGAGAGAGGTAGAGAGACTAAAAATACTAATATAATTTAATATAGGGGCAAGAATTAGGGACAAAGTCAAGATCGTGGGGTCATGGCATGTAAAAATAGTAGAATTCTGTAGAAATGGCAGGTTTGATGTCAGAGGCAGAAAAGGACCAGGAAAACAAAAGTAATTCAGTTTTAACAAAATTCTGGCCAAATGTTATCAGTAAATAGTGTATTAATAAAATGGGAAAATACAGGGCAAAGCTGGCATGAAAATAGATGGGTCAAATTTGGAAAAAAAGAATCTTACAATTAAGACATTTTGTGCCTTCACGTGGCAACTGGCACAGGAGTTCCAAAAGGACAGTATTCAAATATCCATCTCAGTTGGAGCGAATTCTCTATGGCTCTCAAAGAAGGATCTTGTCTTGAGTTCCTGATATAGACAGACCTTGTGAGATATTCTTTCATGAAACTACTCTGATGTTCATGTCTCCAAGCTTGACTAACTTACTCAAAACGTTTCTTCTCTTTCTTCACTGAGTCTATTTTCATTTGCTTAGTCCTTCTATTTGAGAGAGCTGGACTTCTCCAGATAATATGCTATGAACATCAATCTAAGAGAATGGCTTTTATGAGATTTGATGCTTAAGAATTTCACAGTTAGTCCTAGGATAGAATTTTATGAACACATTGAAAGAACAATTCTGACTTTAAATAGATACATGCAGTGATTTCTCCACTGCCCATTTGGCTTGAAGGAATTTAAGTTTTCTGAAGTGAGGATTTGATCATTTGGACTGTAGCTGAATCTTCTAAATGGCCTTCTTTTATAGCTAACCCAACATAATGAGATCACATAATCTCTCAAGATCCAAGAAAACATAATTTGTTCTTTTTGACTTCCAAGCCAGGCTAAAACATGTTACAGAAATTTTCCCACAAGATTTTCCCTTATAACTGAAAGATTGACTAATTAGATATCCTCTACTTTATTAAACTATACAGACATTTTCCAGAAAAAGGAATGATCACTCATTAATCCTGGTTATTCTTCCTCCTTGTTCTCTACCTCTCTGGTTCCTTAATCTTAGGTTCTTTTCCTGCCTTCTCAGTAGATGGAATTTTAAAGAAATGCATTCTAAGTCTTTGCAGTTAACTTCTCTGTGGGATCTCAATTTGACCATGGCTTTATCTAATATTTACTTTCTCATGACTCTAATGCTTACATCTAGCCAAGTTTTCCCATCAGAACCCCAGAGTCACATATCCAACTGCTCACTAGACAGCTCCATGTGGATGTCTTACTGGCATCTCAAATTTGAAATGTTCTAAAATGAGTTCCTTAACTCCTTCAAACCTATTTCCATATTCCTGTCTCAAAGAATGTCTAATCAGGCATCATAATCTCACATTTGTGTAATGTGATTGCCACTAGTGAGTATTCTGCCTCCCATCTTGAGCTGTTTTGACGGTAATTCATATTCCATGTGGTTTCTATTAATTTACTCAAGAAATACTGAAAGAACACCAGCTATGTGTTGGGTAATATTTTAGGCATTGCGAACGCCTCAGTGAGTAATAACAGCAGAAAGCCCCCGCTCTGATGAAATGTGTATTCTAAGACAGTACACAATAAAACACATGTAGGATATGTCACATTCTGATAAGTCCTGTGAAAAATAATAAAGAGAGTATATTAGTTTGCCAGCACTAGCATAACTAGGGACCAAAGACTGTTTGGCTTAAACAATAGAAAGGAGCCCTTAAGATCAGGATGTCAGCAAGGTTAGTTCTTTCTGAGGCCTTTCTCCTTGGCTTGCAGATAACTGCCTTCTTCCTGTGTTCCCACAGGCCTTTTTTCTGCACACGTCCCCTTCCTGGTGTCTCTCTTGCAAAAAGGACACAAGTCCTAATGAATTAGAGTGCCACTCGTATGACCTCATTTAACCTTAATTACTTCTTTAAAGGCTCTGTCTCCAAATGAAGTCAAATCAAAATGTAAATTTTAGGGGGATGCACTTCAATCCATAATAGAAGGATACAGAGCATGTGACTCTGCTTCTCAAAATCCTTTAATTACTCTTCATTGACTTCCAGAAAAAAATTACACCTTCTTTCCTTGGAATACAACACTAGCAGACCTATTTGGCTTCTTCCATGGGTGGTATAGCTTTTGCAATACTAAATAAATTCTGCCAGTGTGCTGTTTTCCATGCCTGAAATCTTTTCTTTCTCTTATCTTTCTAGAAAAGTATTTCCATACTCCATGTCTAAGAAGAATCCTCTGTAAAAGCTCTTTTTCCTAGGTAGAATTGGACCTTCAATTGTCCAATAGCTCTTGTTATATACCCTTATTATAATACTTAGAAATGTATATTTATATGCTCACTTAAATGTCTGTCTCTCCACTGAACTTTCATTTATCTGAAGGTAGGAATGATGCTACTTTTTATTCATAGCACTTTGTAGAGAACTTTGCACATAATATGCTTTTTTTGTTTGTGTTACCCTCATCTTGCTTGTGATTATATTAACATTCTTTAATTAAAAGACAAAAGAATTTTTGAATAAAGCATTACATGTTAAGAAGTCAAATAAGTTAGTTTTGTTGTCCAAAAAGTAGTTTAAAAATTTTATTGTGGTTGCGCACGGTGGCTCACATCTGTAATTCCAGCACTTTGGGAGGCTGAGGCGGGTGGATCACCTGAGGTTGGGAATTCAACCTGGAGAACTGACCTGCCTGAGCAACACAGAGATACCCTGTCTCTACTAAAAATGCAAAATTAGCTGGGCATTGTGGCACATGACTGAAATCCCAGCTACTCAGGAAGCTGAGGCAGGAGAATTTTTTGAACCCAGAAGGCGGAGGTTGTGGTGAGCCAAGATTGTACCATTGCACTCCAGCCTGGGCAATAAGAGCAAAACATCTCAAAAAAAAGAAAGAATCCTATTGTAAGTCTTTTTGTAAAACCAAAAAATTAGCATATATTATATTCCATTCTATTTGGGAATGGATATAAAATGTCTATTTGTCATTTGAGAACAGCTATAGATCTTTATCCATCTATCTTTAGATATAGATAGATATCCAGATATGGATATGCATATTGTTAGTTTTCAGATCAGGTAAAAAATATCAGATCCTACAGATATATATTATTTCATAATGTTCAAACTATTCTTAACTGTCATGAAATACAATGTAGAATCTGATTTTATTATTCCTCTTGCAAGCCTGTCACAATTTTTCAGATGCTAGAGAAAAACGGGAGACTCTTGGGACAGATGTAAAAGTGATGCAAAAAGGCGATGCCTGTGCATGCAGCAAGTCACATTACAGAAGAAAAATCCTGAGTTTAAGAAACCCTGATCTTTGGTAATGGGCAGTAAGCAAGCTTGCCTGACTTTTGCCTTCAAGGAAGACATTATCTTTATTATACTAAAGCGTAAACAAATCTGCCTTTTGCTGCATCTAAGGCTGTTTGCTATACAAACGTCCTTGGATATATCATTGAGAAACAGGCTGTATGTAAGATACTGCTCTCCAGGTGCTCACAAGAAGCACAGAAATATGAGAGACCAATGAAGAATTGTCTCACACCAGTAGTAAACAATTTCTCATGTCTTTCAGGTTATTTAAATATGTTATTACTTAAGGTAGGTAGGCAAGGATACTGACATATATAAAATGGCTTCAGAAGAGAATTTCCTATGGTGTCATCCTAAGTTGCCTCTTTTCAAATCAGAATAGAGCCTGCTCTATTCAGAACAAAGAATCTCATCATAGGCAATGCAACATTGTATTAGTCCATTTTCATGCTGCTGATAAAGACATACCTGAGACTGGCCAATTTACAAAATAAAGATTTGTAATGGACTTAGAGTTCCACATGGCTGGAGGCCTCACAATCATGGCAGAAGGCAAGGAGGAGCAAGTCACATCTAACATTGATGGCAGCAGGCAAAGAGAGAGCTTATTCAGGGAATCACCCATTTTTAAAGCCATTGGATCTTGTTAGACTTATTCTCTATTATGAGGACAGCATGGGAAAGACCAGACCCCATGATTCAGTTATCTCTCACTGAATTCCTCCCACAACATGTGGGGATTATGGGAGCAACAAGATGAGATTTGGGTGGAGACACAGAGTTTAGACTGTAAGGTCCAGCTCCAATCAACAGACACAGGACACAGCAGTAAGTAACCAATGTGTGAAGGATAAATATTCCTGCCTTACTTTGTTCATTGTGCTCTCATGGCAGGATTGCTGATGGGCAGCACCCTTACTGCAGGAAGTAAATTGCCTTGATGAGAGATCCTTTGTCTCAGTGCTGATCTTTCTTTACAGCACCAAGCATTTGTTCCCAATAATTTGATTGCCCGTATGAGGACTTCATTCTCACCTGAGGAAAGGGTTTCTGATCACCTCTCGTGAGGAGATGCATCCTGCTGCCTCGTTTCAGCAGCCTCAGGGGAAAGGAATCAGGATCCACCTGGTGCAGGGAATAAACCTGGACTCTTAGCAATGAGGGGAGAAAAAGCTTGCAACCCTGCGGCGACTGGGCAACTCTGTGCACAGACCAAGGTAAGAATTTTCACTGGAGCGACCAAGTATTTCCTTGGTGGTTACTCCAAATGTCTTATAAAGGCTGAGACTAGTTAGCCAAGTTTCTAACGTTACTGAGAAGAAAAGAAGTTTATTGATGGCTATCAAGTAGCTTACAGGCTCATCAGGAGGGTTGGAGAATTGATATGAGATACTCACCCCAGGAGCAATGTCGAAAGTTAGGCGGTAGTACTGGCCCGGTGAGAATACCACTGCTAAACATTAAATGCTGTGGCTTGTACCTCAAATACCAGTAACACCTCTTGCTGTACCCCACCCTTAACATCACTCCTTCTGTCCCAGGATTTGGTCCACCTGTGACTACTGCTATTGTCACTGAGGCATGTGGTTATGACTGAGGAAACTTAGTTCATTTGCCTGTACTTCAGCTTCAGAGAATCCCTAAGCAATAGTATATGGCACTTTCCACTCCTGCCTTCCATGAAGATCATAAGATAGGACATTCCACAGAGAAGTTATTCAAGTATTAGATGGCCTAAACTAATGACATTAACTATAATACTCACTTGAAACTGACTGGAAATACTATAGCACTGAGTCCATTGGGAAACATTTATCATTGAACGATATTATATAAAACAAATTAGAATTATTTAAGAAATGAGTAATGACTCAAAAGATTTATAAGAGCTAGACAGGTAAGATAAATGAGATAGAACAGGTTCAAAATAAAAATTGAGAGTGCTGGTGACACTGGCAAACAGGAAACCATAAGACCAGATTAAGGACAACTAGTGGCAATTATTTTTTTTTAACTTATATAAATGTAAGAGGTACAGTGCGATTTCTGCTACATGAATGTATTTTGTGGAGGTTAAGTCTTGGCTTTTAGTGGTATCCAACACCCAAATAATGTACATTGTACCCATTAAGTAATTTCCCATCTTCCACCCGTTTTCCACCCTCCCACCTTTCTGAGTCTCTAATATATATCAGTTCATACTCGATGTCCACATGTATGCATTATGTAGCTCACACTTATAAGTGAGAACATGCAGTATTTGTCTTCCCTTTCTGAGTTGTTTCACTTAAAGGCCCCCAGTTTCATCTGTGTTGCTGCAAGACATTATTTCATCCCTTTTTGTGACTGAATAGTATTCTATTGTGTATATATACCACATTTTCTTTATCCAATCATCTGTCAATGAGCAATTAGATTGATTCTATATCTTTGCCATTGTGATAGGTTTGTGATAAATATACAGGTGCAGGTATCTTTTTAATATACTGATTTCTTTTCTTTTATGTATACACCCAGCAGTGGTAGCTCTATTTTTAGTTATTTGAGTAACCTCCATACTGTTTTCCATGGACTTTGTGCTAATTTACACTCCCACCAATGTAGAAGCCTTCCTTTTTCTCCACATCCTCACCGACATCTGTTATTTTTCACCTTTTTCATAATAGCCATTCCGACTGGTGTAAGATGATATCTCATTGTGGCTTTAATATGCATTTCTCAGATGATTAGTGATAATGAGCACTTTTTTTCATATTCTTATTGGTCATTTGTATTTCTTCTTTTGAAAAATGTTTATACATCTATCCATGTTCTTTGTCCACTTTTTAATGAGATTGTTTGTTGTTGAGTTTTTTGAGTTCCTTGTATCAAGTATTAGTTCCTTGTCAGATGCAAATTTTATAAGTATTTTATTCCATTCTACAGTTTTTCTGTTCACTCTGTTGATTATTTCTTTTGCTGTACAGAAGCTTTCTGGTTTAATTAAGTCTCATTTGTCTATTTTTTATTTTACTTTTGCTTTTGCGGTCTTAGTCACAAATTCCTTTCTTAGACCAATGTCTGGAAGAGTTTTCCCTAGGCTTTCTTCTAGTATTGTTGTAATTCTAGACATTTAAGTATTTAATCAATCATGAGTTGATTTTTGTGTGTGGTGAGAGATAGGGGTCCAGTTTTTTATTCCTCAGCATGTGGCAATTTAATTTTCACAGCACCATCTATTGAAAAGGGTGACCTTTCCTCAGTGTATAAATTATTTTGCACAATATTGCTAAGTAATTTCTTCTGAGAGAATCAACTTTTCGAAACATAGAATTTGAAATATAAGTCTGTAATGTGTAGTAACTAAATCACATAATTTGTGGTGCTTATGAATTTGAATTTTTATTAATATGTCTATACTAACACACTATTAAATAGAAAGGTTGTAAATATCAGCCACCATTACTTATTGTGACTTTTTGCATTCATTCATTTATGCCCCTGAACTGGGAGGATCTACACTGAGTGGACGTATAGACACTGATTCTCTCAGGAATAAATAAAAATATAACTAGAATTTATAGACTTATTGAAAATCTATAAATTGGCTATGAGTTTACATATGGTATTCTCTAGCCATAAAATTGAAACCAAATTATAAAAATTGAAAAATCAATATAAAGCAGATTTTTCCATGATCTAAAATTAGATATTCTCAAGTGCAGTTCTTCTATGTTTCCCTGTCTATGAAGCCAATGGATAAGAAACTAATAAATCTTTGCTTTATCCTATGGTCTTTATCTGAAGATAATATACAGATAATTCAACTGTGAAATTGAAAGCAGGCTAATAATAAACAAATGTCTCAATTCCATAACATAAAGTTGCTAAGTATTTTTACAAAAATCACAATCATCTGAAATCTGACATAAACAATAAAATGAATGGTAGAGGAAACATGTAAAACTAAACAATCAACCAAAAAGTTAGAGGGCTCATATGTATCACTGTCACCATGAATAAGGTTAGGTGAGGTTTACGCAGATTTAAAATGATCCAAAATTCATTTAAAGTAAATGTGAATTTTGGCAAAGCCTAATTCCACATGCAGTTTTTAAAAAATTGATTTGTCTTTTCCAGATTTTATTCTGAAATCCATCTAAATTTATAAAGTTATCTCTATTCTGCAGCAAGTTTCTATTTGGAGTTTGGGTTTTTTTGTTTTCTCTCATTTTGCAAATTATTGGAGAAAAACTTGATATAAAATATGGAACATATTCTAGGTTGGAATGATAGCACTAACACAGAAAAAAATATGAAACCATGATACCATTTTAATAGAATCTTCAAAATAAGCTTTGGTCTGTTAATAACAAAGTGCATACCATCTGTTTTTATATTTTGCAAAATAGCATTTAAAGCTTATGTTTCCTTGAGTAGCATAGGGGATATGAGAATTTTTTCTTCATTGCTTCCAAAACAAAACAGAAATCTTGTCTTGCGAACTTGTACCCTTCACTATGTGGCATTAGGTATAGTCTACCTAATGAACAACCCTCACAGTTGTAACTATTCCCAAGCCATGTGATATTTGAAAGTGTACACTGAGACCTGAGACCTAAATGAGATGACATGTTTAGAATCTTAGAGGGCCTGTGGCGTGAGGCTTGAATGTCTCACCCTACGCCTCTATAACATCACATGTAGAATGCTTTGACAGCTCCATAGAGAAGCAATATATTCTAAGTTCTCTGATGAATATCGATCAACAAAGTTTATTCTTGTGCATCCCTTGTCCTTCTGTTTTCTTCCTATTGATCCCATACATTTTACAATTAATACATTTTGTTGCACTCAAGATGTTTTGAGTCTTATAATTAAGACAACGTTAAAGTATTCACAATATTTAAAAGGAGGTTTCAGCTTTATACATAAAACTCCAGCTTTATTTACAGTAATATAAAATTAGAAACAAAAGAAGTCTGTCAATAGGGGACATTTACTAGGTAAATTAGAGAACATCAATACAGTGATGTACCAAGTAGTTACCTCAGTGAGATAACCTTAGATATGTGGACTTAAAAGGTGTCCATAATATATTACATTAAAAAAATTGCAAATCAATGTGTTTGGCATGCCCCTTCCCTTTTTTAAAAGATACATACATTTGTGTGTGTATGTTTGCATAAGCACAGAGAAAAAATATTAGAATTAAAGAGGACAAAGAGACTTTTACTTCAGAGCCCACATAAATTTTAAAGGGCTATGAGTGATTTATGCTTTTTATTATGTTTGTTTTTCTCTATTTTTCAAGTGAAACACCCATTAATTCAATGGTCGTATGCAAATAACTTTGCCAACCACTGTAAAACTCAACATCTATTGGGGAGTTTTAAATCTCTGCCTCAGGACTCCTGTGACCCAAATCAAAAGAAAATATGTTTCCTGTTCAGTTTTCATTTCAATCTATGAGGTCTTGTGATTAAAGAAAAACAAACCTCCTATAAAAACACTGAATTACCCTGCCATCCCACATCACTATATGATGTCCTATTCATTCTTGTTCAGATCTATAATTTTTAAAAAACTTGAGTGCCTTTTTTCTCTTCAGTTTCTGTTGTTCTTAAAAACTATTTTCTGCATAAAAGCAAGAGTAGCAAATTGGCATGTTCTTCTACCTTGAGGATACAGCACTGTTATGAGAGGATATGGAAGAAGTGACCTCAAATTTTCTTCCATTGCTCACATATTAGTAAAAGAATGTGTTCTTTACATTTTACTTTGCAAGTAATGTTAACAGGTTAATACTGTATGCCATGTATTGATTATGTACTTTCAAGGATAATACTTTCTTTCCCAAAAAAGAAAATGTTTCAGAAAATTGGTTCTTCTTTCATTCATTCTTAGATCTCTATTGAGGACCTATTGTGTTCTCAACCTCCAAACTATGTATTGCAGACCACCTCTTTTTCATAGAAGTGGCACAAAATCATCTGCAATTGGGGTGAAAAATGTTTAGTTAATGTTAAATATCCATTCTGTTACTTTCTGGACCTGTTGTGAACATATTTTGGGGCTCAGAGTATGTGTATGGCTGTGGAGCAATATTTCCTATAGGCAACATTCAGTGGCTTATTGAGGATAATAATAAGATGTGATATTTAATAAGCAGACTCAACCAATAGAGTGCTGGCCCTCATTGCCTGTCAGTTCCCACCTCTGTGAATTTAACCAACCATGGATGGAAAATATTGGGTAAAAATGGATGATTATGTCTACACTAAACTTGTACAGACTTTATTTTTCTCATCATTATTCCCTAAACATTACAATACAGCAACTATTTACATAGCATTTACATTGTGGTAAGCACTATAAGAAACCTAGAGAGGGTTTAAAGTGTACAGGAGGATGTATGTAAGTTATATGCAAATACTACATCATTTTACATAAGGAACCTGAGTATCTGTGAATGTTGGTATCTGCAGGGCTCCTGGAACCAATCCCTTGTGGATACTGATGGATGCTGTAAGTGTTAGTGAGGATATGGAGAAATTGGAACTCTCACACACTGCCAGTAAGAATGTAAAGTGGTGCAGCTACTGTGGTATATGTCATTTTCATTTTATATAAGAGATTTGATCATTTGTGGATTTCAGTATCTAAGGGAGTTCTGGAACCAATCCCTGCAGAAAATGAAAATGACTCTATAGTTGTTATGTTAGTTGTAATTTAGTTTAGTTTTAATCACCTAGACCTGGCTACAATTACCACTCCTAACACAAAGAGAATAATTTATATTCCATAAGAGTGATTTGTGCAAGGCAAAATGTCTAAGGGCCTTCTGATGTCTACTGAAATACATACCTCAAACCAATTTCAGAAAATTTTATAAAAATATTTGTTAGGGCAATACCAATCACTTTGAGAACCTCTTTCTTCTTTTCAAATGGAAATCATAGTAATTCCTATGACGAGACTAGCTAGAAATGATATATACCATGGAGGACATTGCATTTCATAACAGTGTTTCTTTTTCTATAAATGGCCTCGTTGAAGAAACTGAAGTAAATCATCAAGGGTAAAACTGATTGTCTCTGTAAAAGATGATCAATTAGCTCTTCCACAAATCATTCCTTGACTATAATTTATAATGCAATTTAAGTCATTGGTGATGTTTATCTTCACTCTTTTTTGGCTCTTTTACCATTTAGTTCTGGTTCTCTCCCTTTGGACATGGGGTAGATTCATACTTCTCTGCCTTCTTTGAAGTTAGGCATGGCCAAGAGAATTGCTTTGGCCAGTGAAATCTAAGCAGAAGCTCAGAGCCCAGTTGAGATTTGCCACACCCTCCTCCCCACTATTGCAGTATAGTTGAATCAGGATGAACCCTTTGTCATCCTGGGTCACTGAATAAACAAGATGAGTGGAACCCCTCACTGACTTACATTGGATGGATAATGTGCATGAGAACCAAACTTTTTGTTGTGTTATTCCACTAAAATTTGTGTTTTTTTTCCTTAGTGCAGCATAGTCTAATCCTTTCTGACTAATACAGCACCTAGATAGAACATCTTCCTTTCAATTCTAGCACCTATTTCTCCTTTTTAAAAATTCCCATTCCTTTTCATTAATAATATCTGCCTAGGCCACATCCATGAAGACATAATATCCTTTGTGAATTTATGAATTTAAAGAATCATCAGGATACAGAGAACTCCAATATTATCTTCTAGGAGAACGAGAATGATAGAGTGCAAAGCATATTTAAAAATTGTTTACTAGGTAAGGTATTGTACCCTGAAGAAAATAGATACAATGTACTTTCATTTTGTTCTCTTCTAAAATACTTTACAATGTCCTATCATCCTGTCTCTTTCAATTTATGTGCTTGAATACATTCCTGGCAAAATTCAACTCCTGTAATTTTTAAAAAGTCTACCTCTGGGCAAAATATATAGTAAACCAGAATAATAAGTCCTAGATTTTTAAAATGCCATTTATATCTTTAGTATTTGTAAAGCAATTACTAACTTCCTTTAGACTTAAGACAACTAGAGTCTAATGTTGATTAAACTTGCCAAGGTATTTTACTGTAAGCTTAGAGAAACTAATAAAACATTGAAGGAGAATACCCAACATATCTGCAGTCTGCTCTCTGTTAGTCAACATTTTAAAGACCCAAGTAAAAGCTTAGATGGAGCCGGAAATCTGTATAATATCTTATGTTACCTCACCATTTGTCTTTCACCAAATGACTTCCCAAATGCTGTGAAGTAAAATTAAGTTTTGAACTTTTCTGAATCCTTTCAGTGTTTCATGGAAGAAAATGTTTATTATTCATGAGCCACCTTTAGAAATTTAATTAATTCCAATAAAAATATATGCTTTTATCCTAATTATTGAATCTTCATCTAGTAAGTCACAGAATCCTCTACACACTTCATGATTTGAAAATACAATACACATGATATAATTTGAAATTATAAGGAACAATATTTTCCCAGAAATAAATTTCCCGAAATTGTATTCATGTTTCCTCAAGTCTTCTCTTCCTTTCTTTTGACATTTTGAACGCTGACCACTGACAGATTCATTTCTAAGACTAGAGGGCACATTTGAATCCAATGATTGTATGATTGGGAGCAGTGTTAGCAGGAATTAAAATACTTTTCTTTAGCTGTGTTGAAACTTGTTTCTGTGCAACAGGATCTGCCATACTTGCAATTTTCAATCTCTTATTGTTCAAGTAAGTAAGTACTGTAGTATGTTCTTCTCGCAGCCTGATTTATAAAATCAAATTGAATAATGCAATAGAAAAAAAACCCAAAACAGATTAAGATTATGAATACTAGGCAAAATTTGTCTCTGTAATTCCTTGTATGTTAAAAGAGTAAAAGTCTGTTTATTTGACTTGGTAAAAAATAAAGAGGGGAGGCATACATGAGCCTTGGAAAACTTGGAAACCATTAGGTTCCTGCTCTATGCTTTTTAGCTACATGAGAAATTAAGGTCACAGGAAGGTCATCTGAGGAATGGACAAAGGCCCATAAGAAATATGGAATTGATATGGTCAAGTTGTTATTAAATGTTAATCTATCTAATTACTCATATGTCTATGTAAGCCATGTAGATTTCTAACTACATGATAAAAAGACAATTGTGATGGCAACTTCAACAAATTACGTCCCAATGTAAGTCTTAAATTTTAATTGAAAAGATAATCAAAAGCAAAATAATTTACATAAATGTACTCTCATTTAGCCTCAATAGGTTTCTCTCAAGAAATACAGTCACTTTACAAATGGAATCTTGCACATTTTGAAACATGGTTATGGAAACACCAAAAGTGGTAACATTAAGACCTCATGAAATTGTATTTCCTAGGCTTCATCCCCAATTTACAGACATTTCCACTGAAACAATGCCCAGTTTCTTCCAGAAGACCTAATCTGTTGCAAGGCTCCTATTTTGCAGCCATCGCTGCTTCCTTAAAATACAGCGTTCAGAGGAGCATTCCCTACTGTGAACTTCAGCCACAGACTTCGAAACTCATGCTCCCTCAACTCAATATTCCCATCCCTGGCAGTACTATCAGGTTATACCCAAAAACTGAAACATTTTCATAAGAAAATTATTTCATTCTCTTCTGTGGATTCCTTGCTGACAAAAGCTTTATTGGCACTAGTATACTTTTTCTCAACCAGAGTGTGATACAATTAAACTTCTCCCCTCAAACACTGTCTTCGAGTTTCCATGAACACTAAGTTGAACTGAAATTCAAGAAAGTTTGACTCATTAAAATTGAATAAAGAAAGTGAAAGGATCATTTGATAAAAGATATGACATTGAGAACCTGATATTTGAAAATGGATCTAGTTTGTTTTACTGAATTAAGATAGCTAAATAAAGCAACAGGGCAGTAAATCAATAATGAAACATCCTAAAACAAAATAAGTGGCATTTCTTATTGTTGACTATTATGCAAATTATCCTTCTCTCTCTTCTCCCTTCCTAACATCCGCTTTGATATATCCTCTACTGGAATGAGTCAAATAGATAATGTGGAATCTGATAAGTAAAAAACTTTATTTCTTTCTGAGCTTGGTCTTTATGCTTTTTTATAAAACTAGGATTTATGCTGATCTTTTCTAGTCTTCATTCAAGATTCTTCAGCAATTTATGTGCAGGTTATTTGCATATAGCACTTCAATAACAGTTTTTAAAAGATAAAAATAAGTATTGGTACAGGACACTAAAAAGGAAAAAAAGAAAACCTCACTAATCGTGAGGTTTTCTTGACTTACTGTGGAAATTGCTTGATTTACTGTGGAAATTTACAAAGAAACCAGAGCATGGACAATGTTCCTTGAATTAGCTTATGTGAAAATAGTTCCCTGAGGTTCACTTGCTGTCTGTGAGGAGAAAGTGACAACATTAGACTGAAATCATTTTTACAGGCAGAAGTAAATCACTCACCCTTCTCTATAAACATTATGTTCCTAACAGGCATCAATGTTTTCTTATTCTCAAGAGTATTTTAAAAAATCTGTTATTAGAGACTTGCCTTCCACATACTTTAAACAAATTTATTATTTTCATTAAGGCATAATTTATGCACCATAAAATTCACCAATTGTAAGTATAACAGTTGGTGATTTTTATGAAATTTATACAAACTTGCAACCACTACCACAATATAATTTTAGAACATTTGTAGCCTCCCGAAAGTAGCCTGGAACCTCATGCCCATTGGCAGTCAATCCTGCTCCCTCTACCGTCCTCAGATAACTGCTGATCTGCTGTCTCTATAAGTTTACCTTTCCTAAAAATTTTATATAAACAAATACACACAATATGTTTCCTTTTAGATCTGGCTTCTGTCACTCGGCATAGTGTTCTTAAGGTTCATCCATGTTGTTGCATGAATCAGCAGTTCATTTCTCTTTATTGCTAAATAATATTACATTTTATGGATACACAATGTTTTGTGTATTTATTCACTCGTCAATAGGCATCAGGATTGGTTCCAGATTAGCACGATTATCAATGATGTTGCTGGGAACATCTGCATACATATCTTCATTTGGACTGATGTTTTCAATTATCTTGGGTAGGCAGGCTGCGTTGCATGATTAAGTACACGCTTAATTTTTAAGAAACTGTCAAAAATATTATCCAAAGTGATTATAGTGTTTTCCATTCCCAACAGAGGGAATGGAAAATATATATTTTCCATATATTTACCAACATATATTTATAAATATATATTTATAACTATATATTTATATTTTCCACATTTTTACCAACATTTGGTGTTTTCAATATTTTGGATCACAACCATTCTAGTGTATGTGTGAAGTGGGATCTTGTGATTTTAATTT
The DNA here is from genome assembly GCF_001604975.1 of Cebus imitator. Lineage (NCBI taxonomy): Eukaryota > Metazoa > Chordata > Mammalia > Primates > Cebidae > Cebus > Cebus imitator. The sequence continues at coordinate 4,623,903 of NW_016107324.1, forward strand.
GCATTTTTTAAGTGACTCATAATATTAAACATCTTCCAGATCCTTGGTAGCCTCTTCTATATCTTTTTGGTAAATATCTATGAAAATATTTTGACCATTTTTAAATTATCTTCTTGTTAGTGAGTTGTAAGAGTTCTTTTACATTCTGAATGTAAGTCCTCAATCAAATATGATTTCTAAATATGATATCCAAGTGTATGTTTTGTCTTTTAATTTTTAATTACATCTTTAGAAGAGCAAAATTTTAGTTTAGATAAAGTCTAACTGAGCAATTGTTTTCTTTTAAGTAATTTGTTTTGGTTGTTATAACTAAAATATCTTTGCCCAACCTATGGTTACAGTACTTTCCTTTATGTTTTCTTCTAGAAAGTTTTACAGGTTTAGCCCTTATATTTAGGTTTATAATTCATTTTGAGTTAATATCTCTGTACAGTGTGGAGTAAGGGTCTAGGTAACTGTTTTTTTTTTTATGGATACTCAGTAGCCCAGTACTCTTTATTTAAAAGACTGCTCTTTTGTTATGGAATTGTCTTTGTACCCTTGTTAAAAAAAAATCAGTAAATCTAAGGGCTTATTTCTAAACTTTCTATTTCTACCTACTTTTAATTAGAAAATTTCCAAAGCATTTGGAACAGATAGAAAGGGAGACATAAATATGGTGAATTAATCATTTGTGCCTAATTATAGATAGTTTTCAAATTACAACATTACCTCTGCTCGTACCAATTTCTTTTTCTCTTAAGATGCCTTTGGGTTTTTTTTTTTTTTTTTTTTTGCTTTTTTTTTTTCCTTTTTTTTTTTTTTTTTTTGCCACTTTGCTACCAACTTTGCTTTTTATTTTTTTACTGACTACTTTGTTTAATCTCAATTCTTCATCGCTGAGAAACATCACGATAGGTTATGAGTGAGCTGGCAAATCAATTTTGAGAGAAAGGAAATGCATGAGTCAGCAAAGCCAAGAGCCCTTAGAAATCTAGTTTCCAAAATAGCCTGGAACCTCACAGTACAAACCCTTGCCTCAGAGTCCTGCCTTATTAATAGGAACAGGGGGCAGAATTCTAGGCAGAAAAGGGCGGGTCCCTGGTGAAACCCCACCCTCAAGCCAAAAATCCTAAAACCATGGCCCAAAGTGAGAATTTATAACCCTGTTTTCCTGCTCAAATGTTGCCTTTTCATAAACCGCCCATTGCCCTGTCCTACCCCATCCTGTGCTTACAAAAACCCCAGACTCAGCCAATAGACAGGACTAGGGCTGGACATCAGAGAGAAGTGGCTTGACATCAGAGGGACAGCTTGAGGGCATTGCTTCAGAGTAGAATCCAACCAGAGGAGATCATACTTCAGGGGAAGATTACCTACCCGCCCATCCCCCTTTCAGCTCTCCTTCCTGCTGAGAGCCACTTTCATTGGCAATAAAATTCCCTGCATTTACCATCCTTCAATACGTTCATGCGACCTCATTTTTCCTGGATGCTGGATAAGAGCTTGGGAGCCACAAGTGCAGATGCAAAATGCTGTCACACTGGCCCATTAACCTCACTGGCAGAGGGCATTTGCCCATGTAAAATGGCAAAGGGCCCACTGAGCTGTTAACACTTGATATGTCTCAGATGACAGAGCCAAAAGAGCACTGTAACACACCTTCTGGGACTTCAGGAGTCCCAGGCACCCCTGCCTGGACAGGGCACCAGGGCCCGCATGGAGTTCCCTCCTGCTGGTGCTAAAGCACCTGCTCACCTGCATGCTCCCTCCTACGAGGGGTGGAATGCAGCGAGTCAAAGTGAGTGTAGTTTGGTCCCACCCCACCAAAGCAGCCAGCTGGTTCCTGCGCTTCTTCACTTCAGTTCCCATGCTCATTCGCTTGCGAGCTCTCTCCCACAAGGAGTTGAGAGCTGCGGGCTGAGTAAACAAGGCACCCCTGTCATCTCGTGAAGGGGTCAGGGAAATATCCTCCTTCACTATTAGCAAATTTTCACTAACATCACTTTTACACGATCCATTTGTGTGTTCTTAAATAAATAGTAATGCCAACATTGGACCTAAAGCTTTTTGCTCAACAGGAAAAGATCCTGTCACATCTGGAAATAGGATTTTGACTCAATGTACTTTGGCTTTCAATTTAATCCCCACATTCTTTGTTATTTTCTTGTAGGATTGTTCCAAAGATGTAAAATCATAATTGTATTTCACCTGTAGCAATCTCAAAACATAGTATCCCAGGAGGCTATTTTTGTTCACATTTTAAAAATAATTTTTCTCAAGAATCTTAATACCTATAAATCTTTACTATTTCTCAGTTTTAAGGCCTAGTTTGTGTAAAAGAAAATAGAATCTTGAGACCCCAAACTCACTGTGCCAAATGGAAGATTAAGCTTGGGAACTGAGTCCCGCAATGCTGCCTTCCTTTGGTTCTTCAACAGACAGTTGTAATTTCACAACCCTGTGGCATAGCCCCTAAATCTTTCAGGATACATATCCCAGCCCCCATAAACTAGTGAGTTCCATTAAATCTCACGCTGACAATGTCAATTACCAGCTTATCTTCCCAGGTACAGGATAAAGAAAAGACCAGAAATCATCCCTCCACCTACCCTGAGATGAATGCATAATAGATTTTTTTCCTCTACTCCCTCTTTTCACATGTAAAATGTGGATTTACTGAGGGTAATTGGAACCTCACAGGACTGCAACCACTTTCCCCACTGCCTACCCTCCCTCCCTTTCTTTCCCTCCTGCTTGCTCTTTCCCTTTTAAATAACAAAGTTCCCAAAAGCCCCTTTGAAAAAACGCACAGGTCACAGATCATCCTGACTTGTGTTTTTCTTCCCTCCTCTGGCTAAATAAACCTCTACTAATTGAGACCTGCTTCAGTCACTTTCTTGTTATCATTTGTTTTTAGTTTTCCATTCTGTTAATTTAGAATTTTTACATAAAAATACTTACTTAAAAATACTTTATTTATTTAGAAAATATATTTATTTAGAAACTGTCTTTCTCTGTGACCACGGCTGGAGTGCAGTGGCTTGATAATAGCCCACTGCAGCCTTGAACTATTGGGCTCAAGCGATCCTCCTGCCTCAGCCTCCCAAGTAGCTAGGACTAGAAGCATGGGCTACCACCCCCTGCTAATGTTATCATTTGTATTTTTATATTTATGTAATTATTTTTAATTATCCTAAAATGTACCATAGGAATTTATTTACTATTATGCTTTTTTAAATTTTTTATTTGGTCTAAGCAGAGCATTTAACACCATGTAACAGCATAGGATTCATTAATATTAAAGTGGTGTCAAGAAATTGGCAACGTCTGTCCAGGTTGCGCATGCTCATGGTAAAGCTGCAGTTAGAGCAAACGAAGCTGAAGAGCAGGAATGAAGGCGAAATTGCAGCAGCCTAACTCAACCAGATCAGCAGACTTTTCTAACTGATCTAATGCCAACAGTATTTACAGCATTCTCCAGTTGCAAATAAAAAAAAAAAGTAAAGAAAGTAAAAGAAAGAGAGAAATTTTAACAAATTTCTGATAGCCATTTTTATTTTTTGTCCATAAGCCAGATGGAACAGTTGAATTAGGGGAGGATATTCTGAAGTCAACAGATCAGAGACAAATAATTAGTGCAAAAGAGACATTGCTCAGAGCTAGGGTGCCTGAAAAATAGGCTCTGTGAACCCTTGCTTGAAAGTGTGCTAAACTACCATGTCCTGCCCTTGGTGCTGGAGGTAAGATAATTGCAGCCTCTAAACAGCATCTTAGAAAAGACTTCATTTGACGGGATAGCCCTTCTGAAGCATTCTATCCTATGGCACTAATGGCCCTGGAGGCTCTGCTAATATTTCTTTCCCCTTCAAAATTCACAGCCCAACATCATGTCTGGTTTATATTTCAATCTGAGCAATGAGAGGGGAGGAACCCATGAGCACACTGAGAGCAAGAAGGACTGTTTGTGGCCAGCCTTGAAAATCAGAGGTAGCTCTTGATTTTGGATAGGATTTTCAGGATCCTTTGAGAAAGCCATTAAGTGTTGGGCACTGCAAGCAACATGTGAGACACCATCACATTTGTTTTATCCATCATTGTGTGCCCGGTGCCTGGCATGGAGCCTGTCCCACAGTAAACAGGCAAGAAATGTTTTTGAATGAAAGATTGAGTGGGCTGGCTGGATTCTTTCCTCATTCAAAATAACCTTTCCTATTTATGCAACACATAGTTTACCAACTTCACAGAAATGGAAAACTTTGTGTGAAGCGTTGGGACTTCACACAAAGTGTGAAGATGAACGTGCTGCCATTGTAAGGTTCCTGATTTAAGCCCAAGTAAGAGCAGTGTCCCGTTCAAATTCCATTACAATTCTTAAAATGAGTTGAAGGTTTCCTCACACAGCCTTATAGGCTGGAAAAACACCTTTGAGGCAAGAACCAATCCCAAATGTAGCCATTTGGACATACAAGAAAATGGGTCTCTCCTCCCTGTCGGGTACTATGGGCCGCCCAGGCAGGAGCATGTTTTGATACAGATGTAGTCTCACAGACATCCTGAGACTTAACCTAGATAGCTGGAAACCACACAGTCTTAACTTTCCTGTGATTACTTAAGTTTTTTTCTTTGGCAAATCTTAGAATAATGTGACAATTGAGCAAAAGCAGTCCCGTAGAATGCTGGTTTATGTTTGTAACACTTCAGCCCTAATGCACAGAACAAAGTCTATATTCCACAAGGAAAGAGTGACTGTTTTATTAAACTGCATGTATATATAATACAGACTAAGTAGAAACAGAATTGTTTAATGAGATTTCTATATTCTAAATCTTCTTGGGACTGTAGATAATCCTCTTCAAGTTATTTGTTAAAATCTACTTTTAATTTTTTAAATAAGAAAGACCATAAAAAAACAATTGGAATCTTGCCTGGATTCCATGGCTGATAAAGGTAGACTTAGACATTATTTCAAGAGCTATCAGAAAATATTCAGAAATGCCAAGACTAAAAAGATGACTACATAATTAATAACAATAAATTATTTGATTATAATCTATTATAACTTAATGGAAAACATATTAATAACTATTAACAAGGTTCTGTTAAACACCACACCATTTTTTCTAACATATTAGCTTAAGTATCATTTGTAGTTAGACAAAGTCACTATAATAAATTAAAATAAACAAAAACTAATATGTTGCATTTCATCACAATTCAATAAATACTGTGAAATTTCATGGCTGAGTTTGATTTGGGTTTAGTGTTGACCACTTGTACCTGTGATAAAAACTATGGCATGTCTAGAGTATGCAGACAACTAAGGATGCTGAATGAAGCAACAGATGCAGAATAACTAAAGCATTGATTCTGTGATGCCTACTTAAGTTCCTCATATTTGATTTGGGCTGAACTTTTAGGAACCTCACATAAAATTTAGCTATCTAAACATTAAAGACATACAGCCAGGACATCACAATTGATTCTCTGTATTTATGTGTTCCGCAACTGTGGATCAAACTAAATGGCAATCGAAAATATGTGGAAAAATATTGCATCTGTACTGAACATGTACAGACTTCTTTTCTTTATTCTTTAGTGACTCCTTGTCAAGAAACATTTTTTAACAATCAAAATATGCAATATTTTAAATAGTGACAAAGTTATTCCAATATTCTATATAAAATATGTCACATATACAAAAATCCAGGTTTGTCACATATACAAAAATCCAGTTTTGTCAGATTATATTATGAAATCCATGTATAAAACACACACATATACATATATCTATACATATACATATGCAAGCATAAATACTATTTATTATAGCATTCTATGCCTTTTGAAAGGTACTATGGAAACAAGTGAAGTATTCAAGTGACATGGTATAAAAATTTCTTGTAGCATCATGACCAGTCAACTAAATTATTTATCATCTCTGAATTTAATACAGCTCTTGTAAAAGGTTTTGGCAGTAGATTGCAAGATTATTCTAAGGTTATATCCCAAAGTAGATACTCCTAAGAAAGATCTGTGCTCCTCTGCACAATATCATTTGGGATGACTTTATAAAGTTTTTTAATCATGAAGAAAAAAGAAATGTTATTTCACTTACAGACATATTTTTATGTATATTAATCTTTTCTGCCTAAAATTTTTTCAAACTTTGAATGAGTTCATGATACCATTTCAAGAAACTTTAATAAAATTCATACTTACCTTTGTTATGTAATGTAATTCATGCAGTATTATGTGTTTCATATTTTGTCTTAACTGGAGAAAAGTTTACAATTAAATTCTGCATATAATTGCAATAGTTTACTCAACATAATTTTTTCTGTTAATAAGAAGAAAAGATTAATTAAGCATTGTCCTTTTGTATATATAAGTTTATTATATCTGTGAGTTTAGTATAAAGTGCTTCATACTAGCCTACATAACTGAAATAACAATTATTTACTGGCCTATCATTCATCAGTTACTCCATTTATTTCTTTTGGTTATGGTGATACAACCCAACTGAAAGATCTAAAATGTTTAGTCCATACTCTTGACATATCTGTTATACAAGTTGTCTGAGTGATGGGACAGTCTGAAACCACAGAACAGAATGAAGGAATCAAGAATCTGTGAGTGATCAAACTTATGAACATAGAATCTTCTATCCAGTGGTCCAATTGACTGCTTTCACCAAATCAATAGCATGAGGCTCTGCGACTTTTTGTCAGACAATCAGGAAGGTACAGTTGGCCCTCCATGTCTGCAGGTTCCTCATCCATAGATTCAAACAACCACAGATAAAAAATATTTTTTAAAAATAGCAATACAACAATTTAAAACTATACAAATACAAAAGCAATACAATGACAACTATTTACATGGCATCTACATTGAATTAGGTATTATAAGTAACCTAGAAATGATTTAAAGTACATGGGAGGGTGTGTATAGGTTATAGGCAGATATTACAGCACTTTTCACTTTTTTTGTTTTTGTATTTTTAAAGATGCAGTTTTGCTACATTGCCCAGGCTGGCCTCTAACTCCTGGGCTCGGGTGATCTTCCTGCCCCAGCTTCCAGAACAGTGGGAGTACAGGAAGCCATTGTGCCTAGTTTACTACCATTTTATATACGGGATTTGAGCATCCACAGATTTTGGTATCTGAGAGGGTTCCTGGACCCAATTTCCCCAAGGCCCCTGTGAGGGGAGGGGGAGGACTGTAGTTTATTTCATGTGGTAGAGCCTAGGTTTTGCATACTTTATTTTCTCCAAATAAAACAAAAGTGGCATAGATGACAGTTAATAGACATTTACAAAGTTCTGATAAAATACCTTAACCTGGATTTTGAAGAACTATTAATAAAAAGTTTACATTTTCCTTCTTGTTGCACAGCAGTTGAAACAGCAAACTTGCAAGTCCTTAAGAATTCACGTCTAAGAAGTTTCATGAGTAAAGTTATTTAGTAGGTCATCTTGCCCTTTGATGATTCGTATTTACATTAGACCTGGAATCATGCTTGCTTATTAAATAAGTCAGTAGAGAGTGTCATTGTCCTCCAAGAAAAATGTCGGCCTGAATTATTCCTTTGTATCCTTGATGCACAGAGAGCTATTAATTCAAAACATGATCCACAAAACAAAAATGAGATGTGTTTGATGTCTTTATGAAATAAACTAAGAGGCATAGTTATGTACAAAAGTAAATGAGGACAAATTGTTAACAGAAACTCCAAATGAGGGTTTAAAAAAAAAAAAGAAAACCCAACACTTTCTTGTCTGCAGCCACGTTTCATCAGCAGCAGCCATAAGCTGCCATTATCTTTGAGTGGACATTCATATAATAGAAACCTGAGTCCAAGAGTTCATATCTACTCAAATATGGGGAGGCAAAGTACAATGAGCCAACTGCTGAATGTGCCGAGTTTGCAGCGGAATTTAGCTTAATCCTTGTAAGCTTACTTGTTGAAAAAGAAGAAGCCCACCAAATTATGTTTAGAAAGTTAATTTACACATGGCAACATTCACCACCACATGTTACTTTCCTTATTTCATTTGTTTTCCATTCTGCGTAACCCAATCCAGATACTTTTGTATGCACCATATTGTTAAAAAATAATAAATAGTATAAGTAAAATAGACAAGCATTTCCACCACTAACAATTAAGATTTATAGCATTTGTAGACAGCCTACAAAATAAAATTCCATTGGTTTTTCTTTTTGTATTCTAGAAAACATTTCAACAAACCTTTGTAATAAACACAGTCATTGAAAACACAGTGTACATAGATTTCCATGTGTATGTATACTTTGTACATATCTATTTCTTTGTAATGCTTCATATATTTTCAAAAACAGACTGGGTGCAATGGCTCACACCTATAATCCCAGCACACTGGGAGGCTGAGGCAGACGAATAATTTGTGGTCAGGAGTTTGTGACCAGCCCCGTCTCTACTAAAAATATAAAAATTGGCTAGGCATGGTAGCACATGCCTGTAGTCTTAGCTACTCTGGAGGCTGAGGCAGGAGAATCCCCTGGACCCAAAAGGTGGAGGTTACAGTGAGCCAAAATCAAGCCACTGTACTCCAGCCTGGGTGACACAGTGAGACTCTGACTCAAAAAAAATAAATACCATTCAAGATTGCCAGTCTGTTTTAATGCTCCAAATTGTACTGCAGAACTTGAGAAAATGTACCACGTAGAGACAAGAACTGAGGGACCATGTGTCGTGCTGCTCTAAAAACATCCAGAATGATACACAACAAATGACACAAACTCTGCTCAGAGACTAACCAAAACATTTGTGTGTTGGGTATAGGTCACGTTGCTTTCCAACTAAGTCTTCCAAAGGAAAATGCATTAAATTTAGTGACAGTTAATCAGTAAAATAAGCCATTCGATTTTCTTAGTTGTGAATTCACATCAGGCTGTAAGGTAGACAATTCCTTCCTTCACAGAGGAGCTTTGAGAAGACATAGAGCATGTATTACATTAACAAATGATTATCTCAGTAAAGCAATGACAACTTACCCCATGTATACAAATTTGTACATTTTTCTTACGTGCCGTGAAACTTATCATTTGACTTTTACCTGTACCTAATATAGAACACATTTTACAAGTAAAATACTACTCTACTGTTTTATCTTTTATTTATACCCACTTGGTGGTGTTCTTGATTAAGATCTACACAGGAAAGGGGAAGTGTGTCTCATAATACTGATTACTGGGGAGAAATATACAAGAGAAATAGCTGTAGTCATGGACATTTTTCATTCAGAGTTGGTAAAAAAAAAAAAAAGTTATTTAATAAATGAATAGATGCGGTTATGATAGGGTAAGGAACTGGCAACTTTTTGTTTTCTTTGACCAAACAAAAGTATTGCTCAAGCAGGAAACTCAGGAGTGGTGCTGGTTGTCAGGTTACTAAAAGGAAATGGCTGTTAATCACTCAACCCATGTTATTCTCATGAAAGCAGTATCTGTAATGCAGAAATTAAACATGTTTATGTTATCTGTCTTTGAAGCAATTACAAACGACTTCAGCATAAAATATCAGAAGCAGAAGATTTTGGAATCAAGTTATTGTATACAACCTTCAAATTTCAATGAAAATATCTAGACTTTGAAATATTTCTTTTTTAATCCTTGAGATAGAAATAAATGTTAAAAGTACTTTATCTGTTTGCCAATCAGCTGAATAATTTCATAATGTATGTTTACTTCAAAAATCTTTTCATGGGCTGAAAGATTAACTAAAAGTTGCCCGGGATAGCCTCCAGTTATTTGAAATATTACAATCAGTTTTTAACACAACTTTGAAATAGTCCTCATATGAAAAGTTCAGCATGCAAACACATACTTTTTAAACTTGCTTCTTGTGTCTTAAAAATATAACTGTCACCAGAAAACTGCTTTAAAAATCCCTGTGATTATAATGGTAGAAAATTTTGTAGTTTTCTGGTTATCTATACTTTCTGTGTATATTGTTTTCAAACTACTGAAAAATGAGATGGCTGGGTCGAATCCACAAATTTAGGTTTCATTCTTTTCCCATAAAGCTATTTGTTTATTAATTTTCCTCTTAACTTATCCTATTGATATTTCGTTGTTAGCTTTCTGACATTTTACAAACATTCGTCAAGGTGGTTATTAAGTTCCAGATAGTATGCTCATTTATCTGAAGTATATAGCATATTAATTTCAAATGAGTATTTGCTGAGGAGAAGATTTTTCTGGTCTACCAGCTTCACTAAGTCTTCCAGGTTTGATTTCTAAACTCGTCACAGAGCATATGAGCAGCACCTGTTCCCTCCCACTACTCAGTTACCATGTGTTTCCTGTGTGGAAAAAACTATAGATTAATTTCTCAGCATCAGTCCAATAGACGCGGGTACCTTGTGACTCTTCATGAGCTGATTTTCCAAGCCTGTGCTTCGCTTCCTCTATTTCTGAACTGTGGTCATGATGATCTGACACAGGTCTCCAGTGTCAAGGGCAGTGGCTCTTAACCTGGATCTCAAGTGTTTCTAACTTAGATATCCGACAAGTCCGTGGAGAGGATTTAGAAATTTCATGAACTTGAATGTAGGCAACAAACAATAATATTATAAGCAATAGTTTGTTATTATTTGAATTATCGTTATTATTATTATAGCATTACAGTGTTGTAGATCTATTGCAATATAGTTAGAAATGATTTGACCTGTCACTAGCTTTTGTTAATGTTAATGAAAGTACACGTATTACCACATTACAAAGGAATTCTCTGTTATTTTGATAACTGCATTTCAATGTCATTGGTTTTCTTTTGTAGTCTTGGGTATTTTAGTTTGGCCATTTAGCAACTTATTTTGAAAAGGGGCTTGTGGTTTTCACCAGACTGCCAAAGGGGGTCATGGCATCAAAGTGTAAAACCTCCTGAGTTAGAGAGTCATTTAAAAGAATTTAAACATAAGGCCCGATGTGACTGTAGGACTGTTTGGCTAAACTGATCTGTGCAGTGGGCAGGACTGGGGACCATAGGTGGGTCATGCATATGGACACTGAAGTCACACGGAGTGATGGAAGCATATGAGTGGTAACGAAGAAACTGCAAGTGAGGGAGAAAATTGAAAAAGGAAAGTGAGAATATAGTCGAATGACTTGGGCTTCAAAGGAAAAAGGTTTTCAAAAGAGGATACGATAACAAAAACATATTGTTTAAGGAAATATGACATGGAATTTTCTTATGAAATGGCATCACTCATCTGGGATGCTACCCGAGGCTTGTTTCACACTGAGGAAATTAAGGATGCAGACACACAAGGAGTGAGATTAAGAGCAGAGGTTTAATAGATAAAAGAAAGAGAAGAGCTCTCTCCTGCAGAGACAGGGCTCCTGAACTGATTTCCAGTCTGCTGCAAAATGCAGGGTGTTTTACAGATGAGTTTGAGGAGGCAGTGTCTGATTTACATAGGGTAGGAAAGATTGGTCCAACCAGGTGTGTGCCATTTACATAAGGCATGAAAAACTGGTTAGGGCTAAGTATGCTATTTGCATAGGGCGTGAAAAGTTGGCCACCACCCCAATCTTTCATTATGCAGATGGATTCTCCACCTGGCTGGTGCCACATTGCCTGTTTCTTCACTGTACATAGGGTAACAGCGAAAAGGGAACATAGAGCCTCCATGCTGGATATGCCTGGCCCCCAGGTAGTCTTTTTCTATTGGCACAGCTGCCAGCATTTACCCAAGCAAGCTTCCAGCTTGTTTATCTGTGTTTGCAGCTCACTATTTCAGGTTGCTCTTTGTTAGAAAAGAATAATTTCTTGGACTGCTTTTTGTTCAAAGGGTAATTCCACTGAGGACTCTGTTGCCAGTACCATCTGCCTAAATAAAGAAATTACTATGACAGATAGCATGGGCAACAGAGTCCTCAGCGTATCTCCGTATCAATCGCACATAGTGGGATGAGGATGAAAGGGGTGTGAAGAAGCACTATGGGTGGTGGTTGAACGCCCTAAAAAGGCCAGTTGAGGAGTTTTTTTCATTTAACAAGATTGGCCACTTGGGCTCTGGAAGAGAGAAAAAGAGCAAGGAAGAGTATGAAAGAGCAACACATACTATGCTCCGCTCATGTAGAGTCCTCACCTAAAAGGGCTGCATGTGATACTGGGTTTCCAAAGAATAAAATGCTTCTCACATTTTCAAACTTTAGATTTTCCAAGATACAACAAGAGGATAACATAATGGCAAGAATATTTAAAAAATTAGCTTCAAAGTCCTGAAAATTTCAAATTCCAGGTATCGCATGTGTCAAAATTATTTACAAATAACATGAACTCTTCTAACAAATCCACCAACTACTGATTAGGTATTGTCTTTCTTGAGAGAGAGCTTCACACTATGTCTGTGTATTGCAAACTAGTCCATATTTTACTTTTCTTAGTTTGAGGCCAATCCATTTTTGGCAGCATTTTTAACAACTAGCCATAGGTCTTTATGACCCAGAAATAAATATGCTATCTGTTTGGGGAGAACTTTCTAGTCTGAAGAGGACAGAGTAAAATAAAGTGCCTCCTACTGGCCCACAAACATTTAGTAGGGTGAGATCTATCGTATTCCTAGCCCAGGAAGAAGATCTAAATGACTGCAACTTTTACTCAGCAATCAGAATCCTTTAGCACACTCTTAACACTCATTTGATAGCAATGAAGGACCTTACATCCATATTTATGGTACAAAATGCTTATATTTCTTGTATTTTATTCTGATCACGTAATAAGATTGCTAATAGCAA
>NW_016107324.1:4636922-4648913 GCF_001604975.1 Cebus imitator
TGATCCACCTGCCTCGGCCTCTCAAAGTGCTGGGATTACAGGCTTGAGCCACCGTGCCCAGCCTTATAATTCTTTTGTAACTTGCATCAACGTCGACCTCGGTGCTAGAAATGTACACAGAACTCATGAAACCACTAATTGATTAAAATTTACAAAGTCCCAGGTTAGAAAAGCAACGATCTTTCTTGCTTTACACAGCCAGAACTCTTAGGCCTCTTTAGCTTACATTGGATCTCCTGTTCTCTTGTAAAGGCTGTCTATCAAAGCTAACCAAATGCACACAGGAACCCCATTATTCCCAGCAAGAGTTTCCATTGCCTAATTAATTCAACCCTACTCTTTCAAGATTGCCCAGTGAGTAGCACTATTGAATCTGGATGACTTAAGAGGTTGGCTCTCACAGCAAGTAGTTTTATGAACTGAGTGTGAACTAGAAGCAGTGATAAAATATTACCTGTCCCTATTGCTCTATTTGAACTAAAGCTATTTTGAAATTGGCTATCCCTTTCTAAATACCATTCACATAGAACTAGGTTTTAAATCAGGCAGACTTTCCAAGAAGCCAGACCTGTTACATGGGAGAAGGGTGGTGAAGTGATGAAGTAGAACCTGATATTAAAATATCCACAATGCTTCTCCCTCATCCCAACATACACACACACACGCACACACACACACACTAAGGTTTAGAGGTTGTTCAATGTGGCACTTCGTAGGAGTTTAATTCTTGAAAGGCAAAACAGTGCTTTCTTATAAGAATAATATGGAGGCAAACAAGGCTTTTCTTTTAATGCATGGACTAAATCTGGAGCATTTCCAGGTCCCCAGAGACCAATATTCTGCTTGGCCAACAATTATCAATCCAATCCTCCGGAGAAGTTTCAACAGACTTCCTCTCTGAGATGCTATTTATATCTTGATTCTCTTAGTCCCCTCTTAATCACATGTTGGCTGTTTATCTTCCTTCTGTCAAACACCCAGATTATATAATACTTGGAAAATTACTTGACTTTCGTGGTGGTTTTGTTATGCCTCTCCCTGTTAATACTGGAAACAGTTAAGTCTAAGACTACAGTCATCCATTGATCTAGAACAGGCTGGAAGTTCTTCAAGAGGAGGCACTTACATAGAAAGTAAACCAGTGAACAAAGAATAAGTAACCTCAGTTTGTTTTGTTTAGGTGTAGAAATGAGGACTATGGAATATAATTACACATAAAGACATTTGAGAGCTAAAGAAAAATCTCTGGCTTAAATCTAAATGTTCAGTAAGATTTTCCAGAGCTCAAAACCAAACCTATTTCAATTTCACTGTTTGTTAAACTCTTTCGTTTGAAATCCCACTCAGTTGCTGAATTTTCTGCTTTTGTAGGAAGAAATTGTGGTATTTTTTCCTTCTTGTCCTAGGTCAGTTTTAAAAATTAACTTTATTGAGGTATAATTGACATATAATACATGACATCCATTTTAAGTGTATAATTCAATAAACTTTCACAGATGCATACACCACAATCAGAATACAAAATATTTGTATCCATCACCCCAGTTTTCTCATACCCCTTGTTATCTATCCCTTTTGCCATCCCTGGCACTGTGGACAACCACTGATTTGTTTTTTGTTTCACAGAATAGTTTGTATTTTTAGTATATATATATATATGTTTGTTTGTTTGTTTGTTTGAGACGGAGTTTCACTCTTGTTACCCAGGCTGGAGTGCAATGGCGCGATCTCAGCTTACCGCAACCTCCGCCTCCTGGGTTCCAGCAATTCTCCTGCCTCAGCCTCCTGAGTAGCTGGGACTACAGGCACCCGCCACCATGTATTTTTGTATTTTTAGTAGAGACAGGGTTTCACCATGTTGACCCAGATGGTCTCGATTTCTTGACCTCGTGATCCACCTGCCTCGGCCTCCCACAGTGCTGGGATTATAGGCATGAGCCACCGCACCTGGCCTAGTATTTTATATTAATGGAGTCATGCAGTATGGACATTTTTGTTTCTGACTTCTTTCATTCAGCTTACAGTTTTTAGATTCGGGTATGTTTTTGCTTATAATCATAGTTTGCTCTTTTTTATGGCTAAGTGGAATTCTATTCTATGGATGTATCACATTTTATTTATTTATTCAACTGTTGATGTGCGCTGGAATCATTGCTAGCCTTTGACTATAGAAAATAAAGATTTGTGTGGACATGATTTTATTTTTCTTGGTTAAATACTAGAGGTGGGATTCTGGGTCATAGGGTAAATACATGTTTTACCTTTTAAATATCTGCCACAGGAATTTCCAAAGTGGCTGTACGATTTCACATTCTCACAAGTGATATGTGAGTTTCAGTTGCTCCAAATCTTATTTGCACTTTGTATTACCATTTTTAGTCTTTTTAGCTTTAGACATTCTAATGGGTAGGAAGTGACATTTTACGTGGTTTTCATTTGCATTTTCCCATGAGTACTTTACGTTGAACATCTTTTCATGTGCTTTTTGGCCATTAGTATATCTTCTTTTGTGAAGTCTTTGTTCAAATCTTTTACTCATTTTTTACGGGGTATTAGGCTTCTTACAACTGAGTTGTAAGAGTTCTCCATGTATTCTGGATGTCATTCCTTTGTTAAAAATATGTATTGTAAATATTATTTCCCATTTGTAGCTAAACGTTTCATTTCTTATTTTGGTCTTTAGAAGACCAAACTTCATTATTTTCATAGCCTGATTTATGAATTGTTTATTGTTTTTATTCATGCCTATTATGGTCTGTCTAAGCATTCTTGAACCTCACCAAAGTTGCAGAGATTTTCCTGTATATGTGTGTGCTTTTTTTTCTTCTAGTCTTATTTAAAGTAACTCCTTTCTAAAATAAACTAGTTTTGAGCATCTAATAACATCATTTATTCAGTTTACAAATTTTGATATGTGCCTCCGTAATGTCAGGGATCCTCAGCATTCTCAAAGGGAGTAAATAGTCCATAGAGTAATGCTGAACAGAAAATCAGGCTTTAGCGCAAAGTCATTTTTCCTCTTCGTTCCTTCCCTCCTTCCTTCTGCAAATTACCACCAAAGCTCAGTGGTGACATCTATTTAACAGCTCACTATTTCTTAGGTCAGGGAAGTAAGCATGGCTTAGCTAGGTCTTCTGCCTGAGAGTCCCTCCCAAGGCTATAATCGAGATCTTTGCCAGCTCTGTGGTTGATCTCAAGACTCAATCATGAGGTTGTTGGTTGGATTTAGTCACTTGTAGGCTGTTGAACTAAGGATTTCAGTAGCTGTTGGCCAGAGGCAGCCCTTGGTTCCTTGACAGGCGGCCCTCTCCATCAAGATAGACACCTCAGCGAAGCCACTGAGAAAATTCTAATCTTGTATAAGATAATTTCAGTAGTGGTAGCCGTTCATTTTTGTTGTATTCTGTTTATTATAAGTAAGTCATTAGGTAGAGACCACACTCAAGGGAAGGAGATTACACAAGGGTATAAGTATAAGGAGGAGGAGATCATGGGGAACACTTTAGACGCTGCCTACCACACCCAGTTATAGCAATGCCTGTTTTTTCAGCATCATAGGTTCCTCTTCTTAGGTTAGGGCTTGACTATTAAGAGTTTGCACTTCAAAATCTATACTGTGCAAAGTGATTCATCTATGGAAATGAAGACAACCTAGTTGATTATTAGCTACCATCTCTTTAGCATGGCTTTATTTGTTAGATAATTAGTAATTTGGGAAATCAGATCCTGGTACATAGAACAATATAACATCTTGGCTTCTTAGGAAGAGAGCTACAAGTTCATACTGAGTATTCCTAAACAGTGAGAAAACTCTAATGGCCAAGCAGCTTCATGGAGGCTGGGAAAGAAAAGAGAAGGCCAAAATGGGGTGATAGGAATGTCACTGTCTGGGACCCTTTGTCTGGAAACAGCCTCACCCTGAAGAAGTATTAGAAAATACCTGTACCTAAAAGAAATTTGTAAAATCCACTGATTTTTTCTATTGATTCCAGCCTGTAGAATGATTATTTCATAGACTGAAATTGCCACACTCACCCTCAAGGCTCCTTCTCAAGTGGGACTTTTCTGTAGAAAGCAGGGATTTTGCTAGTCTATTCAGTCCTTTTGATGAGAAAAAATGTACCCACTCCAGGAAAAAGCAGCTTCTGGGGTTGTGGCTGGTTGCATTTTGAGAGGAAATAGTCATCTTTGTCTCTGGTAGAAACAGTCCTCTGGCACAAAGCTTAGAAAGGGGAGGACGCAGTGCATTTCAGCCTGACTCATCTCCTTAGTTGGGAGCTTTTGTGCAGTGTACATACCACCTAACTGGATTGCGCTGCATGAGTTTCTAGAAAGGAGTAAATTTAGCATTCCTCATTGTCTTTGCAGTCGAAAGTTGAGCTTAAATTTGGAGGTAGGTGGCCTGAATTTGTGTTTCAGTATTGCTGCTTACTTAGATAGTAATCTAGGTAAAATACCTCTAAAATTTCAGTTTCCTCTTCTTAAATAAGGCTCTGTGTGATGAGTGAAAGTGTACAAGACATAATCCTTGTGGTAATTAAAGAGAATAATATTTGGATGTTTTATAAGGTATAAGTCTTATGTGGCAGGTCAGTCACAGTTGGCCCATAGACTAAAATTGCAGATCAAGTGATCTTCAGATCTGTGTGTGTCCACAGAAATTCTCATTATCATTAACTTACTGGTATGCGTAAATGAATCACAAAGTGACCCATTTCTTACATAGATCAGCAAAGCTGTGTTTTTTAAAAAACAGTTAATGGAGAAAGAAGCAAAAGGATTACACACACGAGTTAGAAGTATGGTTGAAAATCATAGACATTTAACCTCTGTCTAAAAAATACAATAAAATTGTGTGTGTGTATTTTTAATTTCTTAAATTTCCCCAAAGAGTAGAGAGCTATGGGGGAGTATTGAATGACTAGACTCTTCCAGTCTCCGTTTTCTCACATAAATAACTCCACACCCTCAGTTATCTTACTTATTTCTTCTTAAACATCTCCCCCAATCTTACCAGTATCTTTATGGTAACAAAAAACAAAAAAAGCAGGGGGTGAGGGGGGAAGGAGAAGTTGCTGCAATTATGGTAACAACATGAAAAGGAAACCAGACACAGAAAGAAAGACCGCAAAGGAAAAAATTTAGTTTAGGTGCAAGATAAGATCAGATAATTAAGTATTGACAAACTTGGCCCTGTTTATGGGCCTCGAAAAATTTCTGTGCTGGATCTTAGAGGGCAATGGAGGGCCAAGCAAGGCTTGAACTTTTCGCAAGGCAAGAACATCTGGCTCTAAGGAAGTGGCCCAGGCAGGAAAGGCTCTGCCTGTCTAGTCCTCCCTGCTTCCCACATCAAGTTGGACTGCTCCCCGCAGCTCAGGACCTTCCTGAGACTTCCTGTAAATAGGCCAGCCAGTCATAGCCAGGAACACTAATCTCCCTGCACACCCCAAAGACGTTGTGAGAAAATCCATTTTCAACCCACGGTAGCCATGAAATTGCAATAAAAAAATGTTCTTAAGGAAAACAAAACAAAAACCCCATAAAAGCTTGTCCTACCAACCTCTCCTGAAAGGAAGAAAGTAGGAGAGACAGTGGGTGTTTATAAAACTTGAATCAAGTCCAGGCTATTTTAAGGGAACATATAATTCTTTCTGATCCCTGATGGTGTTTTAGGACAATTCCTTCTCCCATCAGCACTTCTCAGACCCCGGTTACAAAACAGTGATTATAAAAAGACATATCCCGCAGGGTGTGGTGGTTCATGCCTGTAATCTCAGCAATTTGGGAGGCAGAGGCGGAAGGATTGCTTGAACCCTGGAGCTCAAGACCAGCCTGGGCAACATAGTGAGACTCTGTCTCAATAAATTAAATTAATAAAAGGATATTCAATGAAAACAGCTTTCAATTGTGAGGTGTTATTGTAGTTGGTATTTTTAACTTACATGTTGTTGGAGTTCCTGAATATGTCTGAGGCTCCCAGGCTTGAGAATTAACATTAAAATGGAAAAGATGCAGCTTATTAAATATGCCTGGTATTGAATTTCAGCACACATACTTATCAGGTATATGATATTGAACAAGTTTCTTAAATATTCGGAGACTAGTGAGGTTAATACAGGGCCTGACACATAGTAGATGCAAACTACATCTATATTCACAAATGATGCAAAGTATGGGTTTTCTTTCTATTGTCCCTTGCTCTATAATCTAGACAAACATTCTTTGGCTGCTTCAGTTTGTAAGATATATAGTTTTTGGTTCCTTTTTTCTTCTTTTTTTTCTGGCTTTTATAATTAAAAATTAGATTTCAGGAAAACATACTTAAATTCTGTCTTAAGGAAAATTGGTGGTGCTACCATTTCCAGATCTTGGAGGATCTTCATCTCTTGATTTATTTCCAGGTACTGTGGAAGGTAGGAACACATAGTTTCGCATCCCCTCCAAACTCATAGAAATGTTGGATAAAATATAATAGAAATAATTTTAAATACATAGTTAAAAAGAAAAGAAAAATCTCTTTAATACACAAATAAAGAGTACGTGCAAACCTAAAGCTATTGCTACAGAGGAATGGGATCTGGATAAAGTCCTCAGAGGAGCAGAGTTTCAAGGCCTCTTAGGGAATAGAAGGGGTCTCATGGTACATGAAGTGGGATAGGATAAGTCACAGTGAGCCTTGAATCAAGCTGGCAGGACCTTCTTTGTCGATTCCACCTTCCATAATACTGGAGCTGGAAAATTCTGCTTCCCATCTAAAGAACAGAATATTTTGGGGGATTGCGGAGAGCAGAAAGAAGCACAAAGAGGAATTAAAAACTCAAGTCCATACAACATGCAGGAGTGAGATGTGAATTTATACTACAGTCATGGTATGGGAGCCTATAACAGATAAAGAAAATAATACAACTGGTTTGGCTCTTAGGGCCCAAGAAGTAAATGCAAAACTAAAAAAACAGTATAGTGACTGCTTTAACATCTCAGAGTTCATGGGAGTTCTACAGTAGGTAAACTCCACCGAAGATAAACTGACCGTTGAAAAAATTATTAGCCATAGAAGAAAATGTACCATCATCAGGGAGAGACAACATATGCAACCAATAAGAAAATGAAAACCCCAAAGTGAAGGAAAAATGCTAGAGCAACTGGTATATAACTGTTTAAAAAAAAAGTTTGACAAAATATCAGCACATTGGAGCTGTTAAAAATCATAGACAGGCCGGGTGCAGTGGTTCACGCCTGTAATCCCAACACTTTGGGAGGCCAAGGCGGGCAGGCCACCTGAGGTCAGGAGTTCGAGACCAGCCTGACCAACATGGAGAAACCCTCTCTAATAAAAATACAAAATTAGCCTAGCGTGGTGGCACATGCCTGTAATCCCAGCTACAGGGGAGCCTGAGGCAGGAGAATCACTCAAACCTGGGAGGTAGAGGTTGCAGTCAGTTGAGATTGTGCTATTGCACTCTAGCCTGGGCAACAAGAGTGAAATTCCGTCTAAATAAAAAGCATAGACAAAGGACTAATATTCAAAGTCCATGTTGATATGTGTGTTGATATGCATGTGTGTGTGTGTACTGAGTGTGTGTGTGTGCATGTGTATATATGTGTGTGTCATTCCGATATAGACTACAGTCATATTGGAAGGAAATACATTTTGTGTCTTGGGGTTAGAATTTTATTAAGGCTGACAGACCAATCTTAGAAAGGAAACGTATGCAGGAAACTCTGCATAGAGGTGGGGCCTCAGAAGATTTCCTTGGTTTTATTTAAGATGAACTAGAAAAAATCCATACATCAGCTCAAGACAGCAGCAAAGGAATCTTGCTATCCACCTGAGACTTGCCTAAGACAAGTGAAACCCAGAGGCCCTGGTAGAATCAAAAGCAAAACTGCCTTATGAGAACACAGTCAGAATCCAAGGCACACAAGCAACCCCTGCAGGAGGTTGGTTTACAACCTAATTCACAACAAAAGAAGAAAACATGAGGTCAAATGAAAATGTGCTGCAAGAGAATTAATGCCCCAAGGTCTGGCCATAAGAATAGTCTGATTTATACCATAACTACCTCTAGAACAATGACAGTCGAAAAGGAAGATGAGGAAGCTGTAACGACTGCTGTCATGTGTACTAAAATACTTGTATATTGGGAAAAGTGTAGAGATAATTCTAGACCAACTGAGATTTTAAGGAAACCTTCAGAAGGACAGAAATAGAATGGATAACTTCCAAACTCACGGAGGGGGGGAGAAGTAATAAAAAATTAAAAAAAAAAAAAAAAAAAAAAAAAAAAAAAAAAAAAAAAAAAAAAAAAAAACAAAAAAAACAACTAGAATAACCTAATAGAGAAACAAAGAAGGGGAAAAAAGAAGCAAGGGACAAGTGTGGAAAGAAAACTGGTATAAAGAAGTCCAAATATATCAGTAATTACAGCTTCTTAAAGTTATATAATATTCTACTCTATGTATTTTTACATACAAAGCATATTAGGGACTTCTGAGCTATGCCAACATTTTTGACACATATTAATCTCATGTTAGGGACTTCTGAACTATCCCTGCATTTTGACACATGGTTGCAATCAATATCTTTGTGTCATTAATTGCAGTGACTTCCCCTTGGCATCCTCCTTTGTCAATTCCACTCAATGAGCTTTACCCTTTACTCATAGTACTGTAGATTATTTAATAGTCATATCACTTACTATACACTATATAATTTTTTATTAACAAGCAATGAATTTCTCCTCCTTACCTCTCCACTATCTTCCCTGTTCTTTAATATTTTTCTTGATCAAATTATTATTTAGATATTGATTTATAGAGCATTTTTATAATAAAAAGTATCATTTTATTGTTAAATGTGTATCAGATTTTTTTTCTGAGAATCTCTTGTATTCTCATTTTAAATGTAGTTATCTTGTGGTTTCTTTTTCAATTTAGGACCAAATTTATTGATCTCATGGCTTCTATTTTTTAAGTCATATTTTAAGAGGTCTTCCCCCCCCCCCACACACACACTCATGCATAAATGTGTATATATGTGCATAGGCCTATGTAAGGATATGTGTATGTGTATATATATAACATATGTAAACTTACATATATAATGTCACCTCTAATGTTTGTATTTTCAAATGTCTTCTCCTTGTGGAATTTATATTTGTGTAACAATTAAGATAAAGCTATATTTTTTTCCTAGTTACCATAAATTTAAAAATACAACTCTCTTCTACTGACATGCAGTCCCATCTTTATCAAATACTAACCCCCCATAGGTCTCTGAGTCTATTTCTGGGTTTTCTATTATGCTCTGTTATTCTGTATATCTATCATATGATTCTACCCACTGTTTAGTTACTGTAAATTTATAATATGTTTTAATATCTGAGCATTTAATTCAAACTTCTCTGATGCTTTTATATGTGTATTTTTCTATGTAACCTTTAGCACCACTTTGGAGGGTTTAAAACACACACTACAAATATACAATACCCTTTATTCTTATTAATATCGCATTTTTAATTTTTATTGATATTTTTAAGATAGATTTAGAGAAAAATCTACTTCATTGTAATTTTGACTCTTATTATTTTAAAACAGGGTATGCTTCTCTCTATATTTATCAAACTATATTTTTATACCCATAAATCAACCTTCTCCCCCTACCCTGGTGATATTGTTTGGCTGTGTCGCCATTCAAATCTCAACTTGAATTTTATGTCCCAGAATTCCCACGCATCATGGGAGGGACCCAGGGGGAGGTCATTGAATCATGGGGGCTGGTCTTCTCATGCTATTCTTGTGATTGTAAGTCTCACGAGATCTAAGGGGTTGATCAGGGATTTCTGCTTTTGCTTCTTCCTCATTTTCTCTTACCCCCACCACGTAAAAAGTGCCTTTCACCTTCCACCATGATTCTCAGACCTCCCCAGCTATGTGGAACTATAAGTCCAATTAAACCTTTTTTTCTTCCTAGTCTCAGGTATGTCTTTATCAGCAGCATGAAAATGAACTAATACATCTGGTAACCACCAATCTACTCTGCCTTCATGAGATACCTTTCTTAGCTCCCATACATAAGTAAGAACATGAGCTATGCTTTTAATCTTCTTTTGTGTAAATTGGGTCATTTAAAGGATTTTGGAAGGTTTAAAAATGATTTAGATATTGCTTATTTCTTCTTGAGCATATTTCCAGATAATTTATACACCGAGTTGTTGTTAAAAATGAGATTTTTCTTCCATTGTCTTTGTTACTCGATATTATTAAGACATAAGAAAACTATTGATTTATATATGTTAATTTGAATTCAATAAAATTCAAAAAACTTATTGAATTCTCTGATTTTAATATTTCAGATTTGATGTTTTCTAGGTGTTGCACCATATTATTAACAGTGATATTTCTCATTTCTCTTGGGGTTTTCCTCCCTTTCTCTTTTGTCAGATGTATCAGTTACTATTTCCAAAAGGTTACATAGTAGTAATGACAATGAAATCCTTGTTTGATTTATGGTTATCATGGAAAGGCTTCTAATGTCTTTGGGTTAAGTTAAAGTATATATTTCATTATATTAAAGTAGTTATATGAAAACATATATTTTGTCATATTAGTTTGCTTCTATTCCTATTTTACTTGGCAACATTTAAAAAATATGTAATTTTTTAATGGAAAATTACATTTCAGTATCTTTGGAGATCATCATGTTAGTAGATTTTCTAATATTGAGTCATAGTAAAAATCTTTTCATGACTTTCTCTTGGTCAGTTGCCGTTCTCTTTGCTTATATTTTAAAATTTTAACTTAATATTCACAAATATTTTCCATGTGCTACTTTTTTAAAATTTGGAAATCAACATTGCACTGGATTGAAAAAAAAGACCAGAAGTTGTCCTTTTTTGTCCATGTTCTACAACAGTTTATAAATCTGTCTTTTTTAAAGTTCTTTAAAGGTTTTATGTAATTTTCTGAGCTAATTCTCTGGTTCTAACACTTTAGAGGAGGCAAGTAGTGACCTTATAACATTATTTCCTCTTTGGAAATTGGTCCTTTTGTGTCAGTTTTAATTTTTTACTTTTTCCTAGAAAATCATCTATTTTATTATGATTTTCAAATTTATTTTCTTGAGTTGAGCAAAGTTTTCGTTCATAATTCCTTTTATTCTTCTGCATCTTTGGCAATTTTCCCATTCTCATTTTTTACCTTTATATTTTTCTCCTTTTCTTACTTGTATTTGCTAATAATTCTTTTACTATATGGATAATTATTTTTCAAAAAGATGACTCTTAGTTGTATTAGTTCTACCATTTTTCAGTTTTCTTATTTATTTATGTGTTTGTACTTTTTAAAATTCTTTATTTTCTCTTGTTTTTATCTTTCATCTTGTTTCAAATGTTTTTAGTTGTATGCATGAATTGTCAATTTTTAATCTTATTTACTAATATAATTACGGCTTTTCTTTCAACACTGCTTATAATGAAGCCACAGCTCTGATTTATTTTCATGCCATTTCAATATTTTTTACATCTTTGTTATGAGTTGTTTATTAGAGTTTTTTTGGGTTATTTTTTATTAGTATGCTGATATTTGAATTATTATCAGATGGTATTTTCAATGCCAAAAATCTTTGAAATTTACTGAGATCTCCTCGGTTGCCAAATATTTGTTCAATATATGTTAAAAGTCCTTGAAAATTTGAGAAGCAGGTACAGTCTAAGTTATTAAATTATATATATTATGTGTAATTATATTTAATTTAAAAATCTACCATTATGTTACTTAGGTCTTTTCTGTCCTCATTTGTTCTTCACTTGAGTTGTCAAAAGTAAGAAGCAAAAGTCTTCTGCTCTTAATATGTTAAATCTATGTCTCTCTGCTTCTGTCTCCCTATTTCTGTTTCTGTTTTTTTTTCCCCATTTATTTATTTTATTGCATTTTAGGTTTTGGGGTACATGTGAAGAACATGCAAAATTGTTGCATAGGAACACACGTGGC
>NW_016107324.1:4654838-4670829 GCF_001604975.1 Cebus imitator
ACCAGTGTATTTTGTACGGGAACCGCGGCTCCGGCGCGCCGACAAAGCAGCTGCGTGGGGCAAAGCAGCGGCCCCGGCCGGCACAGCAGCGCTGGTGACCGTGGAGCTCCCCTGCCCGGGAATTTCCTAGTCTGTGGGCAATAAAAATGCGGCGTCCACTCACCCTCTGCGCTTTCACTGGGAGCTGCAATCCTGAGCTGTTCCTAAACGGCCATCTTGGATCGTCCTCTGTTTCTGTTTTATAAATTTAGATTTTAGATAATTTGTGCTTAGATACTAATGAGATTTAGATGATCTGTATAAAAAATAAAATATCTTTTATAAATATAAAAATATTAATTATATGAGAAATAGTTTGTAAAAAATTATTTAAAAATTCCTACTTGTTCTGACATATCTAATATTGAATATTATAATTATCATAAAAATATTCCTACTTGTTCAATCTTTTTACTCTGAGTTTTACTTCACAAATATTAAATATTATGACTACTAGTTTTCTTTCCTCATTTCTTGAAATGCTTTTTCCTTTTAAAAACAATTTTCCACTCTTCTTAGTCACTTTGTTTTAGATATGTCTCTTATTTATGCTTTGTGAATTTATGTGATGACCTTATTATTTGGGAGGTTTGCTTTCCGCTTTTAGAAATTTTAGCAGTTACTTCTATTAATATAACCAGAATTTACCATAATATATTTAATTTTCTATGTCAATGAATAATATCAACTGACTCTCCAATATGAGGACACAAGAAATTAAGATATTCCACAGCCTTTCAGTTCTTTCTTTCCTTTCTTCTCGCCATTGCTAACATAATACTTGATTACATGGTTTCCTTGGTTTTTGTAGTCTTTACCTTTCTGACATTAAGAAGAGAAATTTTAATTATCTGGTTTATCAGCTTTTAAATTAATAAATTGATATGGCTATAAAGTGAAAAATCAATTTTGTTTATACTACAAACTTCTTTAAATAATTTGTGTCTGTGTTTTGGATATATATTCAAATGTTAGAACTACCTACATATCACATTCTTAATACTCAAAATTCAATACGATTTTTATGTTTCTCTAAAAATAAATGTAATTTTAAAAGCAAATATATTTTCCCATAGTCAGTAGAGAATTAACTAACAATTTTAAGAAGACATCTAGATAAGGTAAAGGCATATACAGCATAGAAAAGAATAAATCCAAAGGCACAGTAGTAGTATAACTCAACCGTTTTTACAGAATATTTTAAGTAGGCACATTTAAATCACATTATTATAGTTCTATTTTACATGTAATAATGTTGCAAGAAAATATTGCAAGACAAAGATAATATTTGTGAAGTGAAATAAAAATGCTTTGTCTTAGCTTCACCTACATGGTGCCTTATATAAACACACTGCTGTTTGCTCACTAGAAAGAATTAGTTGAATATACATTCTCAGGACAGCTTGACATACAGTCAAGAGGTACAGACTGCACTACTTGTCTAACTATGAAAACTTTTCATTTTGAGTTAAGTAGAAGAGGCAGTTTCCAATGTGTTTGTCTTTTGCCTGAGAACCTCTTTACATCTCATATAACCCCAGGAGAAAATACCACTGGGGTTACTTAGAGGAATTGGGATTACCAGAATTGTGTCTAAGTTTTATTTGCTGTGTCAGGGAAAGGCTGCTTGTCTACTGGGTGACTGTTGCTATCTCAGAAGCAGTTCTGTCTTGGTTGCTTAGAAGTCACATATGGGCAGTCTTCACGTGGACGTTTATATGTTCTTAATCAGTTGAGTCTACCTTATACTGCCCCCTAGAGTACATAAAGTCCATTGATAAGTGGTATCTTCCACACATTTTGAGTGTGCCAGTCACAAACTGCATATTTAAGTCATTTCTCTATTGTTCATTCATACACGTATAACCATAAATAAGATTTACAACTGACTCTATTGTGAAGTAGACATGCCATATCATACTGCTTCTCTCATACTGCTCAAAAAGAATGTTAGATGCCTTGGTAGGTAGACAGGCTCAACATGCCTATCATCAGAGAGACATAGTTCCATTAAGTTTCGTAGCATTCACAAACCTCAGCCTCCTTGCTTGAAATGTTACCAATACTAATACTATTTACCCCAGTCATCATCATTGTCCTAAGACAGCCAGCATCCCTCCTACAAGTTGTAACTAAACTCAGTGCTTTCAACTCAGAGATGGTTTTCGATCAATATATCCATTGTGTTAGAGTAAATGCGACTTGGCCTTCAGCCAAGACTATGCCCAAGACATTAGTTCTGTGTTCCCTGAGTGAATTCAGCCTTTCTTATAGGATTCAGGTATTTAATCACTCCATGTCTACACAATATCACTGCGAGCCCTGGGAAGCATTACCACATTGCTGTTTTTATTTTGTCACTCACTCCCCTGACTGGTTTGTTTTTAGAGGTTTAACTGAGCCTTTAGCCCAAAGGCTATTTCCTTTACATGTGTTAGACAGAAGTATGTAGGAATTTCGCCAAGAGGCAATATAATGAGTGTTGGAAATGGGACAGGTTTTAGGGTCAGATGGACTGGCATTTGAAATCTGGCTCTGTCACTCATTTATTGAGCAACCTGGGAACATTTACTTAATGTCTGAAAA
Organism: Cebus imitator; assembly: GCF_001604975.1. NCBI lineage: Eukaryota > Metazoa > Chordata > Mammalia > Primates > Cebidae > Cebus > Cebus imitator. The sequence goes on from NW_016107324.1 coordinate 4,657,464, forward strand.
TCATATTTTTTCATCTGCAAGTATGCATTCTATACTCTAAATTGCATAATTATTTTGAAATTTAGAAATAAAGCCATGTATCTAGCAGATTTTTAAAAAGTAAACAGCTCATGGGTATATATGTAGTTAAAAGAAAGGATTCACAGGAAAATATATGACTTATCTCTACTATCAAAGAAAAGAAAATAATAAATATTACCCTAAGAAAATAAGATATCCCTGGGTTTTTTAATTCTAATGTTTAAATTAATGTATTTCATATAAAAAATCTTGCGTCAATTTTCGATTACAGATTACTTAATCTAACAACAACCAAGTGGGAGGTGTGAGGACTGTGCTGAGTGCCATGAGAAACTCAGGTCACACTACAAGAGCCTGGCACTGGCTGGGGCTCAGAAAACAATACCCTAAAGTCTGGCATTTTGGCATGCTGAGTACTTTGAACTAAAGGAGATGGGGAAGGCCTGAAAAGCAGCCTTAGAAGCAGTATCTCTCTGACCTGTTCCTGCCTTCTTTCCTCCCACCCCTTGTTTCCTCACAAAGCAAGCCATAAAGCCTAGAATTCCTCTTTCTCAATCTAAAAAAAAAAACGAATCTGTAACTTTCCCCTGCCTTTCTGTGTAAAACCTGGCCATCAAGACATTATCTGACCTACCTTCTCTCCTTCCAAGAGGAGTCTTGTTCTGTACCAGGGAGGAAGAAATGCTACATGGAGAGGCCAAGATGAGTCTGAACAGACAGGCCTTGGTAGGTTTCTCCCCTCAGTTTATTACTATTAGATTATTCCCTTTTTGCCTCATCACATTTCTACATGTCTGTCTATTCTTCATGGAACCTAATCATAAACAAGAGACACTTTTCCCAATCTTTGGATATGTGTCTCTTCATTTGGCAATTTAATCGTAACTGTTAAGTATAGCATTTTTCTATGTTCTCTCAGTCATTCTAATTAGTTATCAACCTGAGAAGGTCATGGGAATCTCTTAATTTGCAGCGAGTTGGAAGGACACGTAGGTGGTACGTGGACCCTGAAGTGTGGCTGGTATTTGCAGTAAGGACAGCCTTGTTGAGGGTCCATGCCCTTTAACCTGTGGGTCAGGTGCTGACTCCAGGTGATTAATATTAGAATAGTATTGCAATGTACCACTTGGTGTCAGAACACTTGTTCAGAAATTTCAAACTCTGAACCTGGGAGATGGAGGTTGCAGTTAGCCGAGATTGCACCACTGCGCTCCAGCCTGGGCAACAGAGCAAGACTCTGTCTCAAAAAAAAAAAAAAAAGAAATTTCAAGCTCAACTGGGAAGAAGGTAATGATAAAACCAATGCCAAAAATATAGAAATCATCTGGAATTGCCCTAGGAGGTATTTGAGATACTCAAGATTTCCTGAAATAAAACACTGTATTAGTTTGTAGAGCTTCTAAAACAAAATACCGCAGATTGGGTAGCTTAAACAACAGAATTATATTGTTTCATGATTCTGAAGACTAGAAGTGCAAGTTGAAGATGTCAGTACTTTTGCTTCTTCCTGAAGCCTTTCTCCTTGGCCTCTCAGTAGCCTCTTGCTTGCTGTGCCTCACATGGACTTTCTGCTGTGCGCGTGCACCCTGCTTCTTCATTTTCTCATAATGGCACCAGTTCTATTGGGTTAGGATCCCATCCTAACAATCTCATTTTAGCTTAATCACCTTTTTAAGGACCTTATCTCCAAATACAATTACATTCTGGGATTCTGGGGGTTAGGAGCTCACTCATACATTTTGTTGGAGTGACAATTCTGCTCCAAACACTGCAGTATTTGGACTCATCTAACTACAAGGTGTCCGTCAAAAACGTGGTAGTGAAGGAAATTGCTAAGGGAATGAATATAGAGAGAATATAGGTAAGAGCTAATAACAAAGTACTTGGGAATAGCATATAACACAATTATACAAAGCCAACAGTTAGAAATCTAAAATACTTGAAGATCAAAGCGGAAAGAATGATGATAAATCATTCAACTATTATAATGCCACAAGTAGTTAATACTAGTTACTCAAGTAGTAGGACTATATCACTGTGACTACTGCAATGATTAATTAACTAGGGGAAGAGGAGAACCTGGAAGGCAATCTCCAGAACAAATGGATGAGGATGGGTAAAAGGAATAATGAATGTGGGCAGAAAAAGAAAAAAAAAAGAATAAATTACCAGCAGAATATCTGTGTCATGAATGCTTTTATTAAAAACTAACCTCTGATCTATGCTTGGAGGATAAGCTGATTTCCTCTCTGAGTATCTCTAATATCCTAGGCATTCAAAAAAAAAATACAGAATCCTCCTCCTCTTCCTCCAAAACTAGGGAAAAATATCTCTCACTAATTTTGCCTAAACTCAACAACATTGCAAGGGAAGACAAAAATGAAATTTCTAATAGGCTAATCAGTTATATAAATTAATAGAAGTACTACTGACTTTTTAATATTTTAGTTATACTATATATAGCAAACAATCTAGGAAGAAACAGTCCTTTCATTTACTCCCAAGATGTTATAAGACACTGAGGCATCAATAGGCTTTAATTCCATACTCCGTCATTGAATATAGCAATTGTAATGACCACAGCAATTTAATTCAGAACTTGGTGAGTAGTAGATTTGAACTTAATTAAGAAAATGCAATAAATCTAAAGTAGGTTTTACTAAAATACCTGATTTAATAACTCTAAATCTGCAGGCTTTGCTGAAGTTCTTATAATTGGGTAATAGCAGTAAATTCAAGAAACCACTTTCAATGAACAATATTACTTCTAAAAGGCTTTAAAATGGCGTTTGTGTCTGGACATGATTTTCCCCAAGAAGAACTGTTGCATTCACCCTACTTTTAACTGTTTCTAGTCAGGTCCACAGACTCCATCAAAGTTAACTTTAGAGAAGAGAATGATGCCACATTCGGGATGACATGCAATATGTTTGGTATTTTATTGTGATCAAAAGAAATATCAGGGAACACCACCAAATAAATAATGTATTAACACTCTAGAATTCCTTCGCAACTAAAAAGAATAAAAGAATGAACCTTGTTTATTCTACTCTACCAAAATATCTAGTGTTCTCTTTGAAAATAAGGAAAATAATCAAGACTCTGAGTTACTATTCAATTGTACTGGTGAATATTATCACTAGAACACTACCTATTCATTGCTATAGGCAAGAATACCATGGCAAGTTAATAACATCAAATGAAGCCTGTATTCTAACTTAGCTATGAAATGAGACTTTTATTTTCTTCTTTGATAGATGATATACTTTTCCACAGCAGTGTATCTGGAAACCCTAATATGTTACTACTTATAAAAATGAGAGTTTTTGGCTGGGTGCAGGCCCATGCCTGTAATCCCAACACTTTGGGAGGCCAAGGTGGAGAATTGCTTGAGCCTACAAGTTTTCCCAGCCTGGGAAACATAGGGCTATTCTGTTTCTACAAAAATAAAATACAAAATTAGCTAGGCAGGTGGTGTAAGCCTATGGTTCCAGGTACTTGGGAGACTGAGGTAGAAAGATCACTTGGGCCAGAAAGATCAAAGCTGCAATGAACCGTGATTGAGCCACTGAACTCTAGCTTGGGTGACAGTGAAAATCCTGTCTCTCTAAAAATTAAAAAAAAAATTTAATTAATTTAATTGAAAGATACTTCTTTAGAAAAATGTCTATAGCTCCTTCTAGCTGGGGCATTTTATTCTTTTCCTTAAGCTGTAGCTCTTTGCATTGTTTTATATCCCTAATCTGTCATGTACCATGTTTATCCGTGCACTTGAATTGTATTTGCTCTTTTTGTATTAAGCAAAGGTAAAAGAACTGACTGAAAATAAGAATATTAAAAAGTTTTCCTGCTAAAAAACAGAAAATTAGGTTTCTTACTATTCTTACTATAACCCAAATGATACAGCTCCGATGAGTGGAGGATCACCAGGATTCTTGGTCTTCATGTCTGTTTAGATAAAACAACACAGACACATGTGGAGTGGTTTTAAGGAGTGGAGAGTTTAATAGGCAAGAATAAAAGAGAAGGTAGAAGGAAGAGGCTCCCTCATACAGAGACAGGAATCGGGGCTACAAAGCTGAAAGAGATCCCAAGCGCAGTGGATACCAGCCAGGCATAGGTAGAGGCTGGAGGAGGTGGTGTCTGATTTGCATAGGGCTCAGGGAATTGGTTTGACCAGGCATGTCATTCACGTGGCCACGAAAAAGCTGGCCCTTCCACCCTAGTTTTTAAATATGCAAATGCAGGGTGCCATGATGTTCTACAAATGTGGGGATATGTGGGGGTGGCCATGTTGCCAGAAGCATGTGAGGCAAATGCAAGAAGGCCGCAGGCATCGCCATGTTCTCTTGGACCCCGTTTGTAACGGCTTGCATTTTCATATCAAAGGTTGCCAGGCCTTCTCCAAGAGCCGGGGCTTTCCAATTCTGGAGCTGCTTTAAAAAATGAAAACTTTCTGAGCCCCTTTTCCTTTCTATCTGCCTCAAATAATTTCTTTATAACTCCTACAACACGAAGATTTTCAGTGAGACAAAAACTGCTGTTTTATTTTTGTTAAATTGTTTTTCTTAGCTAAAGAGATAAAAGTAAGGATGAGGGGTTCAAAATGTGATTTACTTTATAGAGCTTGCAAAACTCACAGGATTTGAAGCAGTTTTTAACAGGAGTATGGGGGATAGGGCTTGGATAAACTTGAAATTGCCATTGAATTGCTAAAATCATATGCATCAAATTATGTTTGTCTGCACATATGTGCACTTTTCTGGTAAGAAGTTTCAGACTTATAACAGATTCCCAAAAGAGGTCTATACTTTTAAAAGTGTAAGAAATTACTGAGTTTACTGACTTTCTTATTTCAGGCCACATCCAAAAGTACAAAACAGCACATATATATTTTGTATTTCACATTTTTTTTCAATACTTACTCTGGAAGCCATAGGCCCTGGGCCTGCTAAAGTTTTTTTGAAAAATCATTGACATGAGGCAGATTGATTAAGAGGAGAAAAGACATATAAATTTCTTTAACATGTATACACAGGAATATTTGGAATGAAGACTCAATTTCTCCGTGAGTTACAGAAACTTATATACCACCTTGAGGTTGTAGAAAGAATGGGGGGTTGCATCCTGGTGAAACAGGTTATGGGAAGAAGAAGAGAAATTCTACTGAGGGTCAGTAAATGACTGTGAGGGAGAATGATTGGATCAGGGAACAGAGATTAACCTGTAGATAGTTTTCTCTGAAATTTAAATGATCCTTGGAGACAATCATTGTTCTTATAAAAAGGTCTATTCAGGTATGGTCACATCTTGGCCTTCTTTTCTGCAATAGATCATGAGATAACAGAAAGGGGAAGAAAACACAACTGTTCTCATTGGTGGGTCTGGATCTTAGGCAGATAAAGGAACTTCAGTTTATTTGGGAGAGACAGTGGTGGGGAGAGGCCAAAGAGATCTTCAGGCTTCTTCAGCTCAGCATGTCAAAACACCACATTTTGGGATATCAATTTCTGAGCCCCAACATTCTCCCATCTGAAACTTCCCTAGGAGTTTCACACACTAAAACCTGAGTTAGTGGCTGTGGAAGAGAAAAGTTAAGATAAAATCTGAATAGCAATTGTGTTTAACTAGTCTGTGAATAGGTCAGTCCCATTAAACAGCTCTTTCATTTTAGGACGTGGCATTGAAGATGGACTTTTAAACAGAAGAAAAACAGGTTAATGTTGGGAACTGTCTATAAACCAGCTTCCTTACAGTCTGCAGAGCAGTCAGTTGAGGTGTCCAGCACAGTTAAAGAGGAGACGAACAATGGCAGTCTGACAAGATTTTTGCCTGTTTTTCAAAGTGTAAGCTTTAGCTCGTAGGGCCTCAGGAAAAATGTAGTAACAATTTCATCAAGTCCAAGTAAGAAAAATTCTTTTGAATTTCTTATTACTAGATTTTAGTGAGCATAAACAGCTGACATTTCTGGCTTTTAATTTTTTTTCTTTTAACCAATAACATCCTCCCAAGTACCATAATCAAGGTTATAACTTAACCATGGATGCATAAGCTTTCTCCAAAGAGGTGGCAAGCACTTTTTACAAGATCCAAAATTATTCCAAAGATAGCTCAAAGAAAGGAAAATTTTGCTGACCATAAATGGAGTGTGACTCATCTGGAATCTCAGCTTCTCAGCTGATTTTCTATATACAGAGGCCACAATAGTTGAAAGACAAGAAATCAATATCTGTCCATGGAAGGGAAAATAATCAATAAATTGTGAAAGTAACACACATGTCAATCCAGAAGGCACTCATTCCCTTGCCAGACGTCTAGGCCAGGCTGCCGTGGTGAAAGGGCAGGCAGTAGCTACTAGGCTACAACATTGAGTGGTCTTCATTGTTCTTCCCAGAAATCCAGAGCAGACAGTTTGAATTTGCAAAGGATTTTAATTTGTTTTAGGTCAGATTTTTTTTCCTCTCTTTAACTCAGTCAAGAGAATTCTTAAAGCTCGCTGTGACACCATTATGTGTCCTTTTAAAATGTATTTTCCCATCGATTGTTCCCAATTTTAAAAAAACTCTAAAATCTTTAAAAATCTATCTTTTGGCTATTGACAATTAGTATTTCCAATGATATGCTTAATTCTAATAGCGAGTTTTTCCAAAAACCCCTTCACGTAAAGCCCAGGTGGTAATTTTTCAGGTTTTTACCATGTAAGCGAAAGTTGTTGCTGAAGAGGGTGTAGAGGAGGCGATCCCCATGATCCCCACAAATTCATTCTCAGATACAGACTCAACATAGCAAAGATGACAAAAGCCCCACAGGGATGGATGGGAGTTTTTAAGACACAACTCACCTAAAAGCCTCATACCTTCAGAATAAATGGTGTGCTGCTTAAAATATTAGATGCTTTGGTCTTCCAGTCTTTCAGACTGGCTGTCTGATGTGAACCTGAAAAATCACATCCTCTAGGTGATGGAGACTAAGAGAGGACCCTCTGCTTAGTCACAGTCATGCTCTCAAGGACATAAAACAGGGTAAGAGGAAAACTTCATCCAGTTTTTATTTCAGGGACCCACAGCAAAGTTTGTCGTAATAGACACCCATCTAGTCAGAACCACCAAGCCAGCCAGTCTTCAGGGCTGGCTCAGACAGTGGGCTTATAGAGGTTCTAGGCCCGTGTTCTACACTGTGGTACCCATCTTTATGACAGAACAACACAGATAGACAAAGACAAAGGAAAATGGCAACAACAATGACAAAATCACATATTTCTGAGAGGAAAGGGGGTTGAACAATGTGAATATTCATACCTCACAGTATCAAAAGTACACCAGAGTCACTACAAGTCAAGACTCATCATACAAATCCTTTTTTCTCGTTAATACAAACATTGCAGATGAAACAAACAGTGATTTTTTTTCCATCCACTCAACTGGAATCCTGAGAGAGTACGATCAGGACAGGACCTCGCTTAGCCTCCAACATCTGTAGGGTGTGATTTTTCAGGTTCCCGTCAGGCAGACAGTCTGAAAGACTGGAAGACTGCGGCATTTAATATTTTAAACAGCACACCCTTCATTCTGAATGTATGAAGCTTTTAGGTGAGTTGTGTCTTAAACTGTCCAAGGGAGAAAACTGGTAAGAAATTCTTATCCCTTTGCTGGCACATCAGATTCCTGGGTTCTCTTCACTGCAGCTTCCAGAAGAGAAGAGCAGCTTTGATCACCCTGCTCACTGCACTGCACTGTGGTGGCCATGGGCTCTTGGCCCCATAAAATTTCACTGAAAAAAATCACTGATATGAGGCAGATTAATTAACAGGAGAAAAGGCATGTAAATCTACTTAGCATGTATACACAGGAGGTTTCAGAATGAAGACCCAGCATCTTCATGAGTTACAGAAACTTATATACCATCTTGAGGTTACAGAAAGAATGGGGGCTCACATCCTGGTAAAACAGGTTATGGGAAGGAGGAGAAGAGGAATTTTACTTATGGGCAATAAATGATTGCAGAGGAGAATGACTGGATTAACAGAGATTAACCGATCCTTGGAGACAGTCATTATCCTCATAAAAAGGTCTGTGTAGGTAGGGTTGCATCTTGGTCTTCTTTTCTACAGTAGATAATGAGATAACAGGGAGGGGAAGAAAAAAATCAATATTCTTCTTGGTGGGTCTGGATTTTAGGCAGATAAATGAACTTCAGCTTCTTTGAGGGAGATCATTTGGAGGTTAGATCAGAGAGACTTTGAAGCTTCTTCAGCTTAGCATGTCAAAACATATTTTGGGGTAACAATTTCTGAGCCCTGATATTATGTCAACCCCCCCGAAACTGCAATTGAGCAGAATTGATGGTAATTATGATACTAAGGTTATGAGGGTGTTAAAAGATAACATTTTTTAAGTATAAAAGCATTCTTCTCAAAAAATATTAAGCACATAGAGATTTTATTAAATTCATTTATTAATAATGGAATCAGTAAGATGTTGCAACCAGTTCAGAGTAGTCCTTTTTAATGACATAAATATAGGCAATAAGGAATGCTAAAACAAAATATTAAATGGAGGCAAAAGTGATCTATCTACAGGACAATTACCAACTGCATTCCACAGTGACCCAATTCATTTATATTTTAATTGAAAAGAATCATGCACATTATTATGAGTTTTGAATTGTTCAAAAGACAATGACAATCACAGAGACTGCAGACGGGTACACTATAAAGATTGCCAGTGATCTCCCCCACCCCTTTTCGAGTCTGTCACAAGTTTTCTGACACGCATTTGCAGAGAAATTGTGATGGAGCTTTTTTCTGTCAGACAAAAAGCAAGCATCCAATTTGACTAAAGGAATCAAAGGTAGTCCCCACAGAAGTGGTATTTAAATGAATGTTGAATAAATGTGCATTAAGTGAAGAATATCTGTAGGGACTTAACATTTGAAATGTTCTGAGACATCTGAAAAAAAACAGAGCAAAGCTGTTGGATGACAGTGGAATGCTAATTTAGCTTCCTGTTTTGAAGGACTCTGAGGGTCCAGTGATGGAATTTGAGTTTATGATTTCCCAAAGTACTCCTAGAGGAGGAAGTATACGTCAGTTCCTGAGTGCTTTGAGAGTGTAGCCTACAGCTTCTCAATGAAAAATGTCAGATTTATCTGCAATCATGTTTTTAAATTTTGTTTGGTTTTTCATATAATAATCCCTGAAATTACAGCTTATTGAGTAAAGTGTGTTGTGCTTAGTACATGAGAGGCAAGCAGTATATATTGGTTTTGAATTTTGGCTGAACTGGCATTCTGCAATGTTATCCCAGGCTCTTAGCCAGACTCATTGGGTGCACTCAGTTTGCCTCCAGAGATATGCAAACTCCTCAACTTAAGGTGCAAAACATGCATTGACTACAGGTTACTAAAAGCGTTTATTGGTCAGTGAAGTAACATGGTTAGTTTTATTATGTTTGGGGAAAATTCCTGCCAATTCCTTGAAAGAAGACTTGACCAAGCACCAGTGGGAATCAGGGATCAGAAAACGGGCTGCGGAAACAGGCTTGAATTGAGGGTGTGAATGGGAAGAAAAACTCTACCTTACAGAGGTTATTAGAATGTTCTGACCAATTATCTACAGGCGAGAAAAAAGAAGGGTCAGGTATATCATTTCTGGTTACATTCTTGCAGACAGTTTGCTGGTAGAACTGGAATTAGCTACTATGCCACTGATGGAAACAGGAGACAGCCAAGGGTCCCTGGAGAAACCCTGCTTTCAAGCCTAATACGCCCTGAAGGCTGAAAACCAGCTTCTGGTCCTGGATGAAACCCACCACCCCGAGGGAGAACTGCCCCTGTTTGCCACCCTCTCCCAGAGGATTCTTTCTGAATAAGGCCACATGCGCACTGGGGGAACAGGGTGGAGCCATGGGAATTTGGAGCCTTAAGTGGGGTGGGGAGGAGCCTGGTCTCATCAGTTTTCCTGTGTGTGGCCTGGAATCAATCTGTGAAGTGGGGGCCTGTTAGCAGGATCCCCTCTCACTTTGTTGAGAGTTTTTTTTTTTTTTTCTTTTTGCTCAATACATTATGTTTCCCACACCCTTCATGTGTCCACATGTCTAAATTTTTCAGGTCTTGATATAAGAACTTAGATTTAGTTGAACTAAGGAGCATAAATTTTCCTTAGAATTTTTGGAAAGTTGGTGTAAAGTTAACAGTTGCAGCCATCTGATGGTTTCTAAATCTCGGATTTCTTGTATTACCCATTGCTCTTTTTTCTGTAGCCTTTTAAAGCAGATCTGTAAGAGGCCAGGCCAGCTTTAGCATTTCTCGTCTTTTAATCTGTAAGCTTTGTGCTTGAGCAGGAAGCAGACAGGTTACCTTTTTAAGGCACTAAGAAAGATGAGATGACATTATTTGCATGATCAAGGTGTTATTTAAAGTGTACATCTGTGAATAAGTCTTCTATGATTAAGTTCTTGGGAAAATATTTTCATTTTCCTACTTGGGATTAAACAAAGTTTATTATAATATTAATAGCGTAGTGAGAAGTATAAATATGAGGATGCAAAGCCAAGCAATTCTTAAATTTACTAATCTAAGAAGAAATCTTTAATCTGGCATTATAGCCAATGAATCTCATGTAAAATTTTCTTCCAGATTCCCACACAGCTTAACTTTTAGAAACAAAACACAGGATCTTTCAGAGATAAGCTGTGATGGGCTCAGGACACACTATACACAAAATACGACACAGTGGCCTATATAATATTTTAGGTGGAAGGAATTTGAGAAATACCATGAGTGGGAAGTGTCTTCTGACCTTCCCATGAAGCAGATCGTAAGACCCTCACGTGAAAGGTGCCCTCCCTATACCCAGATGAAAGGAGCATCCTTCTCTCTAAAGTCACAGGGACACAGAGAGGAACTGAAAGACGGGGTTTTGCTAAGGTTTCCCCAGTTTACTCACACTCTGTATGCTATCACATTTTCCCATAACTTTCCACTTTTCATAAACCTAGCATAAAAGCTCTCAGGTTGAACTGTTTCTTTGGGTCTTCATTTCTTTATGAAAACTCCCATGTCACATAAAACTTAAATAAATGTGTGCGCTTTTCTCTTGATAATCTCTCTTTTGTTAACGGAGTCCCAACCAATGCATGTAAGATGAGAAGGAAAAGTTACTTTTCCTCTTCTGTAGCTACATAGTCACAAATAATCCTGTGCCTATATAAAGTTTCCTTGGATAGCAGTAAGCAAAACCTACGAGCATTTTGCTTACTGGAAGAATTTTGCTTACTGGAGGACCAGAAATACACACACACACACACAGAGGACCAGAAATATATATACACACACACACACAGAAAAAGAGAGAGAGAGGGAGATTCTGCATTTCTAGAACTAGAGCTCGAAACCCTGGTTTAGGAAGGATAGGATACAAATCCCATTCCTTTGGGATTGCCTCCTTTAAAGGACATGAGGAGAATTATCATTTCTTTGATACTGCTTGGGCCTAAACTTTCCCACAAGTCTAATCATGGAAAGGTTTCCCAAGGAGTTATGCTTTGAGTATTTACATCCGTCTGACTTCTAGGAAAAAGCCAAGAAATAGAGAAGCAAAGAATACCCTAAAGACACTTAGAGATGTACCAGATTGTAATGTTGCACATTTCTTAGGACAATATCATATATCAGAAGAGAATGGGTTTACTTGGATAGGAGTCAGAAATTTGGAGGAAATAATGCCTGTGTTAGCAAATGCAGCCTTCACCCCACCAAGAAGTCTTGTTTTTCTTAGCACACAGTGGATTTTAAAGTTACAGCCTGAGTAGATATTCCCAGCTCAGTTGATTTCTCATGAGCCACATATATTCACATGCCCCAGACAAGATTATTTCCAGTTTTCAGCACTTACAGTTCTGGGAAGGGAGAGCTAAATTATGTGAGAGCACTCCCAATGGGGGGACACATACAGATAGTTGTTCTAGAAGCAATAAAACCAGGGTAATAAAGGGAATTGAAGGTTAGGCAAGTCTGAGGCCTCGGACATTGTGTTTAATCAATTAAAACAGAAGGACTTAGCATTGATTCCAGCCACAATCTTAAGTATGTAGCAGCTAGATTAGTCTCATCAGAGAAAACAATGATTTCTGGGGCTACCTAGGAAGATGAATTCCCTAAAAAGCTCTGATTTTTAGAAAATATTTCTTATCATTTGAACAAACATCATGAAGTACATTCTGGACATTGGGAATATAAAAGTGAGTACAAAGACCCTTTCCTCAAAGGGTTTCTAGTCTTTTTACAAATTCCTTATGGGTTTGACAACAGAAATAATACTAGAGAATATTTATACCTATAATTAATAAATTAACTTTTGCCACGAAGAAGAAAGACAAAAGAACATCCCAAAACTCATAAAATATTCTTAATAAAGTAAAAGTTTATCCTACATTGAATCAACCTACTAATTTCATTTTCTGCAGATTTTTCAAACTAGCACTTACCTTTAATAAGAAACTTTTATTTTGTTTCTATAATTTATGTAAGGTAATTTTTATCATTCAACTTGCTGTAAAAGTTGAGATTGTTGGATTTTCTTTAGTAGTTCCATTTCCAACCCTGTGCAGGAACTATTTCTAACTTCCTATTTTCACTCTCTCCATCTGCAAAATGGATTTAACAATGCATTTACCTAATAGATTTTTTTCCCCATTTATTTTATTGCATTTTAGGTTTTGGGGTACATGTGAAGAACATGCAAAATTGTTGCATAGGTACACACGTGGCAGTGTGATTTGCTGCCTTCCTCCGCATCACCTACATCTGGCATTTCTCCCCTTACTATCTCTCCCCAGCTCCCTACCGCCCACCGTCTCTCCCCTATTTCCCCCCAACTGACCCCAGTGTGTAGTGCTCCCCTCCCTGTGTCCATGTGTTCTCATTGTTCAACACCCGCCTATGAGTGAGAACATGTGGTGTTTGATCTTCTGCTCTTCTGTCAGTTTGCTGAGAATGATGGTTTCCAGTTTCATCCATGTCTGTACAAAGGACCCAAACTCATCGTTTTTAATGGCTGCATAATATTCCATGGTGTATATGTGTCACATTTTCCCTATCCAGTCTATCGTCAATGGGCATTTGGTTTGGTTCCAGGTCTTTGCTCTTGTAAACAGTGCTGCAATGAACATTCGTGTGCACGTGCCCTTATAGTAGAATGATTTGTAATCCTTTGGATATATACCCAATAATGGGATTGCTGGGTCAAATGGAATTTCTATTTCTAGGTCCTTGAGGAATCGCCACACTGTCTTCCACAATGGTTGAACTAATTTACAGTCCCACCAACAGTGCAAAAGTGTTCCTA
>NW_016107324.1:4674564-4697136 GCF_001604975.1 Cebus imitator
GTTTTTCAGCTCCATCAATTCACTTATATTCCTTTCTATTTTGTCCATTCTCGTTAGCATTTCGTCAAATCTTTTTTCAAGGTTCTTAGTTTCTTTGCATTTGATTAGAACATGTTCTTTAAGTTCACAGAAGTTTCTTACTACCCACCTTCTGAAGTCTGATTCTGTCATTTCATCACACTCGTTCTCCCTCCAACTTTGTTCCCTTGATGGCGAGGAGTTGTGATCCCTTGTAGGAGGAGAGGTGTTCTGGTTTTGGGTGTTTCATCCTTTTTGCGCTGGCTTCTTCCCATCTTTAAGGATTTATCCACCTGTCAACTTTGTAGTTGCTGGCTTTCAGATTGGGTCTCAAATCTTTCAGATTGACGTTCTGTTTGCTGATGATGAGGTTATTTCTGTTTCTTGGTTTTCCTTCTGACAGTCTGGCCCCTCTGCTGTAGGTCTGCTGAGGTTCACTCCAGGCCCTGCTTGCCTGGGGTTCACCTGCAGCGGCTGCTGAACAGTGAGGGTTGTTACCAGTTTTTTTCTTCTGCTATCTTTGTCCCAGAAGGATACCCGCCAAGTGTCAATCTGATCTCTCCTTTATAAGGTGTCTCTTTCGATATATAGGGGTCAGGGAGCTGCTTGAGGAGACGGTCTCTTCTTTATAGGAGCTCAAATGGTGAGCTGTGAGCTCTGTTGTTCATTCAGAGCTGCTGGGCAGGTACGTTTTGGTCTGCTGCAGCAGAACTCATAAACTGCTTTTTGATCCCAGGTGCTCTGTCCCGGGTATTTAGGGCTTTATTTATGAGTTTCCGTTATGCTGCCGCTTTCTTTTTTTTTTCCTTCAGAGCTGCCCTGCCCAGCAAGGAGGAAGCCTAGTCACTGTCGGCCTATAGCAGCTTTGCTGAGCTGCTGTGGGCTCCGCCCAGCTGCCGAGTGAACTTCCCTGCAGTCCTGTTTATGTGGGTGTAGTTAGAACTGCTTTGGCGATGGAGGCCTGCCTCTGTTGAGGAGGAGTCTCTCTGCAGTGGCGGGTTGCCTTGGCAATGGCGAGCTGCCTCAGCAATGGCGGGTTTCCTTGGCAACGGCGGGCTGCCTCGGTAACGGCGGACGCCCCTCCCCCACAGAGCTGGACCGTCCTGGGTTCAGCTGCGCTTGCTGTGAAAGTCTCAATCCAGAGTTTCTGGTTGCTGTTCTTTTGCGGGGGTGGGACCAGCCCCGCCTGATCGCCTGGCTCTCTGCCTCAGAGCCTTTTTTAAGTTGGTGTTCCAGTCGCCTGTTGAACAGCTGCGGGGGTCTGTTTGTTTTCCCCTGCGGCCACTCACTGCGCTGGCTCAAACAGCGGCACTGAGGTTTGTGGCGCTTTTTTTTTTTTTTCCCTGGAATCTACTGTCCTGGTTCCCTGCTCAGTCCCCTTTTTAAACAGACGAATGGGCGACTTGCCGTGGCTCCAATCGCCAGCCAAAGGGCACCCGGACCGGTGTATTTTGTATGGAGTACCGCTGCTCCGGGGCGCTGACAAAGCAGCTGCGCGGTGCAAAGCAGCGGCGCCGGCTGGCACAGCCGCGCTGGCCGAAACAGCCACACTGGTGACCTGTGGAGCTCCTCCGCCTGGGAATTGCCTAGTCTTTGGGCAATAAAAATGCGTCATCCACTCACCCTCTGTGCTTCCCTGGGAGCTGCAATCCCGAGCTGTTCCTAAACGGCCATCTTGGATCCTCCAAACTACCTAATAGATTTTTAAACAAGTATTTAAAAAGTAAATACAGGGCTGGGTGCAAGGGCTCATGCCTGTAATCCCAGAACTTTGGGAGGCTGAGGCAGGCAGATCACTTGAAACCAGTAGTTTGGGACCAGCCTGAGCAACATGGTGAAACCATCTCTACTAAAAATATGAAAATTATCAGGGCATGGTGACATATCCCTGTAATTGCAGCTACTGAGGAGGCTGAGGCAGGAGAATCGCTTGAACCTGAGAGGCAGAGGTTGCTGAGATCATGCAGTGTACTCCAGCCTGGGTGACAGAAATAAAAAAAAATAAATAAAATATCTAAAAAAAGTAGAAATAAAAATAAAAAAGTAAATATATATAAAGCATAGAAAAGAGTAACTTACTCATAGTAAGCCATTAATGAATGTCAGCAATGAATATTATTGCTTTCCAGTATCCTTTGGATTCCATAAGGCTCATGTGCCCTAATCACTCTGAGCCCTTTGCCACGCCCTTGTCCCCTGCCCATGGTATGAAGTGCTATTCCCTACTTAGTGAGCAGTAGCCACTGCTTTCTTCACCTGGGAGGAGCTGATCCAGCAATGATCCCCAACACAGGGATTGGATCTTATGAGGTGGAGACCTAGGTAAGTGCCCACTTGGGTGGGCAGTTCCAAGGTCTATATGAGAGAGCAGGGTAGGAACAAGCATGCTTTCACTCTCACACTGGGCAACGTCTCTTTTATAGTTGATTTGGTGCTCCATTGCAGGAGATCGGTCAGGGTGGTAGAAAAATTATAGAATCACACAAACCTTCTTGGAAGGTCAGAAGGTTTTGCAAAAGCCTTGTAAACATCGCCAGCTTATGAGGGCCACTGCTGACTTTGGCAGAGGTCCCTTGGCTGCACTGACTGGCAAGCCTGTGTCAGGGTACATTTTTCATCCATTGCTCTGTCAATTCTGCCAGTCAGACTTGACACTCCATATTCTCATGCTGTTGTCATATTTCTCACATTAGACAACCTAGGAGCAAGAAGAGGTGGTGATTTTTATTCAACCTTTCAAAATGCCAATAGTGTTAATAATATTGTAGCACTGCTAATAATGCAGGTGAGCAAAGAATAAAGCTTTCCTATTTGTCAATATAATATTTGCTTATATATGAGCCAGACCAGCTTTTGTTTTCATAAGAAGCTTCCTCTAGCTGTATCCTGTGTTCTAGTTCCTGCAAGGTCTCTCCAGGTTGGCAATTACATGGACTTACTTAAGGTCCAGTAGAAACCAAGACAAGTCTCTCTCTCTCTCTGTGCATGTGTATGTGTGTTCATGTGTGCCGAAACTAGAGTTACAGGTTATTAAGACAAGGGCCATATAGGTATAGTACCATTTTCACTATATTATATAAACATATTATCAATATGATTTATGAGTATTGGCATTGACGTTGATGACCTGGAATTCATGATAGTGCATGAATTAAAAAGTAAAGAAATACAAACTATAGACTTCATTAATAATATATCAATATTGATTCATTTGTTATGGAAAATATTTCATGTGAATGTAGGATGTTAATGATGATTGTGAAGGTTATTCACTGTAATGTCACTCTATTTTTCCTCCTTTCCCTACCGTACACCTTGGGAGAAAGTTACTCTGCAAACCCACACCTAAGGAGGGGTGAGCTATGCTAGTTGGCCAGGGTATCCACATAAATTATTTGGAACTCATCTGCACGGGAGATTCATCTCTTTTCTTTCATTTATCATTGTATTCACTTGTATTAGTATGGAATCATGGATACTGATTTTGTATTTTTGGCAATAATCCAGCACTTGTTGGTTGAGTTCTTCTTCTTGTGTATTTTGTTCGTCAAGTTCTTTGGCCAGTGCAGTCTCTTTCAGCTGCCTTCTGAGATTCTTTGACGTATCCTGTCAATGTGTGTGCTTTTATTTTATTTTATTATTTTTTTAAAATTATTATTATTTTTTTAGCATATCCTTACTCTCTGGAATTACATAATCCTCCAGGTTCATCTTGTATGTAGTTAGCTTTGTAACAGAATCAGCCATTTCTTCATAAAGCCCTGGTTTCTTTTATTAGAAAATAGTACTAGTGACTAAGATCAGGAAATAAGTGCTCTTTGCTATTGGGATGTCAATTATTTTAGGTCTTCTTAGCTAACAGAGCAAAAAAAAATGTGTTTATATGAATATGTGTATATACACATATTTTTAAATATTTCTATGTGTAACCAAATATATATTTATCTATAGTAAGTGATATAGTTAGGCTTTGTATCCCCATACAAATCTCATCTTGAATTGTAATCTGTGTTAATACCCATGTGGCTTTCCTCGTACTATTCTCGTGGTAGCGAGTGAGGTCTCATGAGATCTGACAGCTTTATAAGACAGTTTTCCCTGCTCTTGCCTGCTTTCTCTCGCCTGCTGCTATGTAAAGCATGCCTCTTCCCCTTTTGCCGTGATAGTAAGTTTCCTGAGGCTTCCCCAGCAATGCAGAATTGTGAGTTAGTTAAACCTCTTTTCTGTATAAATTACTCAAGTCTTGGATATATCTTTGTAGTTGTGCAAAAACAGACTAATACAGTAAGCTAAACATGAATTCATACTGATGTCTCCACCTTGAATTGACTACCATAGACATTATTGAGCCTCTTCCATTGCTTACCTGTAACTTCTCACTCTGCAGTGAGAAACCTGGCTCTTACCATTTGCCATTTATTTACTTAATTGTCCCATTTCACTATACATGTATAACTCTATCAGAATTGTTAACCCATACTCTTGTGGGAAATATGTTTACCAAGTAGAATACTCACGCGCAGTTCCTTTTGACTTTAGTTCTACAGACTGTACTCATTTCCATGGATAATTAGATTAGTATCTTTTCCCCTCATTCCATAAGTGAGGTTATTTCACACATTTGTAAAACAGTTAGATTTTGTTGGCACCATCTGAATTCCTTGCTGGATTCCCTAAACTCCTAAAAGAAACTTTTGAAGGTGTGTACATTAAGGTTTATTATAATTATATAAGACTAGAAAAATATATAATTATTTGTATTTATCATTACAGTACCATACATAATAATTTTACTGCCCCCTAAATCTCCTGAGCTTCACTTATTCTTCCCTTCCTCCTCTCCCCTAACTCCTGGCAACTAATGATCATTTTTCTTTCTGTATAATTTTGAGTTTTCTATAATAGTATATGTTATTATATGCATCACATAATTGGAATCATACAGTATGTAGCTTTTTCAAACTGGTTTCCTACACTTAGTAATATGCACTAAGTTTTCTCCATATATCTTCTTGGCTGAAAAGCTCATCTCTTTTTATTCCTGAATAAAATTCCACTGTGTGGAAATACCACACTTTATCTATTCACCAATTGAGGGATGTCTTGGTTGCTCCCAGTTTTGTTGATTATAAATAGAGCTGTTATCAACATTTACATGCAGGTTTTTGTGTGATTATAGGTTTCCAAATCAATTGGGTAAATATCCAGGAGTGCAGTTGCTGGAATGTATGGGAAAGCTATGTTTAGTTTTTTAATAGGCTGTGAAATTGTCTTCCAATGTGGTTGTAACACTTTGCATTCCCCCAGCAATGAATAGATTTCCATCTGCTGTGCATACTCACTAACATTTATTATTTCCAGCTTTTTGCATTTTCACCATTCTAATAGGTGTGCAGTGGAATCCCCTTGTTTTAATTTAAAATTTGTGCCATTATTTTAATATATTTAGTTCTACAAATGGTATAAACATCGTGATACTTTATTTTTATTTGCATTTTAACAGTTAACTTTTAAAGAGATCTAAGTAAGAAAAAAATATATATGAGCATCAGTAGTTACCCTTTTTGATGCATTTTTGATTTGCATAAATCAAGATTTATATCTGTAAGCAATTTTTCTTCTGCTTAAAGATTGTGCCACTGCATTCCAGCCTGGTGACACAGTGAGACTCCATCTCACAAAATAGAAATAAAACAGGACTTCCTTTATTATTTGTTTTAGTAAGAGTTTGCAGGCATTGAGTAATTTAAGCTTTTTACATCTGAAAATATTTATGTTTTGCCCTTAATTTTGAAAGCTATTTTGTGGGTTATAAAATTATAGGTTGACAGATTGGTTTGGGTTTCTTTATCTCTTTTTGTTGTTGTTCATTTTATTTGATTTTTCAGTAAATCATATTGATCCACATTCTTCTGGCTTGTATTATTTCTCACAAGAAGTCTGCTGTCTTCCTTATATTTGTTCTTCTATGTATATGTCTTTTTTCCCCTTGTGGCTTCCTTTAAGATTTTCCTTTATCACTCATTTTCATCAATTTGGCATGCCACGGTGTAGATTCTTTTATGTTGCCAGTGCTTGGAGTTCATTACATTCTTAGGTCTGTGAGCTTGTAGTTTTCATCCAACTTGGAAAATTTTCAACTAGTATCATTTAAATATTTTTCCTTCCACTATTTGCTGTCTCTTTTCCCTTAGGAATTATGCAGATATTAAGCTGTTAAAATTTTCCCACAACTCAATACTTCTTTCTCCTTCTTTTTCTTATTTTTGTTTTTCCTTTTATCTCTTCCTTTTCTTCTTCGTTGTCAATTCTTTTTTACCTTTTGTGTTTCATTTGAAATTGTTCCTATTGCTATGTCTTCAAGTTTATAAATCTTAATTTCTGTGAGTTTTTCAAACAGATTTTAATCCTATTGTGTATTTGTAAATATCAGACATTGTCATTTTCTCATCCAGAAGTTTGATTTTGGTCAATTTCTGTATTTTCTAAGCCTATGTTTAACATTTCTGTCTTCCCTCTAGCTTCTATTAGGTTGTTGCAAAAGTAATTTTGATTTTTGCTGTTGAAAGTAATGGCAAAAAATGCAATTGCTTTTGCATCAACCTATTAGAACATATAAAATAGTTATAATAACAGTTTTTATGTCTTTGTCTATTAAATCTATAATTCTTAACTCAGTTTCTATTGATTGATTTTACCTTTCTTTGTGGGTCACATTTTCCTGCTTCTCTGACATTATGATAATTTTTAACTAGATAATAAATATTGTAAATTTTACCATACTGAGTCCTGATATATTTGTATCCTTTAGATATTCTTAAGCTTTGTTCTGGGACATAGTTACTTGCAAATAATTTGATCCTTTCCTGTCTTGATTTTAAGCATTAGCAAAAAAGATAATAGCAGTAGTCTTACCTTCACTTTTCCCCACTATAGAGGTAAAACCCTTCTGAGTGATCTACTAATGCCGTGAATTATGAAATTTTGGCACTCCGGTGGGAACAGGAAATATTCGAAGCTATATGGAAGCTCCAAATAATGCTCCTCATAATCCTTTGTGTGGCTCTTTTCTTGGTCTTAGGTAGTTTCTTTACATGAATGTGTCGATAAGTACTCAGCTGATGACTTGAGAGAAGTATTCTGAAATTATCTGGAGTTTTCTCTTTCAAATTCTTTTGTCTGTTGTCCTTTGCCCTGTAAACTCTAGCTTCCTTGAACTCTCTAGACTCTCAGCACTGCCTCCTCAGTCCAGAAAAATGAGCAAATTCTGCCTGGGTTCTCCTTTCTTAGGCCACTGTCTGAAAACTGGAAACTTTTTTAGGCAACAGATTGAGACAATTGTAGGGCTCCCCCTGTTTGTTTTCTGACTCTCAGTGCCAGAATGTTTCATTGCCTTATGTCTAATAGCTTGAAAAGCATTTTGTCATATACTTTGTCCTTGTTTTATTTTCCCACCTAAAACACTAAAACAATGGACAAAGTATATGAGCTCAACATTGTTTAGAAGTGAAAGTCCTATTACTCATTTTTAAATGGATATATTTCTATTTCTACTATTTGCTCAAGAATAATTTACAGAGTAGCAGGAGAAGTAATGTGGGGGCTGTTGGCAATTTTAAATGAGATGTGTTTTCACAAACTCTTCATCATCAAATCCTTTTCATCCTATGCCTTGAGGGCACATTTCTACTGAGGTGAACAGATTATCCAGACAGGTTTCATAGTTCAAAATTAATCACTGTGTTTTATTTCTGCTAGGCTGTTCAATTTATTTAATTTATGCTTCATTGACTTTCATCATGAGCTAGTATTTTCTGTTTCTTTTTAACTTTACTTCACATTCAGATGATTTCTCCCATTTAGAAGCAAGGATTTAAAAGAAATCCACATCCCACAGGGATGTTTATTACTTCAGGCCACCCACACTCCCTTAGGACTCTCACTTCTAGAGAACTCTATACCTCACTCAAGATGTGAAGCTATTTGTTTATTTTGGCTTTTAGCAACCTTTCTCAATTCATTTGAATTACAGAGCATTTGGCAGATACTCTTTACAGATCATGGTTGGGGAAGTAGCTATTTTCCATGTTCACTGCAAATATAATTTTCCTTTTACATGTTTCTTGTTGTTGTTGTTTTGAGTTGGTTTCAGCAAGGGTCATAGATTTCACCATTACAGTATCATTAGTCACTACAAGCCCTGCTAATGAAGCTGTGTGTCTTTCATTCATCAAAGTCTGAAACCTCAACCACCTTTCTCAATATGGAGAGCAAAAAAAGAAGGATAAGTTAGTCATTTAGCTGCCAATAATTTTTAAGAATTTTTCTTACATTGATCTCTTTTCACTGCCACTAAACACTAGTGTAGACCTTTATCACTGCATGCTCACCTATAGAAATATTCCTTATGTGTTATTTAAAAACTTCATCTTTAAAAAGAGTGTTCATTTCAACTTACAATATGAACTGAGGGTATCAGTTTTGGCTTAGATGTCATCTTTTCAGTAAGGCCTACCCTGATTACCATATTAAAATTTTTTAATTGTAATTTACTTTCTCCTGGCACTACCTAACTCTCTTTATCTTGCTCTACTTTTTAAATTTTTCATAGAAATTATGAAAAAGCTCTGAAATATATATTAGACGCATATTATAGTTATATGGTATATAACTCACAGGGAGTCTATTATATGGTTTATAATTTTATACACTTCTAATATGTGATATAGCTTACTTGTTATTATGTTTATTGTCTATCTCTTTTTGCTGAAATTTAAACTCATAGAAGCAGTCTGTTTGGTTTATCTAGAATAGAGGTTGGCATGTAGAAAATTTTAATACATTTATTGAATTAATTAATAGAACTATTAAAAGAGAGATAAGCTGTGAGAAACAAATAAATGAACAAATTGTTCCATGTGTTGCGTTTCTTGGCAGAAAGGCAAAAATGTTACAAGCTACAAAGCTCACTTTTGATATAAATTGTAAATGATCTTTTACCTAGAATTAAACTCAAAGAATTGCAACAGTCTTCTAATTTGTCTCTCTGCACTTTAAAGTTTATCTCTCCTACTCCTATAGAAACATTCTTGCTGAAGTGCTGCTTCATACTGAATATATAATTCTCCTGTTCAAAATGTAAGACTCATTCACATTTTCTATAGAATAAAGTATTAACTTCTTATTTGCATTCAGTATCATTATCAAGTTGACCTTGATTTATTCTCTTTTTCACTCTCTATAGTTTCTAAATGTTCAACTCAAATGTTGTCTACTTTTACTGGTCAGAATGTCAATAAAAGTATTTGTAAGAGAATGGCATATCCCTTCATCCTCTCTTTTATTTGCAAGGTTCCTGTTGTCTTAGTCAGGTAGGGCTGCCGTAAGAAAATATCAAAGAGTGGGTGACTTAAACAACAAATATTTATTTTCTCACAGTTCTGGAGGCTCGGAAGTTCAAGATCAAAGTTCTGGCAGGATTTGATTTCTGGTGAGGGCTCTCTTCCTGACTTACAAATGGCTGCCTTCTTACTGTGTCCTCACAAGAGCAAAGGATGTCTAGTGTCTCTTTCTTTTCCATAGAGACAATTCTAACAGATCACAGCCCCCATTTAACTACAGTCACCTCCTAGTTCCAAAAACAGTTGCGTGGAGATGAGGGGAGTTAGGGCTTCAACAAATAAATTTGAGTGGAACATAATTCAGTCCCTAGCACCTGTCTCACACATTTTTTTGGATTGCTAATCACCTATCAATGTTTTTCTCTCTTCCTAGAACCTACTCAAATTCTTCCTCTTTTAAAAATGGTTTACAATCTATTAATTTCTTTTGTGTTTCTCTGAACTTCTGTGGGAATTGTCAGAGGCATTCACCTGGAAATTAATTATACACTACTACCTGACATTTCTAGTACTTGGATATTATTTGTCACTTGTATTATTTAACATTTAAAATATTTGGATTCTCCCTGTGTAACAAAATTCTGAGGTCCTTGATATCAGAGATAATGACATATGTCTTCATAGCATATAAGAACCTAACATGTATTCAGTGAATACATGTCAATTTTGTTTCAGAGTTATCAGTAATTTTAAAGTACTTGAATGTAAAAAGAACTAATTTAGGTCTTATTAGATTATCTTGATAGGTCATACTAATTCTATTTTAAAGATGAAATAAAAACTCAAACAAGCTATTGCACTTGTCCAAAATAATACATTAGCAATAACACTACATCTAAGTTCTAAGGATAAGTCTTTGTCCAGATCTCTTCTTACCCACATTTACTAAACTGTGTTCTTTAGCCATCTCTCAAACAGGACATCCACAAAAATAAGCTCTTTTTCTCATATCAGGTAGACTGATATCTAATAAATGCTAATTGAAAAAAAATTAGGCAGCAGAAGTCACAATCACTTGCATTTATTTAAGGTCACTGAGTCATCACTAATGTAGTTAGTACTTGGCGTGCTCTTAGAGATGCACAGCCACTCCACAAGCCTGTGTGCTTCCCCCAGAGCTGATGACACACAGCTTCCCCTGCACTCAGTTTAAGTAATGAGTCACTGACTCTGAGGTGTGCAATACTGCACTTTTCAGACCAGAACCTGCCTCCAGATTGATGGCGCCACTTCCTTCTCATATTACTCTGACAATGGGCCTCAGTTTATCAGGAGCAGGCCCTGACTTCCCGAAGCTTTCAGTGAAGAGAGGCTCTAATTATTCACTGTGCATCAGTGAGCTTGAGCCCCTCAATGGCAGCCTCCGCTGACTCAGAACTCTTTTGAATTCCTCCCCTCTGGACTTGATTATTTTGTAAAAGGCTGCCAGATCTATGGCAATAACTGGCATCTTTGTTCTTGACCCAGAGTTTGGCCTAAAGGAGCACTTTATACAAATGAATACACTTTAACTTTTCTGTTCACAACAGACAGCACCTTTTTTGGAAAGACCCTAAGAGGCTTTGCATTCAGAGAAAGCTGCCTCTAAACTCCAGCCCTATTCTAATTGTTAGTGAGAACTTTTGCACCTTAATTTCTCTGGGTTCAGTTTTATTAATAAAATGAAGATAATCTTTACCTTACATGATAGAACCAGGATTAGATAACACATTAGATAAGACATTAAAAGGCTGGAATATTATCTGGCATAGGAAGTTTGTAACACAGGCCACCCGCTAAGAGATGGATCATAAAATTCTTTTTTTCCACTTTGAGAAACCTCAGATGGTAAGAAGAAATATTGCAGGCTTGTGGCAAATAGGACTGAAATATTATTCGATCAGGACTTAATAAGTTTATTTTACATTGTAGTAAAGACAATTGCCACTCAGTACATGGTTTGGCCTTAATGTGGGGTATATAGCACATGTGTGGCCATAGGAGTTACCTATACATAAGAACTATTATTCCTCCTAACTTCTGGACCAGGGAATGAACCATAAGTTAGCTCTGTTTTAACTTCACAGGTTCACTTTCACTGCTCTAAACTGGAAATGTTTAACTAGTTTTTAATAGTCATCAAAAGAAAGGAGTAAAGACATATATTTTGATTTTCCTTTAATTTTCTATAAGCTGCAACTGTAGAACACTGTGTTTGTAAGCGATCCTGCAGACAATAGGTAGGTTGCATAGTCATTTTAGTTCTCCCCATTTGTCTGGTGAGAGGGGAAAAAGACCTAGTGTCTCTGTGTATCAGCCACACAAATCCAGGGGCAATGTGTACCATGTGCTGAAGCCAGCTCAAAGTACTGGTAAGAGCCTATGATGCACATCTCTTGCCAATTGTGTGGTCAGTGATAACCTCTTGGTAGCCTGGAATCAGAGATAGTTAAGATTACTTACACCATGAAAGTGGGCATATACTACAAATCAGAGCTTTATATTAAGGTAGATAAGGTTGCTAAGTATTTACTAACAAACCACTAAATCTGACCTTAACATATCATTACCCCATGGTACTTTTATCAGTCTAAGGATATTTAACACAGAATCTCAAATATAGACTGATTATGATTAAACTTTGATATATATTAGAGGGAAAAGAATTAGTATAACATTCGACACTTTGTGATGATCTGTCTCTTGGATTACTGGAGTATATTTACTTAACAGCTCCAAAAAAAAAAAAAAGAAAGGTTAACCAAAACTCAATGTCGCTGACAGATGAGTGAAATAATGAACACAAACTCTGCAAAACTTCATGCTGAGAAGGCGCACACGTCACTCCAAACCTCTTTGGTCTGGCTGTCAGGCTGGAAATCTCACAGACTTGAGCTGGCTAGGGAGACTTCCAATGTTTCTTCGGTTTGGCTCAGTCAGGGACACCACAGGCTGGGTTCACTTTCTTCTGTGGTATTGCTTTACTTCCGATTCCACAAGAACCATGAAGTGAAAGGATCAGGCAAACAAAACAAAACAAAGTACATGAAAAGGAAAACAGGAAGGGAATTTGACCAATGACTTCAACTCTCAGCAAGGATCTGGTTTGATTTTTATGGCAAAGGCTCTTATGTAGTTCAGACCAACTCCATCTCTCCTGTGCCTTCTCATCTCCTCACATTCCACTCAGCAAGATTTCAGTGCAGAGATACAGAGCCGATGCCATGAATTTATTGCCTTGGCTTGTGTCAGCTCCTATGAGGATCACTGGCAAGAAACCAGAAACCTGCTTTTGGCACCAATCAAATTGGCAGATGAAGATCTTCAACTTGTCATGAAAGCAAAGTCGATGTGTTCCGCATGCCTCGTATCAGAACATACACAGCATTTTATTTGTTCTCTGAAGATTATGTATTCTGCTGAAATAAAGCTAAAAAATAATCAAGGGGCAACTTGATTATCCTATCTTTGCCAAAGATGCTCATCCCAGAGCTGAAGCTCATCTAACAAAGCAGAATGGCAGAAGCCGACACAGATGCAGGATGCCATTCCCACTTCTCAAAGATTCCTTCTAATGCAGCATTAACTTCCACACAGAAACAGAAGCACAGGAGTATTTTGCCACAATATTCAAAAAAGAAAAAAAGAATAAAATGAGGTGCCACTGAATAGAGGCAGCCAGAAATGTCAGGGAATTAGGTACCATGTCAGGAGGGGTACCAGGATTAGCCATGGTCTCTCTTTCTTTAGACCCATCAATGTTCAAAGCTGCCTGCTTTGCTCCATGTGGGAACCTCCCTGCCCAGCATTGAGTTTGACCTGTTGGCTTCCAGAAAGTTACCTGCCACACATTTGTCCATGTCTGGCCTTTGAATACCTGTGCAACTTTGAACTGCCTGGAATTGTACATATATTTAAAGTCTGTTGAAAAGTCTGAATTAGAGAAATAAAAAAGACCAGGAATTCTCTCTCTAAAGACCAGAGAACAACCATAAATATTTATTTTCAATCCTATACCACCCAACCTCTGCCTGATCAAAGGGAAAAATAGTGTAGTAGGCTCTTACAGAGGGGTGGAAAAACTGGAGCCAGACCCTACTGGGTTTGCTATACATCAGATAGCTTACTCTTTCTGGCCAAGCCAAGGCACTGAGGTGCACTAATGAAGGGGGCTAGACTTTAGTGGCCACATCGCTGGCTTCACACCTCAGACAATTGGGATTCAAATTCTGGCTCTATCACTTCTTGGCTCGGGCATTACTGAGAAGGTTAAGTCTCAATCCCTTCATTCATCAAATAAGGACAATAGTAACAGATTGATTTGCTGCAAGGAAATAAGTGAGGCAGTGCATATAAAACACCCAGTAAAAGCCTTGTCTCACAGTAAGCACTAAATATATGGGTGGCTTGTATGATTATTAAGCATATAATATTAAACCTCTCCCAACTTATTTTATAAAACAAAATGCCCCCAGGCTACAATGGGCCCTGGTTTCAGTGTACCTGGCTAGACTCATCTGTTTATGGACATCAGAGCAGCTTTCTTAACATCACAACCTGTTTCTTTTCTTGGTGCTCCATTTCTGTGCTGCCCAACTGACAAAGAGAAGCATCCCTCTGCATCACTTGCAACTCTGAAGCCAAGATGGGACAATAGCTAGGCCTCTTGTCCTCTTGTGGCAAACAACCAAGATATTCATGGAAATGAAAAAATCTTGAAGGAAATTAAAAGTGCCACTTCAGTGAACACATGAATGATAAGAAAGTTAAACAGTCTTGTTGCTGACATAGAGAAAGTTTTAATGGTCTGGATAGAAGATCAAACCACCTATAGCGCTCCCTTAAGCCAGAACTCAACCCAGAAAGCAGCCCTAACATTTCAATTCTGTGAAGGCTGAAAGAGGTAAGGAAGCTGCAGGAAAAAAAGTTGAATGGTAGCTGAAGTTGGTTTATGAGGCTAAGGGAAGAAGCTGTCATTATAACATAAAAGTGCAAAGCTAAATGGCAAGTGCTGATGGAGAAGCTGCAGCAAGTTATCTATAAGATCTAGCTAAAATAGTTGATGATGGTTGCTACACTAAATGACAGATTTTTCATGTTGATGAGGCAGACTTCTATTGGAAGAAGATGCCATCTAGAAGTTTCATAACGAGAGAGGAAAAGTCAATGCCTGGCTTCAAAGCATCAAAAGAACAGGCTGACTCTCTGAATAGGGCCTAATGCAGCTGCTGAGTTTAAGTTGAAGCCAATGCTCATTTACTGTTCCAAAAATCCAAGGTCTCTTAAAAATGATGTTAAATCTACTTTGCTTGTGCCCTGTAAAGGGAACAAAAAAGCCTGGATGACTGCACATCTGTTTACAGCATTGTTTATTGAATAATTAAAGCCCACTATTGAGACCTACTTCTCAGAAAAAAAAAATTCTTTTTCAAAATATTACTGTTCATTGACAATGCACCTAGTCACCCAGGAGCTCTGCTGGAGATGTATAAGGACATGAATGTTGTTTTAATGCCTGCTAATACAACATTCATTCTGCAGTCCATGAATTAAGTAGTAATTTTGACTTTCAAGTCTTGTCATTTAAGAAATGCTTTTTACATGGCTATAGATATCATAGGTAGTGATCTTCTGACAGACCTGAGCAAAGTTAATAGAAAACTTTCCAGAAGGAATTTACCATTTCACCATTCTAGATATCATTAAGAACATTTATAATTCAAGGGAGGAAGTTAAAATAACATTAACAAAAGTTTGAAAGGAGTTGATTCCAGTTCTTATTAATGACTCTGATGGGTCTAATACTTCAGTGGAGGAAGTAACTGCAGATGACATGGAAATTACAAGAGAAGTGGAATAATTGAAAGTGGAGCCTGAAGATGTGACTGAATTGCTGCAACCTAAGATAAAACTTTAAAGGATGAGGAGTTGCTTCTTACGGATGAGCAAAGAAAGTGATTTCTTGAAATGGAAGAAAGATGGTGAAGATGCTGTGATTATTGTTGAAATGATGACAAAGAATTTACAATATTACTTAAACATGGTTGATAGAGCAGTGGCAGGGTTTGAGAGGATTGATTCCACTTTTGACAGTTGTAGGTAAAATGTTACCAAACAGTATCACATGATACAGATACATTTTTTATGACAAAAAGAGTCAAACTTCATGGCTATCTTATTTTAAGTAATTGCCAAAGCCACCTCAGCCTCAGCAACCATCACCCTGCAGAATCAATATTGAGAGAAGCCCTTCCATCAGCAAAGAGATTATAATTCACTGAAGCCTCAGGTGATCATTAGCATTTTCTAGCAAGAAAAGAATTTTTTTAATTAAGGCAGGTATATTGGTTTTTTAGACATAAAGCTCACCTAATAGACCACAGTATAGTGTAAACAAAACTTTGATATGTACTGGGAAACCAAAAAATTGTGACCAATGGTCTGAACCCAGAACTGCAAGAGCTCCGAAGTATGCCTGTAATGGTAATACCACCACTGTCCAAATGGTAATAATACTTAGCACTTATTGTACGTATTATGAACTGAATATTTCTTTCCCAAAAATTATTTACACTGAAGCTCTAATGTGATGCTGTTTGGAGGTAGGGCCTTTGGGAGGAAATTAGGTTTAGGTGAAGTCATGAGGGTGGGGCTTCCATGATAGGGATTAATGCCCTTATAAGAAGAGGAAGAAAAACCAGTACTCTTTCTTAGACACAGGACTAGTAAGGCAGCTGCCTGCAAGCTGGGAAGAGGGCTCATACCAGAAAGTAACCATGCTGGTACTCTGATCTCAGACTTCTAGTCTTCAGAACTGTGAACAAATTAATTTCTGATTTTTAAGCTACCTGGCCTATGGCATTTTGTTACAGCAGTCCATGCTAAGGTAGTATCGCTCACTAAGTTAGTATATTAAATATATTGACTCATTTAAAATTCCATAGTAATCTCATTTAAGTATGACTCTTACTGTTTTATAGATAATTAGGCCCTCTGAAAAAGTGCTAAATAGTATGAGGCTAAGACACACTCAATTTGAGCGTGTGCCCCACACTGATAGTGAGAATGGAGGTCTGATGCTTAACTCCCCTAAGTCTCATAGAACTGAGGTGAGGATTAAATGAGATAATGCATACAAGGTACAGAAGAAGGCCCTGCTAAGCTTCCTAGCCATAACACATTATTATTGTACTGAGACTCAGAGTTTAGTTATATTACCTAAATTCATTGAGTTTCTGAAGAATGAAGCAAATGCTCAAACATACATCTGTGGCAACAAATCACATGGTCTTATTACTATACCACACTACCTCTGCTTTTCCCCTTCAACTGATCTATGTCTTGGCACAATGACATTCCTTCTAATCTAAAGGCTATATGTTTAAACCTGTCTATCATTGGGAAAAAGTTCCTATGTAGACTTCATTTTCCAATGACTTTTACAATTGTTAGTACCAATGGGTTCCTGAGGCATACAGTTCTATTTTTGGAACACAAGTAAACCAAAGATAGTAAGTTAAAAAATATCAGTAATGCATATGAAATTATATGATTGGTTCCATAAAACCTATGGAGATATAATATCCTCATTACTCCACTTGATAAACTTCATAGCCTTGAGACACTAACTTCCTTATTTTCCATCTGAAACTTTATTCTTGATGCTGTAGCATCATTTAAACCCAAACTTACAGATAGGTTATGAAATATAACCCTAAATAAAATAATTTGACTGTCTTTTCTAGATGTTAAATACACAAGTGCTAAATTCCTTGATGTGATAAATAAAAAATTTAGACTAGGTATAATTAAGTCAAGGTGAGACTCATTTTATATGAACATTTTAATCTACCTTCTGAATATATCTAGATGCAATATACTTTTCTCAATGTACAATGGACAGGTTTTTTTAAATTGATTTTTGTTTTGTTTTGTTTTCTTGAGATGGAGTCTCACTCTATCGCCCAGGCTGAAGTGCAGTGGTGCCATCTCAGCTCACTGCAACCTCTGCCACCCTAGTTCAAGCAATTCTCCTGCCTCAGCCTTCTGAGTAGCTGGGATTACAGGCGCCTGCCACTGTGCCCGGCTAATTTTTGTATTTTTAGTAGAGACAGGGTTTCACCATCTTGGCCAGGCTGGTCTTGAACTTCTGACCTCGTGATCTACCTGCCTCAGCCTCCCAAAGTGCTGGGATTACAGGCATGAGCCACCGCACCTAGCCAATGGACAGTTTTTAAAAAAATGATCATGATCAGTTATGTTTTCTCTAAAGAGTGTCTACAAAGACTAAATTACGTGACTTTGAATTGCCCTTTTTTGGATCCATCATTTTCATCAAGGAGAGAATTTGATCCAATATTACTCAAAATAAGCCATACTATGCTGCAGTAACAAATAAACTCTTAACCTTAGTGGTAGAATAAAGGTTTATTTCTCACTCATATTGCTGGTTTAATATAGGCCAGCAGAGCTCTATTCTACACAACCACGAACCCAAACATCTTTAGCTATTGCCATCTCAATTGGTAACATCCAATTGTCTTGGACTGGAAGTGATATGTATGACTTCCATTGATGGCCATTGACCAGAACTAGTAATGTATAGTTCCAGCAGACTGAGAAATCTTTCATGTGTCCAGGAAGAAGAGGAGATTGAGATACAGTGAGCGATGCTGATCTTTGGCACAAAATATTTCACAGTGAATTCAAACAACAAATATATAAAAGATGTTAAAACCTTGGCTTATAACTTATTCAAGCTATATAAGATAATATACAAGATGTATATTTTCATAACTCAATGTAATCTGTTGATAATGTGACCCTGATCATGCTATAAAAAAGTTTTCCTATATATGCTAATTACCTATAGCCTAAAATATTTTGCAATATCTAGTAAAACAATTTCCACAAGCACAATATTTCCTGTTTATCTAAGAATCCAGATCTTGAGGTAAACTTTGGGCAAGTCATTGCATCAAATACCTGCTCTTCATAAAGGGCCCTCAGATATAGTTACAATGTACGATGCTAGAAAACTGCAAGTTTTCGAGATGAGATGGAAGCTCTTTTAGGGCTTCCATATTTAAGCTGTAAGTTGGCCATTTCCCCACAAGAAACCACGTACACTGCACAGACTCAAAGCCATTTGCTCCTGCTGCCATTTGCTAGACAATTTCTTAAAGAAAATGTCTGCATAATAATTATAGTTTTCAGACACGGGGTCACATTACTATTTGCATGTAGCATTTGGAGTTCTTCAGGCATATTTTAAATGATTATAATAGTGACAAGAGTTGCCAAATCATAGCTTCCACCAATACCCAAATCCACTTATTTTAGCTTTCCAAGAGACAGGCTCTGTAAATATCAAAGACACAAATGGACAAAAAACCACCATAGAAATTTTACAAAAACAAACAATCGGCAAGAGCAGTGGTAAGAGAGCCAAATGCAAGTTGAAAAGCTAACAAATATTTATAATGTAGGCAAGCCACAATGTGCACCGTAAGAAGAGCTCTGTGCCTAGGACCAAGGGGATGCGTGATGCTCCTTCCTTTCCTGCAAGTGTCTTCTAAGACTCAGTTCTGCAGCTAGCAATGATTATTATCCTTATAACCAACTGAAAACATGTTTGATTATTTGTAAACAAAAGGGATGATAAATAAAAATGTTGCAAATTGAAACTACACTGAGATAAAGTAGCAGCAGTCATTTGTAAGCTTTATCCTAAATGAGTTAGTTGTCCCTTACTCACCATTAGCTAAAGAAAAAAGAATTCCCAGGCAGGTGCTTCCACACACTGACTGAAAAGACCCCAACTTGGCAATTCCTTAGTTTTACTTTCTAAATAAGGGAAGTTCTAAGTTCTTTACATCCCCCTTGCCTACTCACGTATAGTATTGTTTTTTTAAATTTCATCCACCCACAGGAAATTTCTACAGCTTCATTAAACCAGACTACTAAAAGTTGTTCAACAAATGAACATGCCTGTCTCTCCCCTGAAACCCAGCTGTGCTTACAGGAGCCGAGACCTCACAGTGCAAGGATTTTGATCTTCTTCTTCCTAGAAATAGTATGTGGGCCACCCACTCTATCAAGTGTACATAAAATCTTTACTCTTGAAATCACTTTTTCAGTCTCTTAAGTGCTAGCGTATTCCTGAGACATCTCTTTTCACTGCAGACTGTCATTAGGTGATGTTCTCCATTGCCTTGATTTCTATCATGCACTGACTCTCTTTATGTTGATGTCACTCAGAATCTTGGATGTGGCTCCCGTCTCTTTAAATCTGAAATGTCCCCATATGAACTCAACATTTTCTCCTCACCTCATTCTAAACAGATTTCACTGCCAGGTGTCCTGGCCAGAAATCTGACCATTACTGTGACTCCTGCCTCCCATCTTTAATCAATTAATTGTCTAAATTTCTCAATCTATACAACTCTGTGTCTCCAGTGTTGATTACTGCAAGAGTGTCCCAGCCATTCACCTCATGCCTCTAGTTTTGTTCCTTTACGATTCATTTTCCACCATGGTGCCAAGAATTGTCTTTCTAAAATGCAAATCTTGCTATTTACTTGCTTAAAACTCTTCCATGTGTTTCTCTTGCCCTCTGAATGTAATACATCTTTTAACAGCCTTTATGGTTTGGCTGCTACTAACTTCTCACTGCATCATTTGGCAACAGTGTGCATCTCCTCGTGTTCCAGCCATATTCAAATGTTCATTTCAGCTGATATGCCACGCTTATTCCTGTAACTAAATCTTGATATAGCCTGCTTTCTCAAAATATTCCTCAGCTTCTTTCTTCAAACCTATTCCGAACTCTCCTCAATCCTCCTGAATTTCACCTGAATAAACCTCATTCCCTAGATTGACCAGGGTAAAACAAAGCCCAAGATTCTTTATCTGCAATGCAGATTAGATGGTTCTCAGGTGTGGGTCCTCAGCATCCTGTCTTTTGTTCTTAAGATTTACTGTAACTGCCTGTCAGTGTTGTCCCCCACTAGCCACCTAGCTCCACAAATGCAAGGACTGTGTATGTCCTACTGCTTTTGAGTCCCCAGAATCTAATACAATAACAGATGCACAGTGGCTGTTCAGGAAGTATTTGTTGAGTAAGTTTTAAATGAAGCAGGGTGAGGAATCTAACATTCTGTGGATGAGATATTCCCTTCTCCTAAAGAAACCAGGTAGAGCAATAATCAGCCCATGAGACCTTTCTCTTTTCTTTGTCTGGGTGCACCCTGGTAGTGACATCATACAAGGATAGTCACAGTTCCTGCCTGTCTCATTCCTAGAGGCTCTATCCAAGGTGAACATTTACTTGGCCTTCCAGCTAAAAGAAGAGCAAGCCATTTTTAATGGAAGTATATTCTAGGAAGAATATAGTACATATAGTGTCAGATGGAGATTTGAATCTAATTGGGAAAATTACTATGAAAAAAGCATAAAATCGTTATTTTCTATTTTCTTAGTAGCTGTGGCACCTCTTTCTTGTTTTTTCTTTATTTTTCCAGAGATGTTTTTGTTGGCTCTTTTCTGCTGGTTTTTGTTGCTCTCTTTTTGCCTGACCTCTAAACCTAGGTATCCTTAGAGAGGCTAGATCTATTCAAGCCATAGGCTCTCCTCAGGCAATGTGCACAATTTCATCATTTTCACAAACCCATATATACATATGAATGACATGTCTGTGTCTTCAGCATTGCACTTTGGCCCCCGTATTTACTGAACATCTTAGATCAAATGTCCTATAGGCAGCTCCAAGTTAACACCTCCAGCAGCAAATCTCCTGTTGTTTTTGTTTGCTTTTGTTTTGTTTCTGTTGTCTTATTTTTTTTTTCTGTTGTCCTAATCACCACTCCCAGTCCCAAGCCACAGATTCAAGAGGCACACTTGAAAACTACCTTACCCTTTCCTTCTATGTGCAATAATTCCACAAGAACCACCCTTAAATACGTTTTGGTCCTACCTGTTCCTTTGTTTCTGGAATATCCAAACAACCATTCAACCTTTACTATCTTTTGCCCTAATAAAAACTTAAATAGACCTTCGTCATGTTATGTTAGGTCTCGCAACAGTCCCCTAGCCAGTTTCTCTATTTCCAGGCTTGCCAACTTCCTGTTTCTCCTACTCCTGCATTTTTACTCACAGCTACCAAGGTGAGCTAATCTATTCATCCAATAGTGTCACTCCTCTCCCCTGCTGAAAATCTTTGGTAGCTCTCTTCAGCCATGGCTCTCATCCTTGGCTATTCAAAAGAATCAAGTGAGCAGGATTTTCATAAATAGGGATTTGGTATCCCTCTCAGTGCAACTGAATTCTCAATCCCAGCGAGTAGGGCCTGAGCATCTGGGACTCTGCTGAACAGCCAGAGTTGAAGACTACAAGGTGGCATATGAGAATTTCCGTAGCCCAATCCCTGCCCATTTCTCTACCCATCAACTACTACATCATATCACACTATATCTGCTCTAGTAATGAATATCGTGCATTTATTCCACTTACTGCCATGCAAACTCTACCCACTCAGACATCTGTACTGGGTTTATTCTGTTGCTCCCACTAAAACCCTCCTACCTATCTTCATTGTTCCATTGACTCTGCTTCATCTTTAAAGGACTTGCTGAGGCATCATCTCTTCCAGGAAGCCTTCTCTGACTTCCTACCCACCCCACAACTCACTCACTTCCAAGTCTAGGTCCAAGATGTATTCACAAGTGTTCTTTTATATTCACACAGTAGTCTGGCCTGTAAATGTCTTTGTCATATCACACTACAACATTTTGCTTAAATTATATGCTCATATGTATGTTTCCCCCA
Organism: Cebus imitator; assembly: GCF_001604975.1. Lineage (NCBI taxonomy): Eukaryota > Metazoa > Chordata > Mammalia > Primates > Cebidae > Cebus > Cebus imitator. The sequence continues at coordinate 4,696,788 of NW_016107324.1, forward strand.
CTAGACTATGATGATCTCTGTGTCCAGAAAGTCAGAAGCTACTTCAGCCCCCTTCAGGGACACACAGAGGAGCATTTTGAGAAGCTCTTTTAGTGCAGGTTTTTCAAGCCTCATCATTGCAGTAACTCTGGAGCTATGTCAAGAAACCCAAAAGAGGCAAAAAGAGTAATGGGAGCCAAGAGGGGTGCCAAGAAATTCAGGTTTCATGTGTGACATTTGAAACGAAAGATCGGGAAGCAACCTGGAGAAATTTCCTGATTTTGTACTTAGCTGTTCACTGGCTTTGGCCTCTGTCCTTGGCCTCCGAAAATGGTTAAAGGCATTGACAAAAGAGAGCAGAGATTGGCGC
>NW_016107324.1:4697296-4703329 GCF_001604975.1 Cebus imitator
GTGTGTGTGTGTGTGTGTGGTGTGTGTGTGTGTGTGTGTCTCCTGCCTCACAGCTGCTGATGAAGATTTTCTCGTTGACTAAACACCAGCCAGGCTCCTCTCAGTCCTCTTTTCAACTAACCTTCAACCTTGGCCTAGAAAAACTGTCAGATAAACAAATTTCATCTACCCCGACCCCCACATTAAAAGACTTCAACAAATACTAACGTAGTTTCTAACAGCTCAAGGGTATGTCCTTGGGATGATGACTCCAGAATCATAACTTCCTGACTGAGAAAGCTCAAGGCTGTAAAACAATTTTACTATTTTGTTCTAGCCAACACCTGAATAGGGTCCCTGTCTCCCAGTCTCTGAGGGAGGGTAGGAATCTGACTTTGATAAGCATCGGTTAGCAAACCCAGATAGCTCCACGTGGATCAACTCCACTTTCTCACATTTTGTAAATGTCCACTTCCCTGATTCTGCTCAAGCTCCTGCTGTTCCCCCTCCCTAGCTCCTCATTCTTCTTCTGTGAGGTCTGGTCACCTCTGTGCAAATCAAAGTTCTGTTCAGTTCACACTGGATCTACTTCTCTACTGCAATAGTTAATGACTAATGAAAATTTGTCTTTACCACTTCCCTTAGTGTCTGGGTTTCTTTATCTTTGACAGCACCTTCAGTAATACACATTCTGATATCCTTGGGAATCTGATTCTTGAGGCTGATGAGGCACTTAGTAGGGCAACTATTTCCAGGAAAATCTCAGTGAGCAAAAGGAGGATGAAAACCAACCAGGCAATGGTTGGAGGAAAGTGTGGCTCCAATGAAAGCATTAGGGGTGACATATTTTAAAGAAAAAATATTTCTAATAGAAAAACCATTTGGATCCTTAGGTGAACATTTTTGAAGAAATATTCCTCATGGCAAGGATTTTTCAATAGAGGAGTGTTCTTGTCCCATGAACTTACTGTCTTGACTTCTCTCCTTTCTGACTAAAAAATCTACTGTTTCTAAACCTTCCTTTTTTCTACCTATAAAACACAAAAGTTTTATGAAAATGAGTTACATGAGTTTCTATACAAAAGAAAATATTAACAGAAGAAAAACTGTTATATTACTTGATTTAGGGAATTAATCTGTACAATCGGAATTTTTTTATTATTTATCCATGTTCTGGCCTTTAACATTTGTTTCCTTGATAGTTACATAGTTTTATAATTTAACCTTAAGTCGTAAAGGTCCAGAAAGAAAACTCAGATTAAGACAAATAAAACAGACAGTAGAGATACTCAATAGATTTACTTAGATCCATTCACTTAGCATCAATGCACAACACATTCCAAAAGCAAGCATATATTAAATTTAAAATGAATAACATTAATTGGGTTCAATAATTGGATAAATGGTCAAACGATTTTTATTGTCTATGTTTTGGGCCATGCATTTCATTCCTTATTGGCTTGCTTTATTGAATTAACATATCGATTATTTGTTTTGATAGGAATAGAGAAAATAATCATGAGAAGGGGCAGTGGTGGAGAATATACTTCTTACTGCTGCACACAACATGTATGGCAGGTGATGATACCAGACAGCTAACATCTGCGGAGACCTAAATGGCACATCTTGGCACATGTGGATAAGTATAATGTTTATTAATCTAAAAAATGAGAAAATATTATAAAAATAGAAGTAGAAAACCCCAGACAAGTTAAAATACAGAAAAATTTTAAGCAAAGTTATTTGAATCAGGCAATATTTAATATATCAAATATTAATCTTAATAACTATGTATAAAGTAATCTAAACCCAAGACACTAACCATGCCAAAAGGCTGCAGGCCTCCTGACCACCCCATAATCCTTTGGTAGGATTAGTATTCTCTGATTACATACTTCAGCACCCCCTGGTTACAGTAGTACTTGTTTATTATTGAGATTATAAAAATAACCATTCTCTAAATGATTACACATAATAAATAAAATTAGAACTATAGATAAGGATTTGAATAACTGCAGTTTCTTTAAGGACCACTTGCAACTTCTTCTGTCTATTTCACAAACCTGCAGAGGAGAAATGAAACAAAAGAAAATGTGCTTAATAACATGTCTACATTATAGCATATTAAAAAGAAAAATTGATATTTTAATGATTTCCTCTATTCCAATGAACTTTTACAATGATATTGACATTAGAATACTACCTCTATTAATCATATTTGTAGCCGATATGTCAATTTCTGATATCTGTATAAAATTCTAATCACATTAGATGGCAATGTGGTTAGGCTTTGTGTCCTGACCCAAAGCTCATCTTCAATTACAATTCCCATAATCTACATGTGTCAAGGGTGAGACCAGATGGAGGTAATTCAGTCATGGGTATGAACTCCCCCATGCTGTTCTTGTGAAAGGAGGTGAATTCTCAGGAGATCCGATGGTTTTATAAAGGGCTCTTCCCCCTTCACTCTGCACTTCTTCCTGCTGCTTTGTGAAGAAGGTGCCTTGCCTCCTCTTTGCCTTCTGCCATGATTGTAAGTAAGTTTCCTGAGGCCTCCTCAGCCATGCTGAACTGTGAGGCACTCAACCCTCTTTCCTTTATAAATTATCCAGTCTCAGGTATGTCTTTATAGCAGTGTGAAAACAGACTAATTCAGATGGCAAGGGAAAATATTCAAGTTTCTAGAATATTATACTTTTTTTTTTCTGCTTTGTATCATAGTTATATTTAATATTTTTGATTTACCATAAATATTTTGAAGGAAGACCTTCAATCTCAATCTTACTCACAGGACCTAAAAGAATGCTTTGTGTGTGGCATTTGCTTAATAAATATTTATTTGATGAAAGAGAGGAAACAAAGTTAATGAGGGAGAGAAAGAGAGGGAAAGAGAATCTGGTTGTTTTTGCACACTTTTTATTTATCTGGAATGCTTTACTTACTCCAACCCCAGCTAACTCTTTTATCAACTACATCTTTCATTCCTTTATGCTTTACCCTTAGACATTACTTTCTCTTGACCCTTTGACTACTAGTCAAGCTAGAACTCTCCTGATGCACATACTCATTCTCATGCTTCTATAATCACCATCAACAGCATTTTGTGTAAGTAGCTGTTCACTGTGTGTCTTCTCCACAATTTAGTAAGTTCCATGATGAGAAGACCTATGATAGGTGCTGTATCACCCATGATAATGATATGTGCTATTCTCTGACAGTAGTTCCTGATCCATTATAGGTTTTAAATATGAATCACATGAGTGATTTACTTGTTAGAGCTCTTGAACTAAACAGCAGTATGCCTGTATATCATACAAAGTGTTCTTGATGGGCTGAGGAACAGAACCACATGAGGTATAGGTACCTATATAACCATATAGATACATGTTGTGTACCTATATTTAATAATATATACCTCATCCTTCATTATGGATTCATAGCTTTCTAATATGCAGATTGCTATAATTTTTAAATCAATCTCTTTTTTTGATTATTAGGTTGTTTCTATTTTTTACATGCTTTCCATGTTCTCTTGTAAAACATTTTCATGCTTTATTATAAAACATGTGGCAATGAACATAATATTCTGATAGCTATATCATACTGCATTGAAGAAATTATTTATTTAGGTAATGTCCTAATGCAGAATTATTGAGTCAATGTGCAATTACAGCAGAGCAAAACTGAATTAGCAGCCAGCAGTAACAGTAAACTCCTCATTAATCAATGTGTTTATGCAGAGTCTGGGTGACCATTTGGTAGGGATATTGCAGAGAAAAGGCTAGCATTAGATAAGGGAAGAAGTAGCCAGTTCTAAGTTCTTTCCAGTTTGATATTCTGTGATTCTATGAGTGGTAAGGATAAACTCAACACCTTTGCTTTTCTCTGAAACATACTTAAGAGATGATACAGTTTTTTTTTTTTTAATTTTTGTGTATATAGTTCATACAGTAGCCTCACATTCATGGACGTAAAATTATTCTGCGATGCTATAACTGCAGGGAATATATAACAGCATCATAGAGTCCATGGCCTACATGTGGGAGAATATGTTTTTTAGCTCTTACCTATCTAGAAGATATTATTTTGCCTGTCATGGAGAAAGGGCCTAAAACACCCATCCTCCCACCTTAGCAAGGAAGAATGGAGACTAAAGGAGAACTCTGAAACCTATAGAACACACACACACACACACACACACACACACACACACACAGAGAGAGAGAGAGAGAGAGAAGAAATCTTATAATCTTATGCAGGGTACTTGGAGAAAAATCTATTCTCATTAGAGGTCATGAGGACTAGGTATTTTGTAAAATACAAATCCTGAGCAATTTTAGAAAGTACCCGTCATTAACTGACATTGATATTAAATTCCCTGAGCAAACATACCAGAGTAGACCAGTGTAGGACAAGAAGAGCATGGAACGCAAAGAAGAAGATCAGCAGAACCTGCACAACGAAAGAAACAGAGATAATATGCCAGGCCAGGAAAAATAAATTTATTAAATATCATTTTCTAGTGGTTTAACCAATTTCTAGTGAAGATTAATTGAAATTAATATCAAAACTATATTTATAGTATGTACAGTGCTAGAATTCTATATTTTGACTGCTTAGTAGTGTGTATATCCTCATTCCATTAGTCAGCCATTTTCCACTTAAACTTCTGGTAAGTTTTCCAATAAAATCTAAGGCAAAATGCCCCTCTAGAGAGTGTTCTGGGTATGTATGTGGTCTGTGCGAAGATCCCTTATAAACTGCAGTCATAATTGTGAAGCCCAGCATGCGTCAGGCAGGAAAACCATGGTCTGCTCTGCAGACTGTGCCCCAGCGCAGCTTATTCAGTCCCAGAAATGTACATGCTACTTATTGTGATGCTACAAAATTATAAATTAGTACATTATCAAGCTATATGATTTCATGGCATAGTATATATGTGTATGTCTGTGTATGTGTATATATGTGTGTGTGTGTGTGTGGTGTGTGTGTGTACACATATATATGTACACACACTATATTGTCTGGTTCATAGCATTACAGGCTAAATGTGATTCCTCTGAACCCAGCCCTGAGGCAGAAGAATATGAGACTATCTTTGAAGGAAAGAGAAAGTTATGCGTCTTGGGGAAATGGGGCATGACTATTCTAGTTCAAAAGAGTGGCAAAATAAAACAGGGTGAAAGCAGATGAAATAAAAAAGATAAGTAATTCCACATGTCTTGAAAAAAAGGAAATATATTAAGTCCAAATTTTCCACAGCATCTTTTAGAACACTAGCCCTACAAGATATTAATCTAGATGATTCACAAACAAATGGTTCATTGGTCAAATAATTTTGGACAGCATCATACTATATCTGATTTTTGAAGAATCAAAATATACAACTGCACATTAAAGATTCTTAGAAGTCCTACACTAAGAAAAATGATTTAACCTGATATTTACCAAAGCTATTTTAGAATATATTTTTATATAACACTTTTAAAAATTCTATAGAGCACTTATTGGTTAAGTGCTACTTCAACTAGAATGAAATGGCTTGTTGATTTGGTGGTCATTTCATACATTCTGCAGCAAAATGCAGACAAGGATGGATTTTATATTCGGCTAGACCTGAGTTTAAATCTTATCTTCACCCTTTCCTATCTATGTCCCCTTGAGTAAGTCAGCATTGCTCAGAATCCTTCCCAGAGGAAGGCTCTAAGAAAAATACTTTTGAAAGTATTGGAGGACGATCCAAGATGGCCGTTTAGGAACAGCTCAGGATTGCAGCTCCCAGTGAAAGCGCAGAGGGTGAGTGGACGCCACGTTTTTATTGCCCACAGATTAGGAAATTCCCGGGCGGAGGAGCTCCACGGTCGCCAGCGCGGCTGTTTTGGCCAGCGCCACTGCTTTGCCCCGCGCGGCTGCTTTGTCGGCGCCCCGGAGCCGCGCTTCTCCGTACAAAATACACCGGTCCGGGGGCCCTTTCGGCTGGCGATTGGAGCCACGGGAAGTCGCCCATACGCTGGTTCAAAAAGGGGACAGAGCAGAGAACCAGGACAGTAGATT
>NW_016107324.1:4708921-4746554 GCF_001604975.1 Cebus imitator
TGAAAACTCTCCCTTTCATCTCAGTTCTCCCTTGCTTTCCCCAGAGGTAGGCCAAATTTTCTTATGTATTCTTCTGTATATGTTATATGTACATACAAACATGTTCTGTGTGTAATATGCACACTATTGCAAACTTTGCTCTTTTTATTTTATAATTCTTGGAGACAATTTCACAACAGCCAGAGAAATCTATTCCATTTATTTTAATAGCTGCACAGTTTCAGTATAGGAAGGAATCAAAATGTTTTTAGCCAGCCCCCTCCTTACACCTTAAAGCTTTTATAAATAATATTGAGAGGTATATCCTTATATTCGTTATTTCATGCATACTTCAGTACATCCGTAGAATAAAATTCTACATTTATATGTACATTAAAAAAAAAGAAAGTATCAAGTGATGGGCATTTAACAGTTTTACAGTATCAACATTTAGATTAATAGGAACTACAATAAAATGTTTGGATTGAAGGTAGAGATTGCATATGGAAGGTGGGGGCTGTATACAGCTGAAGAACTTGTTAAATTATTAGAAATCTTATACATAGAAGGTTTGAAGTAAAATAACGATGTATTTATGGTTGACTGTTCTTTGCCAGCCAAAGTCGTTAAAGTGCTGGCAATGGAGTGGTTGGATTCACGCTCTATATTAGCGGTTCTTAAATTTTAGTGTATAAGAATTAGCCAGGGTGCTTTTTAAAACACAGGTTGCTGAGCTCCAACATCAGAGTTTCTGATTCAGTAGATCTGAGATGGGGCCTAAAGAAACTGTGCTTCTGGCTGGGCGCAGTGGCTCACACCTGTAATCCCACCACTAAGGGAGGCCGAGGTGGGTGGATCACGAGGTCAGGAGATCAAGACCATCCTGGCTAACATGGTGAAATCCCATCTCTACTAAAAATACGAAAAGTTAGCCGAGCATGGTGGCACACGCCGATAGTCCCAGCTACTTGGGAGGCTGGGGCAGGAGAATTGCTTGAACCTGGAAGGTGGAGGTTGCAGTGAGCCGAGATCATGCCACTGCACTCCAGCCTGGGTGACGGAGCAAGATTCCATCTCAAAAAAAAAAAAAAAAAGAAAAGAAAGAAACTACGCTTTTACTAATTCTCAAGAGATGTTGATGCTGACACTGCTTGTTTGAGAACTCCACTTTGAGCATCACTGTACTGTAGCACAGACCTTAGAGTGAAGGATGAAGCTAGCTGTGGTCTTATATACTTGGAGACAGATGAGTAATCAAGTGTCTGGGTACCAAAACAAGACTGAAGTACAGGTTTAGTAGAAAATGGGGAATTGTAAGGGAAGGAGGTTTGTGACCGATAGCAGATTATAATAATCTAAGACTTAGAGTTGGATGCTATTTCACATTTGATAATAAAAAAATATATACATCCTTAGTGGATAACTAGATTTGAGAAGGCCAAGGAATGGTAATGGTAGGATATTATGTGAGTCACCAAAGTAGGAGCTAAAATTTTCTGATGAAAATAGTTGTGATGGAGAGGAAAACAGTGAGCCAGATGTAAGCATCTCACAGGAATGAAGAAAAGTGATTGGCGAGATTATAGTAACCAGGAGGAGAATAGAACAACACAACAAATGGTAGGACCCATAAAAAAAGGAATTTCAGATAGAACGTTGATGCTATCTCATGGTGCTTGGCACAAGGCAATGGAAAGAAGCAGCAGCTTCCTCTGGAGGAGGCTAACAGGGACACAGTGTTTTCTAGGAGGAACCCATTTCAAATGAGACCCCCCTCCAAAAAAAATATATATATATAATATTATTTTAATACCACCAAAGAACAATCAGTTTGCCAATCAAGTTCCAGTCCCATAGGGCATGGTGCAAAGATCATGGTGCAAAGATCTATTTCATGGTGAAATAGTCAACAATACAAATGCAGGAGAAGATGTTATTTTGATAAGAGCATGGGGTAAGAGAGGATGGCCAAGGATAACAGAAAATGAAAAACACAGAATTAACTGATTTCAAGTTTCTGAAATAAACTTTGACATAATGTTTTTCTTGCGTGGAAACTACTTAGGCATTTAGCCTGGTACTGCTTCCTTCTGTTTGGCAGCGGGGCTCCTCCTATACCGGGGATAGCCCATTATTTCCCACACTTGTGAGAATGTAAGAAACAAAGCAGCTATGATGGGGGAAACGACGAATAATGAGTGGCCATCAAGTCTGAAAATAAAGATAATATTATGGAATAGAACACTCTTTATTTCTTCTTGAGGATCATGCCATATGCTCCAGGTTTATTCAGAGAGAAATAGCAAAACAAATCACCTAAGGCAATGCATGACAAGAGCATGTTTTAGGATTGTAAATTCTGTGTTGACGCACCATGTTCATTGCAAGTGTGATGAACTATGATTACTACAGAAGAACAGCACATTAAACATATGATATGCCATTGAGTGCATCCTGTTTTCCATCAGATATGAACAAACCACTTATTACATGCATGTGTCTGTTTCTAGAGGTTATGACCTCCCTGAATAAACAGAGACAAAGATAGGCACTTAGGTGTGGCCATTTCTCAAATGATCTTTAAAAGTCACGTAACCAATTTGAACTAAATTTATTCATTTATTCATTCATTAAGTTCATTCACTAAATATTTGTTAAGAAATTATGAATGCATAAATATCTATTAAGTATTTGTTGAACATTTACCGTGTAAAATAGGAATTTTAAGATTAAACTTTTCCTAATAGGCTAATTTTGATAATTAGGTAGAAGAGATGTATAAACTATAAAACCTTATATAAGCGGTAGAAACTTTTAAAAAATTATTTTAATTATTTAAAAATGATAATTGTATGTGTCCTCACATGAAAAAGAAAGTCACATATAATTTATGTCTAAGAATACAAGAAAAAGCTATGTTTTTGATCTGGAGAATGTTTAATTATACTAAAGATGATATACGGTTTTGAGATATTTAGTCAACATTTCAAAACAAGTCATTTTGAAGAAATTTGGCAGCATGCTTTGAACAGCTGTTCTACTTTTAATAGCTTACTGTGGGATTGAAAGCACACTTAATGTAATTACTAAAGGCTATTTATTTTATTCTGTCAAAATTCTAATTTTTATGTTTATCATATATCCTCCCTTAATTTTCTGGATGACTTTGCTTGTAGATAATAATTGGGAACACAATAAATATAACTAAAACAAGTTGAAGTTTCTATTAAAAGCAGATTTTCCACTCAAATGTATTTCTACTTCAGTTTATGTGTTGCTTTCCCTTATTTTCTTATTTCATAGTGTTTTCTTTATGTTAACACTTTCAGTGCACAGTGAGATCATTCCTCTTTTGATGTTATCTTTATAGACATCCCTCTCACCCTGCAAGGTTTATTTAGCTTTTAGGGATACAGTGACATTTCAGAGTAGACGATGTGGTCTTGGGTTAGATTCGAATTTAAATTGCACTTATGAATTCTGTATTCTTGCTAAAAAAATATTTAACAAATCTGAGTTCATAAAATCATATTAATAATACCCACACAATAAACTGTCACAGGTATTAAATAAGATACCATTACATAGCACATAACAATCAAAATTTAATAAATGTTACTTCTGTTCCATTTCCTCCTCCTTCAGAAATGCATTTGTTTCTGTATAGACCTTAAAATGTCAATGGCTCATAATAGGCTTTAAGGAGAAATGGAATGCTATAATTCTAAATATCTCTCCAAAAGAGATTTGGTGGATCTATTTTATGTTAGTGATGGCAGCAGCGGACCATCTGGAGAGGCTGCTGCGAAGACCCCAGCTGGAGCAGGGGAGACGTGGCCAGGAATGTGCACTCCAAGAAACCAGCGGGAGCTGGGAACAGGTGGAAGCTACCTGCTTCTGAGTTGGCAGGGTGGGAGCCATGCCTAGAGGGTGTAGTTGCAGCTGCCCAGCCACGGCTTTGGACCCAGGCATCCCTGTGCTCTTGGGGGCCCGGGAAGAAGATCACCTGCCCCTCTAGGCTCAGAAGTGCCTGCTCCTGCTACCTGGCCTCTCCCCCACTCCTGGTGCCCACTCTGATCTCAGCATAAAGTTGTGGCTGAGTCTGGGCACTGTCACAACCCAGCTGGTTGTGCACACACTGGGGGCAGAGCTGACATGTCCCCTGCTGCCTTAGCCCCCTGCAGACTTTGGGTGCGGGCAATCACAGGAGAAAGGTTGAGGGGGTGCTGAGGACAGCTCACCATGGGCCTGCAGGCACGCTTAGGCACAAACAGCCTGGGCACCATGGATGGCAGGTTGATGGTGGCTGGAGGCAGACAGAGCAGAAAGGAGTGGGTCCCTGGTGAAGCCCTACCTTCAGGCCATGGATGGACTGAAGCCTGGGGGCTGGGCTGCCAGTTCCGCAGACTAGAGTAAGAACTTATAATGCTTCTTCTGGGCCCACTCATGGATCAATCAGTCCACACTTCCTCCCCTCCGAAGTCCATAAAAACCCTGGACAGATGTCAGGATGGCCTGTCTGTGGAGAGGAGCTCCCCACTGGGGAGGTCTCCTCTCAGCTGAGAGCTGAGCAGACCTCAGGACAACCTGCCTGTGGAAAGGAACTACCAGTTGGAGTCTCCTAAGAGCTGTCCTGTCGCTCAATAAAGCATTTCTTTGCCTTACTCACCCTCCAGTTGTCTGCGTAACTCATTCTTCCTGGATGCAGGACAAGAACTTGAAACCCCACAGATAGTGGGACTGAAAGAGATGTAACACAAACAGGACTGAAACGTGCCCCTCACTCAACACTTTGTGAACTACAAGAAGGAGAGAAGAATTGTGGCCCTTCAGGGACCCCAAACCTAGGAACTCTCTGAGCCAGGGCTTTGACACTTTCTTTAGAGCTCTGTGGTTCCTGGCATCTCCAAGCTTCCGGGCACCACCACATTCTTCAGTGCCAGCAGTGGGAGCTGCTTATGGTGTGTCTAGTCCAGTTGCAGCCTCACAGGAGCCAACACCCATGCTGGCACCTGGAACTGCCTGCCCTGCCACAGCCAGCATGCCTGGCTGTGTGCAGTGGGGAAGCCCTGTGCTCACTCACTCATGCACTCCTTACTGCTCTGTACCTGGGTCACCCTTCACAGGCATGGGATCTGGGAAGGAAGAATGAGCCAAGCACAGCCTGCCTGGCCAAGCAGGCGGAATGAGACCAGCAGGCTTAAGCAAAACTCAAGCAAAGATGCCACTGACCCCAGAGGTTTCCAGCTGGTAAAGTAATACCCCAAAGATCCCCAAAGATTGACATTAGACTGTGTGACAATTTTCTCAATTCATTATTCAATTAGCTCTCCAATAAAATATATGCTAACTCAGTAAGAAAAAAATTATTACGTCACGCGTTTGGAGCTCTATGCTTAGAGCTCTCTCTCTCTCTTTTTTTTTTTTAATCTTTACATGCCCTCTTTATTGTGCCTACACAAGTAGTTTCTTCAGCTACCACGTCTATCCTCAGACTAGAATTTCTTGCCAGATTCTAATAAATATTCTACTACCTCCTATGAGACCATGCCAGACAACTTCCATACTAACTCAAACAGTGGAAATACAGTATAACATCTGCTGGAAGAATTTGGAAAACCAAATTCATGCGTTTTCTTCACTTAAGTCTGAAGTAGGAAGAAACAGGAGAATGAAATGCTAGTGGCTTGGGATCAATGATGGTATAGCTCTGGGTCCCCAAATTAGTAAGTATGAAACAATTTACATGAAGAAAATCATGAGTAATGGGTTCTTTTGAGTCTCACTTGCTAAGTTGCTGAAGCTGGACTCCAACTCCTGGGCCCTTGCCTTAGCCTCTCAATAGCTGAGACCACAGGCATGCACCACCATGGCTGGCTCCAAAACTCTTTCCTCCAGCTTGGGAGAATACCTAAGAGCATTGCATAAGACAAACATATCACCCATAAGCTCGTCTAATAGAGAGGTCACTCTTTTTGCCCCAAATTAGGACTATAAAAGCTTTCCTCTGTAGTGCTAAAGCGTATTAGAGGCACAAATTGAATGTAGAGGCCAAAATTAAGAGACAGAGAAAAATGAGCTGTAGTTTTACAGGTAAAAAAAGAAACAATTCCTACTTAGTAAGTAAAACACAGAAAGTATTTAGCAGAGAACACTAGAGGAAAGCATTCTGCTTTGCTCTCCTGTAGTTAGCATATCCCTGGTAGTTGAAATCTGAGCACTGAGCAACTGTAGGTGCACTTGAGTGCAAGCCGTTTCTCTGCAACTTACTAGTCTGGGACCACAGGGAAGAAGCAAGACCTTAGCTGAGTCTTCTGACTCGCAGGTTTGTTTCCACTTTATGATAACCTCTGGAAGAAGGAATTAGCCTCCCACTGAAAAAGTTAAGTGGCAGATGTGTATGCTCACAAAAAAAGGTGAGTCATTAGTAAATTAGAGTGAGCACTTAAGTGGCTGGCAACAAAATTGTATAAAGGAATAAGAATATTATGTCAATAATTACATCTGTAAAAGTAAGTAGAAACCTAATACTAAGCAAAAGACTGAAGTCCTTGTAGGAGGGCAGATAAACTAAATACAGTTGTCCTTATGGGTTCCAAGACCCTGCGGATGTCAAAATCCAAGGATGCTCAAGTCTGATGTCTTCACAGCAGCCTCTCCAGATGGTCCACTGCTGCTATCACTAACATAAAATAGATCCACCAAATCTCTTTTGGAGAGATATTTAGAATTATAGCATTCCATTTCTCCTTAAAGCCTATTATGAGCCACTGATATTTTAAGGCTTATACAGAAACAAATGCATTTCTGAAGAAGGAGGAAATGGAACAGAAGTAACATTTATTAAATTTTGATTGTTATGTGGCATGTAGTGGTATCTTATTTAATACCTGTGACAGTTTATTGTTTGGGTATTATTAGTATGCAATGCATTTATAGGAAGTAGTCATGTATACTTTGGAACTTCGGGTAAGGGCTTACTCTAAAACTAATCAAGTTTTAAAGAATTAAAAATATAACCCAGAGCTACATATATTTACTGCTGTTTAGCTTATAGATTAGTAACTATACTCAGTAACAGCATAGTTTTAAAAAGGACTTTTTAAATTATTTGTTTCATTTTCCTATGAGCTAGGCTGCACTGTGGGTCCATATTTATTCTCTGCCTAATAAAGAAGATAGATAGCTTAAAAAAAAAAACCCAAATAATTGTATAGTCTTTTGTACAAATAGCATGTCTCAGGGAGATAATTACTCCTTGAGTCAGCATTAGTGGAGAGGTAGTTTTGAACTCAGTTTTCTTTTCATCAATTCATGACATATGCAAAGGGCCAGACACCTGGGCCTCCTCAAGTTTTGAATTATTTGAACCCGTATTTGAACCCAAAGCTATAGATATAAATGCTCTCATCAGACTTCTTCCCTATGTAAAGATTTCCCCACCATATACTTCATCAATTCACACTTCTTATCCTTACAACCTGGACCTTCTCTGCTCTTCTCAATACTTAGTTTTCCAGACATATTTCCCTCTCACCTCCTGTATCTGATGTGTCTCCCGCGAACAGTATTAATTGCTATGTTTCCTGGGCCATCAAGTGTAACTAACATTCTTTCTGTCTTTGTGTCCTTCCTCATGCTGTGGTTCCTGCTTATGTGACCTTCTTGTGCATCCCTGCCCTTCAAAATCGTATCCATCCCTCAGCTCAAACACCACTTGCCTCATGAAGATCTCTCTAACCTCGTGTATCCACTGTCAACTCAATGTGATATTTCTTTACTATGGTTTCTTTAACATTCTATTTCTCTTAGGAAACAGTATGCCTAATGCTTCAGATGCTTATGAACTTCTCTATAACTTGGTAGGGAGAAACACACAAGAGAGCCCAACGTGTGGGAGCTGCTCAGTATATGCATGTTGACTTTTCAAGATCCACAAATATGATTGCTTTAAGGAGGTAATCTGGCCCATGTGGCATATGAGACTTATTGGAAAATCTTAACTAAATTCCTGGTTTGGGACAAAAATCCAAGATCTCATTAATTTGTAAAGGTGAAGCAGGTCAATGCTGCAAAGAGAGCCAAAGAAAATCATGAAACAGCTTGGCTGGTGTGAATATGCTCAAGTTCTTGCAGTGACCAAAAAATACACAAAATAATCCATACAGACAAACAATAGGCTTTGCTTGCAGCCAGCCAATACATTCTTAAATGTGAAAGATATGCTCCATCTGATATAAGGCTGTCCTATAAGCTACGTCCATCAAGGTTAAAGAATGAACTAGATCTTCATTTGTGGTTTTAAGCCACACCTAGAGCAAATATAAGAATATTCCAAGAAAAATAAAGTGTTTAATAAAAGAATTAAAAACAGGTGCCACTCCTTTATAACTCTGATTTTTAAAAATAAAAAATTGGATCATGTCTCCTCTACTCTAACGTTTAAAGACTTAAACTCCATGCCTTGCTCCAATCCAAATAATTATGCATCGTAAAAGAATAGTTGTATCATCTTATTGTTTAAATACAGCCTTCTCTGATGCTTGCTATGAAATTTTCTGGCGACTATTGCACATGCCTAAGACATGTAATAAACAAAGCAGGTAGTCTGAAGCGTATAACCTTATATATTACTGAGCAACTTGACACATTTTTCCATTACACTTAATAATAGTTTATTTGGTGAGATTAAGTTTTATATGTTATTAAATGTTGCCCTTTAAATTTTGTTCTAGGGCCTTAGGAATCAATTAGACCTTTCATAATATCAGAATTTTACCACAAACATGAGGAACATTTCAAAATAAGAATAGCACACAAATGATTCAGAGGCATTTGCCCTCTAGAAATTGCAGAAAAGTTATTCAGATCCAAATAATTCTCTACAACCAGTATTATAATGAAAAAATGCAATATGGCATTGGAATGTTTTGCTTTGAACAAATAATTCATAGTAATTTTTTTTACCTCACTTTTATATTTATTGGTTAAAGATCAATCCTAAAATATTTATGATAGTAACATAACAAATATACAGATGTCTGATATACTTAATTTAGAGACTTATTTGATAAGAGTTTAGATGCCCTGAACTTTTTAGTAGAAGCTTTAGAACTTTCTAAATCTCATAATATGTTGAAAGTGAAGACGTGGGATTAAAAATTTATCAAGCCTGGGAAGGTCCAGGCTGCAGTGAACTGTGATCATGCCACTGTCCACTGCACTCCAGGCTGTGTGACAGAGTGAGACTATGTTTAAAAAAAGGAAACCAAGCCAGACATGGTGGTTCGCATTCGTAATCCCAGCACTTTGGGAGTCTGAGGAAGGAGGATCACTTGAGCTCAAAGACTTTGAGACCAGTTTGGGCAACATTGCTAGACCTTGCCTCTATTTAAAACCAACTAAATGAATACAATTTTTAAAAAGAAAAAAAAGAATCGAGATTTATTTTGATCTTCTGAAAGCACCTACTACAGTTTATTAGAAAGTTTTGTCTTTTTTTCTTTAAATGCTCATTTTTCTAGCCATTGTCATGTATTTTTATTGTACTAATATTGTTGTTTTATTCTTAGTTGTTTCCAGTGTGTGTTATGTCTTTTCTCTACAAATACTTGTGTGAGATAATGCAACTGACCTTTAAATAATGACAAAGCACCAAAGTCCTGTTTCACTTATTTCCTGAGATATGTGTACCCAAGTTTCTGGTGCCTATTTCTGATGGCACAATCCTAATACTATTAAAATCTGGAGAGTTCTGAGTCTCATGAAATCCCGACACTTGTCTGACCTAATTGACTATTAACTCATTTTAGCCTTTATATCCCATACAGTACATAGCTTTCTTTCTCACCCCTTCTATGCCTTCGTTTGCTAGATCAATCTGTTAGTACCTTATTTTGGGCCTGGTGACATAATCAACTCTAATACACTAGTACCACTATCTCAAATATTGCTCAAATACAAATCTTGGGAGACTGCCTGGAAAGAAGTAACCTGAAGTTAGTTAAGGAGAAAAAAAATTTTTTTTCAAGGTGAAAACTTGGCCACATTCTGTGTGGCCAATGGAATATTGTGGCTCCACGTGTTGCACTAAGCTCTTCTGCTCTCAAGAGTCATAGCATAAACTGTGTCGCTCCTCGTAATGGGAAGGGAAGTCATGAGTGAAGCATGGGTCAATGAAAACGAATAGCACACTGAGTCCAATCAGGAGACCTTCCTTCTAGTCCTGCCTCTGCCACTAAGTGACATGAACATGTCTACAATCTCTTGGAACTTCAATTTCCCCAAAACTAAATTGAGAGAATTAAGAGTAAGATGATTAGATTAGATTAGCCTCTCCTAAGAGCTTAGAGCACTTCTTTTTCCAAAAGTTAATAGGGATGCTGCAAATTATAGGTATTCTAAAACTAGAAGTGCATAGCCATTCTACGACAACACAAATAAATATTTGCCCCTTAAAAGCAATAAGAACACTGACAAAAAATCAGCAGAATTAACTTTTTTCAGAACTCGGGCAATAAATCAAAGGCTTGCAATAACACATAGAACATTAATTCAAGAAAAAAACAGCTGAATCTCAATAGCAACAGTGAGTTATGTGGGGTTTTAACTTGCCCTATGTCCATATACTTCTTGCTAGCTCTGCAGTAGTCTTAAAAATTCACAGCAATGAGTAGACTCACAATGACAGTAGCTGTGAACCAGGCAGCCTAGCAAATGCTAGACGGGGAAGGATGTATTTGAGGTTTTCCCAAATGCTGCACCCTCAGAAAATTGTCACTCCTTGACTTATATGGAAGCTGCCTGGAAAATCCCTACTTAAAGGGCTGTTTTTTATTTCACTTGAATTAAAGTTCACTCAGTAAGAACCTCTGCCCTTAGGATGTTTGTCAAAAACAATCAGGGACAGTAGAATTACATTACAGCTGTCTAAGAGAGTGATACCAGCAAGGGTGAACAAGAAGCTCACCAAAAAAATTTAAAAGAAAATCTAGTGAATGAGATTTCCATAGGAGGCCACAGAGATCTGCAATGCTGTGCAGCTATCAGGAAACACTCCATAAAGCTCTCTCTCTTTCCTCTGAGTGACACAGAGGCTCTGTGGAAGAAGAGTTAATAGCTGCTTGAATGTTCATGAAATGGCTTGACACCCGTGCAGTTGTTACTTGACCACTATGCTACCGAGCAGAGACTTTAGTGGCTGAGTACAACAGATAATTTAGACTTGACCTGTGTTAGTTTACAGAAGTCGCTAGACAGAGGAAGAGCAGCAGCAGCAACAGCAAAACAAACAGCAGCAATAACAAACCCTCGGAGAGAGGGTCTAAAGTCCAGAATTTCCAAATTATATTACATGTCCAGTTTTGAACAACAAAACAAAAATAATAAATGACATGCCAAGAAACAGGAAAGTATGGCCCATAAATAGAAAAAGAAAAAGCACTCAATAAAAACTATCCATGGGGAAGCCCAGATGATGAACTTACTACATGAAGACTTTTAATCAGCTACTATAATATGTTCAAATAACTAAAGAAAACTATGTCAAATAAATTACAGTATGAGAATGATGGGTCACCAAATGGATACTAGCAATAAAGAGATACAAATTATAAAGGGAACAAACTAGAAATTCTGAAATTGAAATAAAAATCCACTAGAGGGGCTTAATAGCAGATTTTAGCTGTCATAAGAAAAAATAACTTGAAGATAGGTCAATTTAGATTATGCAGTCTAAGAAACAGAATACAAGTAGAATAAAGAAAAAATAACAGTTACTTAGATAGTATATGTATCTACACATACAGACTATCCCCAATCCAAAAATCTGAAAATCCAAACTCCAAAATGCTACAAAATCTAAAACATTTTGAGCATTGACATGACATTCAAAGGAAATGCTGACTGCAACGTTTCAGATTTTAGATTTAAGATTTTTATGGATACTCAATTGGTATGTATAATACAAAGATTCCAAAATCTGGCCAGGCATGTGGCTCATGCCTGTAATCCTAACACTTTGGGAAACTGAGGTGGACAGATCACTTGATCCCAGGGGTTCAAGACCAGCCTGGCAACGTGGTGAAATATTATCACTACAAAAAATATAAAAATTAGCCAGGAGTGGTGGCGCATACCTGTAGTCCCGGCTACTCAGGAGGCTGAGGTGGGAGAATCACATGGCTTCAGGAGGCTGAGGCTGCAGTGAGCTATGATTGTGCCACTGCAGTCCAGCCAGGGTAACAGAGCAAGAGCCTGTCAAAAAAAAAAAAAAAAAAATACTGGGCGCAATGGTTCATACCAGTTATCCCAGCACTTTGGAAGTTCAGGGAGGGAGGATTGCTTGAGCCAGGGAGTTTGAGACCAGCCTGGGCAATACAGTGAGACTCTGTTTCTATAAAAATTAAAAAAAATTTTTTAAAATAGCCAAGTGTGGTGGTACATGCCAGTAGTCCCAGGTACTCAGGAGGCTGAGGTGGGAGGATTGTTTGAGCCCTGGAGGCAGAGGTTGCAGTGAGCTGTGATTGTCCCCGCTGCACTCCAGTCTGGGTGACAGACTGAGACCTTGTCACACTATCTCAAAGAAATTTTTAAAGAAGAAAAAAAATTCCAAAATCAAAAATATAAAAAAATCTGAAACACTTCTAGCTCCAATAATTTCAGATAAGAGATACTCAACCTGTATGCACATATGATTTTTATTTCATTAAAGACCCTCATAGCTTATGAATACAATATTTATCATATTAATAATAAATTTAAATGGATTAAGCAGCACTTTCACATCACCATTTATTTCTTATACCAGGTTTTCATAATTATGAACTATTCAGACTTATTTAGACCAACACATTTTTATATGTACCATATTTTTCTCCCACCCATTTCCTGTTTTCTATTGGAAATTAATATTTTTTATTTTTGCCAGTAATTTTTTTAATCTTTAGCTTTTATTTTATTCAGGAGTGCATGTGCAGGATGTACAGGTTTGTTACATAAGTAAACCATGTTACATAAGTGTGCCATGGTGGTTTGCTGCACAGATCATCCCATCACCTATAGGTATTAGGCCCAGCATCCCTTAGCTATTCTTCCTGATGCTCTCCCTCCCGCTACCCTACCACAGACAGGCCCCAGTATGTGTTATTTCCCTGCATGTGTCCATGTGTTCTCATCATTCAGCTCCCACTTATAAGTGAGAACATGTGGTGTTTGGTTTGCTGTTTCTGTGTTGGTTTGCTGAGGATAATGGCCTCCACCTTCATCCATGTCCCTGCACAGGATATGATCTTGTTCCTTTCTATGTTTGCCAGTAATTCTTAAAGTATGACAACATGTTTACCAATATTTCTTCTAATATTTGTTTTGTTCAATACTTGAAAATCCTTCTGGAATCAATTATTTTTCTACTGACATATAACCTAGAACCATTTCTTCACTAAAGACCTATGAGTGCTGATCACTGATACATGGTAGTTTCTCTGAGCACAAAATTTCCTCTCAGCCTTTTGGAAGTGTGTAGTTTTAATTGATGACAATTCTGTTGTCTAACTTTACTATTTTTATGCAATCTATGTGCTTTTTCTTGTTTTTTAGATTTTCTTTCTTTGTGATACTCTGTATTTTCACAATGTGAATATCAAAATAAATAGTGTTTGTCATGCGTTCCAATTTGAGAATTAAAACTTTCCATTATTCTGGAAAGTTTCCAGTCACTGAATCTTTCACCATTGACTTTCTTCTATTTTCTCTTCTGGAAATTGTATTATATACAGCTTATAATGTATATGTATGTTTGTGTATGTATACATATATACATATATATTTAAAGCTGCATCTATATGTGTATATGTAAGTACATCTATATATTTTTATAAATGCATAAATACACATATACACACACACCCACACACACACATCACATGCCACCTAACCTGAAATTTGAATTTCCCATCTCTTTATATTTTTTATTGCTTTCTTGCTAACTTTCCATTTTTCATTCATCTAATTCTATCTTCAGAATTTGTTAATGAGATATTTAAGCCATTAAGCTTTTAATTTCAGTAACTATTTTTTTACTTGGAGAAGTTCTTTATAATCTTTTAAATATCACTTTGTCTTTTTCCTTACTATAGAATTCTTTCAGTATGGTTCCTTTTCATTTTTTATATATCTTTAATTATCTTAAGCATACTTTTAATATAATCTCTTCCTGATTGTCTTATTTCTTTCCATTCTGATCATGCTAATTCTAGAGTTTCTAGCATTTGCTGACTTTGTTGTTTTGCTACAACTTTCCATGCAGTTTGTAATTTGATTGACATCTCATCTCCAGCAGGAGTTGATATTTAAATCTTTGAGAATTCTAAAATGCCCCAGTTCTTACATTTCCATATGAGAGGACCCTGTGAATATTAATGAAGCTGGCCAATTATTATTATTTATGGTCTCTAACAATACAGGTAGTATAAGTTTGAACCCAATAACTAAAGTACAGAGCTGAGAGTTTGATTCCCTATGCATAATTTATATTTTTCATTCAAAGTCTAGTACGCATAGCAAATTTCATGGCTTGTTCCACAGCTGGAAAGTACAGGTATTTTGTTTCCCTTTTTATACCTAAGGCAGCCCTTGCAGGTGACAGGCTCTATACAGTGTCATCATCTCAATCTCCCTGCCTTAAGGAGACCCAGGGCCAAATCACCTACTGTTACAGACATTAAGGCCTTAAGAGTCCAGGATCCAAACCCACGTGGGGAGTATTAATATTTTATGACAGCATTAGCTTTCATCTGTCACTGTGGCTATTATTTCTTTATTTGACACATGTATTGTTTTGTTGGTTTGGCATGTTTTGATTTCTTGTTTGTTGGCTTGTGTGTTTTTAGTTTGTTTGTGTTTTTAAAAATCTAAAATGTAATTGGAGAGTACTAGCTAAATTGATTCTAGACGTTTTATGTCTTGATTTTGTAAGCATTGACCCCACAGTCTGGAGTACCGGTCTGATATTGTTTGGCTCAGTGTCCCCACCCAAATCTCATGTCAAATTGTAATCCCCATGTGTCAGAAAAGGGGCCTGGTGGGATGTAATTGGATCATGGGGGCAGATATCCCCCTTGTTCTCGCGATAGTGAGTTCTCATGAGATCTGATGGTTTAAAATGTGTGACTTTCATTGCTCTCTCTTTCTCTCCTACCACCTTAAGAAGAAAGCACTTGCTTCTCCTTCTTCTGCCATGACTGTAAGTTTCCTGAGGCCTCCCCAGACATGGGGAACTGTGAGTCAATTAGATCTCTTTGTAATTACCCAGTCTCAGGTAATTCTTTATAGCAGTGTGAAAACAAACTAATGCACTGTCTTTTGTGTCTTCTTCATGTATATTCCTTCAAATTTCAGCCTTCCTTTTTCTCCAATCTCACGTTTTATACTCAAACTTAATTTATAGATGAGGAAAGAAGACTAGAAGAAGAAGACTCAAAGTTTAATAATATTATGAAGCCAATGAGAAAAACATAACCCTCTGATTCATTGAACATTTTCTTCTAGTTCTCAACTTTTAGAATAAACAAATATTAACAGATAAAGTATGAAAAATGCATAATTCAGAGTCCCAATCACAGAGATTCTGATTCAGTAAAGTCTAAAGTAGAGTCCCAGAATATGAATATTAAACAAGTACCCTAATAGATTCAAATATTTGGAATTTGATTTGTTTAGTGACTTCAGGCCATAACCTGAGAGATTAGAAACAAACACACCCTGACACAACTTTTTTTCACACTTGAATTTATACTTTTTAATTAAAAGCAGAGGAAAGAAAAAATCTATTTAATCAAGGGTTCTACTTATCTTGCTTATAAAAAAAGTTTATAAATCTCCCTATTTAATTGTTCACAGTATCTTTTCTAAAGGTGTTCATTTAGAAAAATTTATTTGAGCTAAGTCTTATTTTTAAATGATGCAATAAAAAAACGCACTACCCCTGACATTATTTGGAAACTTTCTGCCAAGATGATTTTGTCCAAAGGGAAATTAGAGAATTCCATAAAATTACATAGGCATAATTTATAGAAAGCTGAGTCAAGAAACAGGTGTTGTTGAAATGATAAACTTGTCATCTTACTCACTCATAAGTTTCTAGGATATGAGCCTGTAAACTCTAAATCGGATACTGGGCTTACAAAGATTTATGTCATTTATTTCCTTTCTAAGAAAGAGGTAGATGAACTATGCATATCTATCCAGCTGCTCTACAAACCACATATGCGTTGACTGCAAGTTTCAGTGGAGGTGCCAGTGCTTCAGTGGCTACAACTTATGCTATCCTAGAACCTGGCTGATAGAAGCCACTCTTGAAAATATTTGCATCTCTGTGCTAGGAGCTTGGCTACAATGCTAACTAGCATTCCATCTCCAGATGACTTCCATTACCACCCAATTATTTTAAACCCTGATTTTATTTCAAGCAATTTACCATTGTCAAGGGTCATCTCCCAGTACAATATTACGGAGATCAAATATTTTTGGTTCTAGGTCTGCGGTTACAAAAGTTTAAGAATGGCCTTCTTTAGAGTGATTGATAAACCATTTAGCAAAATCTAGGATACACTATAAATCCAATATTAAAATTTTAATAAAAGTATAAATAACTTTTATAACAATTATTTATAGTTATAATTGTCATTTATTTTGTTTTATTTTTTAATTTCTAAGTGTCCTGATAAACAAGTTGAAAAAAACAAATCTATTCGTTGATTTACTCATTCATTTACTAATTCTTCTGATATTTATTGAGGGCTTATTATGTGTCTCAATAAGATGAAAAAAAGGGATAGACCCTTTCTCTCAAATAACTTGCACCCTAGTAGAAGAGAAGAAAATTAAAACTTACTGCCAAAATATTGTAAAAATACATGCAGAAAGGCAATGTGTATTAGATGACAAGGGCTGAAGAAAGTTCTGGGAATTTGCATATCCTTTACATGATTAGGCTATGTTTTCTACTATTAATATTGACTGGAGATATATGGATTTAAGGAAAAGAAAAAAGGTCTAAATTTGAAATGGAATATAGTATGCTATTTTGATGAATTCTTTCCTTGTCTAAGTTTTAGTTCATTATAAAATATAGCACACTCATATAATAACATGTCCGCATTCTCTAAGGATGTTGTTTACCAGTTTTGCCCACATTGGGCACCTCTTGTAGGATCTAACAGTAAAACTAGCCCATTTTCCTATATTGTGTTTATACAGTACACACACACAGTGCTTGAAGGTTTTTTTAAATTGAAATTTTCGAAGGCCTCAAAAGAATTTGGTGAAAATTGTAAGGCTGGTTGCCTCACCAGGAGCTCAGACACGCTCATCCCTCTCGGTGCCTGGACACTACATCACCACTCCCCATCGGACATCACGCTCTGCACCCGGCACCTAGCCTGCCATTGGAAAACCCTGCCAAAGTTTAAAAGAAGCCCCACCAAAACCTATCCAATAGCATTTTGCTCCGTCCAGGTCCCACTCCCCGGGGTGGCCCACTCACCAGAAATCCCGCCTACCTACCAATAGCAGCTTGCCCCAACCACGTCCGGTTTCTCCACAACCAATCAAAACTCCTTCACTCCCTATAAACCTCCACACCCAGAAGAGTCAAGCGCAACTTCCCTGGCCCCTTCCCCCAGGACCATGAAACCTCGCCCGGGAGCTAAATAAATTGGCATTTAATTTTCTTATGCTGGTCTCAGTTTCCTCATTCTAAACTCGGCAATAACCCTTACAAAAATCACTACAGCCAAACTCTAGATTGAGCGCTTATGTTATTTAAATATGTGGGACGATGGAGGCATGTGAGTGTGTTTGCATTTTTTTCATAAAACTTTTGGGCCACTATTAATACTCTAAGACTTGGGGATTCTTTTCTCTGTATCCCACACTAATATATTTTCCAGACCATTTTACTTAGAATTGCTTGCATTAAGGGACTTCCAAAATACTCTTTGCTTTTGTACTTGCTTAAAGTACATTCTACTTTCTGTGCCTTTATCAGTTGTTTTCTATAGAAGATGAGTGCTGTTTTCCTTCAATAGAATCTGTAAAGTACCACTGTGTTTTTCAGGCTATTTCTGAATGTGACAGCTGAGTGAACCTTGGCCTCCATCCCCCTCCTCTAACCTGAGCATTCACTCTCATGCCTGTGCTCCCTCTGGCCACATAAGCCTGCAGCTATGCAAGTGGGATAGAACATTTTAAAATGCCTTTTAACCTGGAAGTGTCATTTCCTGGATTTCCCAGATGCATGATTATAATGCTACCTGTGTAACATATAAGTATTTCTCATGGTTATGGCTCAGGAGAATTATTTATTCTCATTTCACACCAATTATCATGAGGGCTACATTATCACATTCAATTGTCATTCCTATCTCAGGGCTAACACTAGTAAAAATAAATAAATAAAATTTGATACTAATTTCTCAGCTAGATTTCTGGGCCCATATGTCTTACAATTTCAATAAACCCTGGAGAGCAGGCACTGAACCATGGCATTAGTATTGTGATTCACTTATCGTTATTAAAGACAGTGACTTAAACCAAAGCTATTAGTCTATTTGTCTTATCTTATAATATTAACTTGTTTTGTGAACTTAGAACAGCGTGTTTACATATGTAAACACATTCATTTAATGAGGATAATTTCATATATAATTATCAGCTGATCCTGACATACTTTGAAATTTTGAAAATAATTACAAATTATTACTGATCTAACTCTACACTCTTTGTAGAAGATTCATATTCCGACCAGACAGACTATGTTGGTCTTCAGGAGGAATAATTCCTTTTTTTTTTACAAGGTTAGTTTATGAGTCTTTGCACCAAAATTAAGATGTTACTAAATCAAGACATAGACCTAAAGAATAGCTTGTCTTTACATGGGTTCCTAATAGTCTGGGTTTTTTTTTGTTTTTGTTTTTTGTTTTTTACAGAAGTTGTTTATTGCTATGAAAGTGAAATGCCTTTATTGTGGATTTCCTTCTGGTGAAAGATATTTGTCAATGAATAATAGTGTCTACTCACGTTTCTCTTGTTCTGCTTCCACTCCTTCACTTTCTGTGTCACTTGGTAAGATCCATGGTTGATGAACTACCTGCAGTTGCTTTAAGGATTCATCCTGCCAAAGAACAAATTTATTTTAGGTTTAACTCTGTTTTGATATCATGAACATTAATTTGGGTGATCGCTTCAATCTTTATGAATTGCATCTTCAAAAACCATCAGAATAATTTCCTCATTAAAAAAAGGAGAACTGTAAATTCATTTTCATGTCACAGACATACTACAAATTCTGAACTCATTTTTTACATTCTTTTAATAACATTTAGAGTCAAGAAATATCTGAACTGTGTTCCTCATGAATCAATATGGAAGTGTTGACACTCATTCTTAGAAACATAATTATGAAATATTCAATATAAAATTTCATAAAATGTGCTTCTTTGCCATCAAGATTTCAAATTCCCTTTAATGAGAATGAAGATGAATGGGATATACAGAACATCTTCGATTTTGCTCTCTAGTATTATTTCCCTGCCTTTTTCCCCTTCTCACTTTCTAATGTTTGTTAATATATTTCTCATATACTTCCTTGCTGCTCTTTCCCTTCTGTCATTGAACTAAAGCAGACCCTCATTATCTCCCACCCTGAGGGTAGTAATAGCCATCTGGGAAGCTTTCCAGGATCATGTTTCATATCTTGTCTAGTTCTCCCACCAGTCACCTGCCAGAGCACGCTTTTAAAGATGCTATATGATGTAATTACTACCTTGCTTATAATTTTTCAGTGGCTCTATTCATGATTCCCTGGGTAAGATTTAAGCTCAAAGCCCTTCATGATCCATACTTGTCTAATGTGTTCTATCACACCAGTCTCTTAATCCCACCTGGACCACTCCAGCTATAATTAACTGGTGGCTCTACATTGCATTTCTTTATCTGTCTTAAACATTAATACTCCTCCTTCAAGGCTCTGGGGTCACTTCACTTCTACTGGAAGTCTTCCCTGATCCTCCAAGGCGGAGTTACTCCTCTATTCCTTTATGTGCCTATTACACCAATAGAATAATTACCATGTGATGATTATACTTTCATCTCTTCCTTCCTCAAAAGTAATAAAAAAGGTCCTTGAAGTCATGGATAACTTTTTTCACCTATGCATTCCTAGCATCTATTATATGCCTTGCACAAAATAGGGACTTACTGGGTAAACATTTGTGTAGGAGGAAGTAAAGAAGAGAAGAAAGGAGAGGATGAAGGGTGAAAAGGAAGGAGAAGGGAGAGGAAAGATAGTTCTTATTTAGAAAAAAATAAGTAACAACTTTAAATTTATTGAGATATGACCCAAGAAAATGTTTTCAATCCTATTTTCAAAATTAGAAACATAAAATCAATATGATCTGTCAGTTCACCCTTTATCTCTCAAATTCATTCATCATCTCTACCTCTTTCAATTATATTTTTCTCCAACATGAGATACTGTGCTTTATTTTTATTTAGACAAATAATAACAAGGTAAAAATAAGGTTCCACAACCCTCGTATATTTAAGAAATGTAACACCACCATTCATTAAATGTCCACTTTGTTTAAAACAGTTCCTTTATGGGAGAAATAGTCTATCTCCCATGCCTTTCATTTTGATGTCAAATTCTGGAGACGTTTAGCCCAAGTCTAGAGTTTCAAAAAAGCACAATTTTCAGAAGTTTGGAAGTGGAGGGTGGGTTGCTTGTTTGAAGCACAGGGAATATTTTAGGGCAGTAAAACTATTCTGTGTGATATTATCATGGCAAATGCAAGACATTAAGCCTTTGTCAAAACCCATAGACTTTTATACCACAGCATAAACTTTAATGTATGTAAATGAAAAAAAGCAATTAGGAAGTTGGAGAATCCCAGAATGAAAGGCAATGTACAGAAAAGAAGATAAATGTGCTATAGATGTATAAAACCACCTCACTGAAGGGGGAGGAAATAAGGTGCTGACCTAACTAACTTTGAAAATGAGTGGAGTTTGTTAAATCACAAACTAAAGGAGCTATGCTGATGCACTATACTCTAGTTGATAAACTTGCTTTCCATGGGCATACAGGTTAACAATTCTGAAACCACTATATATGTACTCTGGAAATGAACAGTAAAGTAAATGCATGATGGGAGCCAGGTTTCTCACTGCTGATGTGGCAATTTACCGATAAGCTGGGGAGAGAGGCTAGAATAATCCATGCGTAATGTATTAAAGTTGAAGACATCAGTATGAACTCATGTTTACCTTACTATGTATACAGAAGGCTACATACAGAAATGTTGATATATATTTCTGTTTATTAATTTATTTCTTTTTTTTTTTGAGACAAAGTCTTACTTTGTTGCCTAGGCTGGAGTATAGTTGTGAGATAATGACTCACTGTAGCCTCAACCTCCAGGACCTAAGTGATCCTCCCACCTCAGCCTCCCAAGTAGCTGAGATTACAGGTGTGAGCAACCATGCCTGGCTCATATTCATATATATATATATATTTATCTATATGAATATATATATATGAATATATATATGTATATATATGAATATATATATGAATATATATATGAATATATATGTATATATATGAATATATATGAATATATATGTATATATATGAATATATATACATATATACACACACACATATTTGCACATATATATATATTTTGTAAACACATATATTTCTCTACTCTGGCAGCTGAGAAGACTTAGAAGCAATGACACTCAGTAGCAATTAACAAAACCCACCACCCCAGTCTTGGTTTCTAAAATCATTCTCCAATGAAAGAACCAGGGTTTCTGGATAAATGATTGGGCTCCCTAGGATTGAGGGAGGAAATGTACAAGATAAGCTGGAGCATCTAGTAGTGCCAAAAAGTGAGAAAGTACTCACACACACACACACACACACATACACACACACACACACACACACACAAAATGATGGAAGTATGTCAAAAAGATAAGCTGTCAGTAGCCAAAGCTAGAACAATTTGAGCAGCAAAATAAATAAGGCAGTATTGGGTCATTATCTACAATATGCAATAAATATCTTTAAGTCCATATAGATAAAAATAAATGTTAAATAAATAAATGAATCAATGAAAATACACAAATATGTATACAGAAGCATTTCAAATAATTTATATAGCTTCTCCATCCTTAAGGAGGTAGAGAACAACTTCCCACTTTTTAAGTGTGGGCTGCATTTCATGACTTTCTCTCAAATAGTTCAATATGGATAGGAAAAGAATAAAAATAACTTTACAGTGGAGAAACCTGACAAACCCTATCTCCAGCCAAGTGACCAAGGTCAACGTCAACAGCAATAAAGCGTATTATAGGATGTACCCTTGACAGGATGTGATGAACTTTGGATTTTACCTCCGTAGTCTTCCTCCTAAAAATGCATTAGCCCAAATCTAATTTTGAGGAAAATATCACACAAATATCAACTGAGGGATAATCTGCAAAATATCTGAGGGGTACTCCTGACAAACGATTATGGTCTTTAAACACAGGGAAAGCTTCATTGTGAGAAACAGTCACAACCAAGAAAAGCCCAAGGAGACACAATGACTAAATGTAAGGTGGATCCTGGATGCGATTATGGAAGAGAAAGTGACAGGGAAAACCTGTGCAAAGCTGCACACAGTACAGATTTAGTTACTAATAACATATCAGTGTTGGCCTGTTAACTGTGACCAGTGCCCCATACTAACATAAAGCACTAGTAATAGTTAAAACTCAGTAAGAGGTACAGCAACTCTCTGTATTATCCATCTAATAATTCTGTACATCAAAAACTGTTCTAAAAAAGTTTATGTTTACAACGTAAGGTGTGAACCACAAATATCTGAAATTATTTAGAGAGTTTATTTTGCCAAGGTTGAGGATGCACACCCATGACACAGCCTCAGGAAATCCTGATGACATGTGCCCAAAGTGGTGGGGGCACAGCTTGGTTTTATACACTTTTGGGAGACATGAGATATCAATCAACATATGTTAGAAGTACATTGGTTCCTTCCAGAAAAGTGGGGACAGCTCCAGCTTGAAGCACGGACAGGGCTTCCAGGTCTCAGGTAGGTGAGAGACAAATAGTTGCATTCTTTAGAGTTTCTGATCGGGTTTTCCAAAGGAGGCAATCCGATGTGCTTCTATTTCAGTGAGCAACGCGATGGCTTTGAACAGAATGGGAGGCAGGTTTTCCTTGAGCAGTTCCCAGCTTGACTTCTCCTGTTAGTTTAGTAATTTTGGGGCCCCAAGATTTTCATTTTACAAAAGACAGAAAAAACAAATCTCAAAAGTAATTTTCTTTTCTTCTTTTGTCTTTGTTTCTGTTTTTGAGACATGGTCTCACTATTGTGCAGGCTGGAGTGCAGGGACACAAACAAGGCTCACTGCAGCCTTGACCTCCTGGGCTCAACCCGTTCTTCCCTCTCAGGACTCGGAGAGTCGCAGCACATGCTGGGTCTACAGGCACGTGCCACCATGAAAGTTTTCTCTTTAACTCCTTTTAGAGACAGGGTCTCTCTTTGTTGCCCAGACTGGTCTTCAACTCCTGGGCTTAAGCCATCCTCCTGCCTCTGCCTCCCAAAATGCTGGGATTACAGGTGTGAGCCACCACGCCCAGCCTCAAAAGTGATTTTCATTTTAAAAATAAAAGCACCAGGTTCTTAGCACCAGCAGCTCTTGAAAATGATCTGTTAATTGGATTAAAACTTAAATTCCTGTCATATGAGAGATGGACTTCACAGTGGAAACTCATTGCCCAGTGGTCAGAAGGCACAGCTTTTTATCCTGGTGAATCTAAGGCATGTTAAATTTTCTCTTGGGTTAGAATGGGATAGTTACTGGATTAGGTGATCTCTTGTACTTCATAGGTAGTGTCTATCTAGGTCTGGGTTACCTGAGATAGTAGAATGCGAGAGGCACATGATGGACTATTGCAGAGAAAGTCCAGCAAAAAAAAAAAAAAAAAAAGATATTAAATCTGGAATATACCATTTAGGTATAAATGAGTGTTTATTGTAAGGATTTAACTTGCTTTTAAAAAAATTATTATGAAATTTGGTCTTGCAGAGCTATACCAAAAAAATAGCATAAATGTAAAAAATTATAGATTTAAAACTCCATAACCATATAGAAGATAGCAGAAGTAAAATTCCAGAAATGTTTACGTAACAAAAAGGAAAATCACATTGCTGCAGTTTTTAAAAAACAGAACACAGTCTCTGATGTTCAAAGAAGAAATATGAAAAATAGACATTTTGGATATGTAAGGGGAAATGAAATTGCTGAAGTAACTCCCCTAAAAGAGAAAAATTTAAAGTGATCATGAAAAAAATGTTTTTAATTTAAAAATACTTTGGTTACTTAGCATTTTTATTGAAATATTAAAATTTGTTTTCACAAAAAAGATATGACTCATAAGTCAATTGTGTTATTATTTTCCCACGATAGTTCAGAATATTAAGCAATACTACTGATTGTTTTGTGGTTTTAATGGCTTTGTTTCTGAACAGATAAGCAGCATTCAGCTATTCTCTATTTACTGCAAATTGCATGAAGTACGAATGGAAAATTAGCTTGGTAAATACCTAGTTTGGGAAGAACTTTAAAATATTGAATTATTGGAATCATAAAGATAGTACAAATATTGCCATTAATAGATGATTTAAATGTTTTACTTTGGTTTTCCCTGGAATAGAGCTAGTAATATAACGCACCTGTTCACTTTATCAGTGCCAACAGGCAGCAGTATGTATGTCTAAAGCTTGGCCCATAAGGCTCATATAATTCTTTTTGATGGGGTCAAGGAGCTAATATCTTGAACATTTTTAAATACAAGAGCTGACATGTTCCTCTTTGCCAACTTATTCAAACATACATTTTCCACAAGAATACGAAACTGTATCTGAGTGCAGTACATACTTTTTCATATTCCCAAGAGCAACTTTGTGTTACTTTTAGAAGAAATGCTATTAATTCTTTTTCTAAAACATTTTCACCATAATTATAGCAAATGTACAGGGACTAGGAATGGTGGGAATAGTGATATTTATCACATGGAAAATGGTTGCTAGCTCTGAATCAATATATCATTCTATCTGCTAGCATAATACGAGCTCTACAAACTTGAGCAGCATTGTTGATCCACATGAACAGCTTATTTTTAGATCTTCTAAATGCAACCAATCAGTAATTTATCATATGTGGACTGAAAGTTCAGTGTATTTCAAGAAAAAAAAATAGCTCCTTTGTTCAAACTTCTACCATTTTGGCTACTTTAATTCTGAATCAACTAAGTATTTCTTTTCATTTGGTATAAGAATGTCAATAATGCACAAAACATCAGTTTCTGTCTTTCAAGATAGTTTAATCACTTCAATTTTACTTCTATAACCATGGAATCCCTATAAAATAAGGTTCCCTGTTAGCATAGTACTTATAAAACAAAACAAAGTCACACTCCACTCTGGAGACATTTAATGGACTGCTTCCACTGACAAAGAATTAATCCTTACATTAGAAATCATTTCCATTAAAATGAAATTCCCTTTATATAACGTATACAGCTAAATTTGTAAAGTTTGTAAATAACTTTCATTTTGCATTTGTTAATGAAATGGTTCATACTATCAGACTGAAATCCATATGGCGTGTGTGTGTGTGTGTGTGTGTGTGTGTGTGTGTGTGTGTTTAGAGACAGGCTTTCACCATGTTGCCCATTCTGATCTCCACCTCCTGGACTCAAGCAATCTGCCCACATCAGCCTCCCAAGGATTACAGGCATGAACTGGTCCGAAATCTACAATTTTTAAGTGAATTATACTTATGAGCCCATTTATTTTTGGGAATTGTAAAAATTAGTTAAGATCAGGAGCTATTACTGTAAATTAATAGGATCTGGGAAAAGAAGAGAGTGGGAATAATAACAGAAAAATATGGTAGGTTGTGAAAAACATTACAAAGTAAACGCAAAATACTTAAATAATTTTACACGACTAATTTGCTATCCTACACTGTACATTGGGTTGTACTTCATCTTCTTCTTCAACTCATTCCACTTGGTGGCTTTTCTTTCCAAGGAAATT
This sequence comes from Cebus imitator, assembly GCF_001604975.1. Lineage (NCBI taxonomy): Eukaryota > Metazoa > Chordata > Mammalia > Primates > Cebidae > Cebus > Cebus imitator. The sequence continues at coordinate 4,735,078 of NW_016107324.1, forward strand.
GTAGTATGAATTTGTAAAAGACTTAGGAAAAAAAAAAACAAAAGATAATTGGGTTTGTCAATGTAAAACGAGTCATTTTTTGAGCACGCCCTTCCAGTTATCTGATTTTACAGAAACTCTGGGACTTTCACTGACTTTAGCTATTTTACAACTATGGAATTTGTAGAAAATGATAGCTGTGCAAATGCTTCTTTTCCATATAAGTGCAAGTTGGAATGCAACAGATTGTTATCCTACAGATAGTGATTAAATTTGCCAGTTTTTCTATCTATTTATAATGTCATTTCAGCATTCCTTTATGACTATGTAAGTAAGGGTTGAATTCTTCTTTGAACTTTACTTGTTCTCTCATTCATTTATCAGTTAAATAAATCTTTGGCATGTATTCATCTTATATCTGTATGAGTGCCATGATTACAACTTTTTAGAAAAATTATGATTTAGCATGTCTGTGTTCTTAATGAATGTAAATGACAAAATAGGATTTTATTGAAGAAAGATCCTTGTTTCTAGTTTTTTAAGTGAAATGAAACTATGATAGTTAATAATAATTATTTGAATTTTTTTAAAGTAAACCTTTATGAATGATAAAAAGTAAATTTTCTCTTATTGATTATAAGGGATATAATGTCATACACTCTCCATCAGAAGTAGAATTGAAATTTCTTTATGTCACAGATCACAAGGAGAAACAAGACAAGCAGGCCAACACTGGCATGCAAAGTGATTCTAGGATACATGGTTGTGTAAAATTGACCCCCTTTCTGGTTCAGATGACATATCTGGCAAATCCAGCCTCAACAGATTTGAAAAGACCTGTGTGGTGCAAGTGCTTTTAATTCTGTCTGACACCCTGAGAGATTGTGAAGCTGCCACACTGTCAGTAAGTTCATACTCCCATGCATGTTGCCTTCTGGCCCTCACCAACTAACTTCCTAAGGGTGTGAGGAGCCTCAAATGAAATCACTGATTTCAGTCTAGTTCTGTATGGCTTCTTAATCATTTAAATTGACAATACTTACTTGATGCATATATATTTAAATTACTACATTTCACTAATGATTAGGAGATTTTTAACCAGTATACTATGCTGCGTCCCAATTATTCGTGTGTGTGTGTGTGTGTGTGTGTGTGTGTGTGTGTGTGTGTGTGTGTGCGTGGTTTCAGAGACAGGATCTTAACCTACCACCCAGGCTGGAGTACAGTGGTAAGATCATAGCTCAATGCAGCCTCAAACTCCTGGGCTCAATCAATCCTCCTGCCTCAGCCTCCTGAAGAACTGAGACTATAGGTGTTTGTCACTATGCTTGGCAAGTTTTTTTATTTTTTTAGAGACAGAGTTTCACTATGTTGCCCAGGCTAGTTTTGAATTCCTGGCCTCTAGCAATCTTCCTGCCTCGACTTTCCAAAATTCTAAGATTTCAGGCATGAACCATCAGCCTTGTCCTAGTAATGTGATATTTTAAATGGATTAACTTCTATACAAAAAATTATGATAATCAAGATTTGGAAGTACTTGAATTTGATAAGCTATTTTAAATTATACAGTTTTAAAATGAATGTTAATATGATCCAAAAACTGATTTCTATGAGTAAAATTATTCCCACCTTGAGTTATCAAGTATCTTAGTTGTAAAGAGCATGTCATATTTTTAAAAATTTAATTATCAGAGCTATTTTGAGGACAAAGAAATGTCGGCAATTACAAAATATTTCATTTTTTATTTGGTCGAAACTACAAATCTTAGCCAAAAAATACATTAAAAATAGAAAATGTAGAATAAAATCTCCATTTTAGCTTTACTCTTAGAGAAGACCACATCATCTCTGTAGTTTTCATTCAGATCTAAACAAAATTGTCTAATTTCATGCGGTTATGATTCTGTCTCATTATAAAACTAGATGAAGAAAAGAGACTTTGATCTGCAAAGAGCTGTTCAAACTTTAGTAAGAAATGTTAAGTATATTAAAAATATAAACACTATGGTTTATTTGAGCTTTATTGTGTACTAAATAAAAGTAAATGTTTGCTAGCTCACTTTTAGCTTCAATGCTTCTAACATTTATAAATACCGTTTTTATTTGTTTGCCGATTCTACTAACATGAAGAAAAAAAAGTGAAATAAAAGCCTAAGTGAGAAAAAACAAGACTCTCATTTTCTGGCTCACATTCTAAACATGTTCTCAATGGAGAAGAGTTTAAGTACATACATACTTTCTAATAAATAAATGGACTCTCTGTGAGAAAAGGCAACTAAGTTAATAACTTAATGGTTTCCTAATTAGGACCTTGCAGTTTTACTGTAAAGAACGGTCATCTGTTGGCTTCAGAAAGATCTAAAATTAGCCGGGCCCAGTGGCTCATGCTTGTAATCCCAGCACTTTGGGAGGCCTAGGTGGGCTGATAACCTGAGGTCGGAAGTTCAAGACTAGCATGAACAACATGAAGAAATTCTGTCCTACTAAAAATACAAAATTAGCCAGGTGTGGTGACGCACGCCTGTGATCCCAGCTACTCAAGAAGCTAAGGCAGGAGAATTGCTTGAACCCAGGAGGTGGAAGCTGTAGTGAGCTGAGATCGCACCATTGTGCTCCAGCCTGGGCAACAAGAGCAAAACTTTGTTTCAAAAAACGAAAAAAGAAAGAAAGAGCTAAAATCTAAGTATAAGCCAATAATAAATGAAAATACGATATAATACTGAACCCCTAAGAAAGATAGTTCACATGTTTTACAAAACTCAAACTGAAAGTCAGTAATGGATCACATAAGCTGGAAAGATTTTATATATTTTATTTCAGACAAAAAGTTATTCTTGAGAGTAGATGAATAAGCAAGACATAAACCTATAACTAAAAGTTTTCTCTTTACGTATTTTATATGAAATTGGAAATTTTAAGCAAAATTAGGATTTTTTTATGATGCATGCAGTTACTCCCTAGAAAGAAAGTTGGAAAAGACACTTCCAGCAGAGATTCTTGGCACTTAAGATGCTTATGAATCAAATGGAGATCATGTTAGGATGCCGATTTTGATTATTTGGGTCTGGGCTGAGCCCCAAGATTTTGTATTTCTTACAAGACCCCTGATGATGGCAGTGTAGTCAGAGGACCACAGGCTGAGGAATAATAGCCTTTAAGTACTTTAAGTGAAAAGGCACAAATTCTCAACCTTCTTGCCACTTTGAGCATTTACATTTGTGTACAACATGTACATTTACATTGAACATTGGTTTTTATGGAGAAAATAATCCTATTTTTCTTGGATAAGAACTACAAAATTAGAAGACTTATTCTAAAGTTCTATCATCAGTAGGCAGCCCATGTCTTGGTCTAGCACCTCAGTACTTTCCAGGAAGGAACATGGGATTAGACCTAGACAGGACATATTACAAGACGCATCAAGCATCACTCTTGTGGAGGTGGCCCATCACCCATAGATCCACTGTTAAATGAGGAATGCTGAACCAAGAGCTTGGGCAACCGCAAAATCCTCTTATGCAGCTTTATTGTTGTACACCTTGAACATTGTCTCTTCCTCCTCTTGGACAACATTAATTTTTTTAATGTATTCCACTCAATTTCTGCATCAATTTTATTAAATTGAAATTTAGAATTAGTGTTCCAACCCTCCAATTTTTTTGCCCCATATATTTTGACTTTTCTAATCTAAACTTGGAAAATCTATATAGTATCTTCCTTTTTTTAGGCTTTTTCTTAATTTTTAATTGATAGACCATATATATATATATATATATATATATATATATATATATATATATATATATATGGAATTCATATAATTTATAAAGATCATTGTAGTGTAATTGGGATATCCTTCACCTTAAATATTTGCCAGCTCTTTATGCTAGAAACTTTCAAAATATTTTCTTCTACCTATTTTGAAATATACAATAGATTATTATAAATTATAGCAGCCTACTTAACTAACACTAGGTCTTATTTCTTCTATTATATTGTATGTTTATACACATTCATCAACCTTTCTTCATCCTTCCCTCCACACTACCCTTCCAGGCTTCTGGTAACCACCAATCTACTCTCCATCTTCACAAGATCCACTTTTTTAGTTTCCACATGTAAATGAGAACATGCAACATTTGTCTTTCCTTACTTGGCTTATTTCACTTCAGATAATGACCTGTTCCAGTTCCATCCATGTTGCTGCAAATGACAGGATTTCATTCTTTTTTTATGGTTGAATAATATTCCATTGTGTATCTAAACCACAGTTTCTTTTCCATTCATCAATTAATGGGCACTTAGGTTGATTTCAAATTTGGCTATTGTGAATAGCGCCACAATAAACATGGGAATGCAGATACCCCTTCAATATTGACTTCGTTTCTTTTGGGTATATACCTAGCAGTGGGATTGCTGGATTATATGGTACTTCCGTTTTTTATTTCTTGGGAAATCTCTTTATAGCTTTCCATACTAATTTACATTTTTTCTTTCCTTTTGTTATTCCTTCTCCATGTGCCTTTAGCAAAGCTATAACCAGGTTCAAATAAGTATGCAAACCAGAGATGTTAGAGCCTTAAAGGGGTGCTAAGCACTCTGATTTTCCTCTCCAAGTGATACTTGAAAGCAAGTGAGAGTTCAAGTATGGGTACACTGTTCTGAATAAATGGCCTAGACTACATAGCACATTCAGGGGGACACTTAGAATGCTTTTAAATAGATTCACACATGTAAGAATTTTTTGAGAAATAGATTCTGTCCTGTGGAGAAGTTATATTCAAATTAAATTTGTAGTACCTATGTGCTGTGTGGTACCACAAAACTGTTCCTTCCACCCGCAGTGGATTCGGATAGCTAATTTAGTGGCCTTGGTGGTCTGGCTTCAGACCAAGTTTTATGGAGTATGCCCACTTGTTTCTCTGAGAGTTCCCAAATAATTTGCCATCAGTCCAAAGTTCTGTGACACAGAACACCCTTGGATATCTCCAAAAATAATAAATCCAGAAGTCGAAAAAGTTTCCAAGTGAAATCTACCATATATTTAGTCGTTGGGATAGCCCTTTGCATAATGGCATGCATGAATATCATCCCTGATGACCACTTGTCCATGAATGGATGCATACCTGGTATACGTTGTTCTTTTAAAAAGAACAATGGTTGTGTCTTTTTTTTGTGCACACACCCATGTAAACCATATGATTCTCATTTATTTGGATATCAACAAATGTTTGTATATGAAAATATATATTAGTACCAGGTTTGTGCAGTTTTACCTTCATGTTCAGGATCACTGCAATGATATGCAGTATCTCTCTACCAATGAGGACCAAAAACTATTTTGCTAACATACTACTTATTATCTTTTTTTTTTTGTGGACATGACCATTGAAAACATACAGACTAGAAACCCTACAGGTAGATGGAGAAAGCCCAAATGAGTGCTTCATCCTGTATCATAGACTGATTTCAGACTATATTAGAAGACAGCCTTAAAACTCACTTCTTCCATGTAGTTTTTCAGTGAGTATCCTCCTCCACTTGAGGCTTCTCCCTAGTGGTAAAGAGGAAAAGAAGTTGAAAAGGTCAGGAGAAGGAGAGAAAAAGAATGAAAGAATCATGGAGAGTGAGATCTGAAAGCAACACCAAAGATTTGCTATTCTCCCACCTTCTCAGTTGATATTTGTGGAATTGTTAGTTTGCCAACTTCTTACTCTTTGAAAAAGATAAGATTTTTTGCAAAACAACAATATATCAAGTGGATCCTTTTAAAATATATTTTGAAAAACAGCAATATGTTTTTCAAGTGGATCTTTTTAAAATATATTTTATTTTATTTTAAGTTTCAGAATACATGTGTAGGACCTGCAGGTTTGTTACATAGGTAAACGTAAGCTGTGATGGTTTGCTGTACCTATCAACCGAACACCTATGTATTAAGACTTGCATGCATTAGCTATTTATCCTGATGCTCTTCTGCCCTCCGCCCCCCTAACAGGTTCCAGTGTCTGTTATTCCCCTCCCTAGTTCCATGTGTTTTCATTGCTCAGTTCTTACTTATAAATGAGAACATGTCATGTTTGGTTTTCTGTTCTTGTGTTAGTTTGCTGAGGATAATGGCTTCCAGCTCCATCCATGTCCCTGCATAAAACATGATCTCATGTTGATCTTAATTCATGCTAACAAATGAGCAGCTAGAGTAACTAACTAAATGTTGGAACAGAATGCTAAACAAATTGAATAATATTTTTTGTTATTAATGTTATAAATATAGTCTTATAATTAGATTAAGAAAAGAAGTCACAGATTCTGTATCTATAAATTTGTGTAAAGACCTAATACATAGACTTTAAAATATTTTTTTAGATAGAGGACAGACCATTGACCTTTATATCTAGTCTTTACAGTAAGTCTTTCTTAACTTATTAGTACGTAATTAGTAAATTCTCTTTCATTTGTGTCTTTGCTATCACTTCACTAAGCACTAGTAATCACAGATTCAAATCATTGAAATTTATAAAATCAAATTAAACATATATCCCAAACTCATCTAAACATTGGTGGTCAAAATTGTCAAACAACTTGGTGTTTTGGATAAGTTATACCTTTTTATACTCCATGATGAGAGACATTTGAAAACAAATTCTGAAATATCATGAAATGATAAATTCTAGGGCACCATATGCGTTTAAAAGATAAATAAATGTGCTAAAAGCTTACACTTGTTTCAACAGAATCTTTTTAACATTCCAAAGACCAACACACATATTATCTCATTGAGGCCAAGACAGTCTCAGGCAAATTTGATACTTAGGGAAATTGAAGCCAAGAGGGGTAGAGTGACGTGCCCTAAGTCAAGGAGCAAGTGAAAGAATTGCTTGGACAGGATTCTTGTCCAACACTCTTTTTTTTTTTTCTGGGCTCACTGCAACCTCTGCCTCTGGGTTCAAGTGATTCTCCTTCCTCAGGCTCCCAAGTAACTAGGACTACAGACATGCACCACTATGCCCAGCTAATTTATTTTATTTTTTTAGTGGAGACAGGGTTTCATCACGTTGGCCAGGGTGGTCTTGAACTCCTTACTTCAGGTAATCTGCCTGCCTTGGCCTCCCAAGGTTCTGGAATTACAGGTGTGAGCCACCGCTCCCAGCCTAGTCTAACACTCATCTATGTCACTGAAATACAACAATTTAAAACATACATAATTAAATTCATTTTAATTTTTTAAAAAATTGTGATGTATTCTTGCAAGCAGTTGGGGAAGAGAAGAGGAGGCATGCTCACGTCAAAACAAAAATTGAGCCAGAAATAAAATGCTGGTAATCCCCACACCCTAGAAATCACAGGTTAAATCACAAAGGTGGTAATATTTCTTTCTAAATCACATTTCCACTAACAAAACATTAATATGCCAGAGTTTAAATGTTTCTAAATGCTTCCAAGCTTGCAGGATTTTCAGTAGATAAGATAGTGAAAGAGATGAGATAGTTCTATTTGTTTAAAGCATGAAGTTTTGGGAAAAATTAAGTTCATATAAATCCCTCCAACTGTGAGGAATATTAAGTTGAAGCATGCAGAGAAAGCTAAGAACTTACTTCAGATAAACTGTTTCTTAGAGGCAAACTTGCCACACTGTCTCCCCCTCATTCAGACAACTAATCTGGGAGTGCTATGGGCTGTTCCCACATAGCTCTTCCACGACAGAACCAGCCCTTTGTGTACTAACCATCCTTTCTCATTTGCCTGGGTGGTTACGGGTAAGAGGACAGTGTGGCATATTGCTCCAAGTTACAGTTGTGCTTTCTGGAGCAGCCAGTGTGGGAGGCTTGCCTGGCTGGCCTCTGCACATTTGAGGGCTAACAGTGAGAGGATGGTGGAGAGCAGTTTCGGGGAGCTCACTAAAGAAGGCAATGTGTTTCCTTGCAGCTGGAGTGTATGTTTTTTCTCATTTGTCTAGACATTTGCAGTCTTCTGCTAAGACTTGGTGATGACTGTGGGTTTTGTTAATGATCGAATATAAACAAAGCAAGCTTCTTGACAGCCTTGCATCTTTCCTTAGCGTCAGTGTCATATCTACACCACAGGAAAGGAGGAACCTACACAACACCATTTGTTTCAAGGGCCATACAACCAGAGTTTGTTGTACTGCCATTCACGAAATGGGTGACACCAATGAATGAGGAACATAAAGTAAGAGACTCTGAGGGGCTGGTGCAGTGGTTCATGCCTGTAATCCCAGCACTTTGGGAGGCTGAGGCGGGCAAATCACTTGAGGTCAAGAGTTCGAGACCAGCCTGGCCAATATGGTGATACCCCATCTCTACTAAAAATACAAAAATTAGCCAGGCATGGTGGTGTGCCTATAATCCCACCTACTTGGGAGGCTGAGGCATGAGAATTGTTTGAACCTTGGGAGGTGGAAGTTGCAGTGAGCTGAGATTGCACCACTGCACTCCAGCCTGGGCGATGGAGCAAGACTCCGTCGCAAAAGAAAAACAAAAATAAAGAGTCTTGGAGGAAAATACAGAGGAAACTAACACTTTGAAGAATGCAAGTGTGGTACAAGGCCAAGTGGACAAAAGAAAGAATAAGGCATCAGGATCTCTGATTCATAGGATCAGAAGAGATGGCCCCAGTCAAGAGGCTTGATCCAATACATCTACCTCAGGTTTCCCATTTCCAACACCAGACCAGTGAAATGCCAGCATTCCCTCCTTCGTCCTGCTGGGAGTGCTGATGAAATAAAATCCCCTTCAAAGCACAAAGCTATCAGTTTCTGTTGTCCTTTTCTTAATTTTAAAGAATTGACATTTTAAATATCAAGACATTCTAACAACATAACATTTTGGTAATGAATGAAAAATGCCATAATGCAATTTCCCTTGAAAAAGAGGGGAGAGGATACAAGGAGAGGCAGGCAGGGGTGTGTGAAGGAGGAAAAGGAAAGAACACATGGAAATTATGTCTTCGAAAAAAAAGAAACAAGAAAAGATATTTCCTGAAATGTGGTTTCACTTATTGTAAATATTTAATATAGCCATTGTCGAGATAAGTGTTTAAGGAAAATTAGAAAATATTAGTATGTTGTAAACTCAGAGAAAAGGGGACAAAGAGGCTGATGTGATTACTGCTTTACATATGGCGTGGGATGATGGCTGTCAGAAATCAGGCTCTTGTCATTCCTCTGGTTATTTTATAGTTAAGGAAACATTCTCAGTGAGATGGAAAATCGTAGAGTGAGGGGGGACTAGACCCACGCTGTCCTCAATCCATTGCCATTGTTATACCATGCTTCTTTTATTTCAATCAATAAGTATTTTCTGCTTATCTTTTACTAATCCTTAGACAAAATGCAAACAGACCGGCACTTGTGTGTCAGGTACATTTATTCACAAACGTTATAAGTCTAAGACCTCTGAAGTTAATTTTCTTTAAAAAATTCCATGAGAACCCTACCTCTACCAGCATAATTTTTCTTCTCATCTTTTCCCAAGGAAATGAAATAATAATTCTAACCTACAGAGCAGCCTCTTAAGAACTACCTGAGGTATATGGAACCCATAGAAAAATGGGAGCTGGATATAAATGGCCAGGGCATTTCTGAACCCAAGGGACCCATAAAACTTCACCCATCATTTTTTTCTACAGGTATTTATTAAGTACTTGTGTGCCATATACTGTGTTAGGTGTTGGGACAAAGAGCTGAACAAGAGTTAATTACTACTATAAAAAGTTTACTTGAAAAAACATGTACAAGTGATTAGAATACAAAGCAAAAGTTATTTGCTACCAGTAATATCAAGATACTGTGGGAAAAAGTAAGATGAAAAGCATCTCATCTTTCATTTTTTTTTAACAATCATGTAATTAGCACTCCCATGGGGGCAAGTAAACAGAAACAGCATCTGGCATATATATATATAGGTCTGAAAACAAACATAACAATTTATTTGATACATCAATAATTCAGACTTGAGCTTTCCAAAAATTTTTGAGTTTCTAAATCATTGTACCTAATTTTTTCATTAATTGGAAATAAATCACTGCCTGATCTTTTGGACATGAATAGTAGTTTGTGCCTATAGAGGTTGTAGCCTCTGCACACATGTGATGAAGGAGACAAAGTAGAAAGAGTGGTGCCTGAACAATATATATTTATATATATATATTTGTTGTTGTTTTGTTGTTGTTGTAATTGTTTAGTCCTGAAGTCTTAGTCATTAGTCCAGATAAAGGAACTGCTTACAGAGGAAGACGCATATTAGGAAGAAGGAAAATTTGGGGTAAGGGCCCAGACACAACAGTGGAAATATGTGAAATCACAAGCATTACAACGAAGAGCACCAATTATACCACGCACTAAAATGTATGCTGTATTTTCAGATAGAGAGATATCAACATCATATATCACTTCCTAGCTTCATACTATAATCTCCTGTAATGCAGCTGCTAACACGATGGTCACATGTTGTGTTTTCTAACTGCATTGTTACACAGAGTTACCAAATTATGACAGATGACGAAGAGATCGAAATTCAGGATTTTGAACTCAACAACCTCTATAGGCAGAAACTACTATTCATGTCCAAAAGAACAGGCAGTGATTTATTTCCAATTAATGAAAAAATTAGGTACAATGATTTAGAAACTCAAAAATTTTTGGAAAGCTCAAGTCTGAATTATTGATGTATCAAATAAACTGTTATGCTTGTTTTCAGACCTATATATATATGCCAGATGCTGTTTCTGTTTAGTTACCCCCAATGGCTTTTCATATTGTTTACAATATTTTTGAAAATTTGCTCACAGTCTTCGGAATAAATATAGCATCAATGAAGACCACCGTTCTCTGAAACTGACACCTTTAACCAGTAGATACTTGATAACTTCAGCATTGCTAAGGACAAAAACACAATGGCATTTGAAGATAAAATGCTATGATTCATTCTGCAATATCATTTTTTCCAAGTTTTTTATGTTAAACAGTTCTTTTAGTGGTTAATGCCTTGCCCTTAAAAGGATGAAAATACGAAGGAGCAACTGTGTGACTAAGGACTACAAATTAACACTAAGAATGTTAAATTTTAAATGACTTCAGGCATTTTAGTGTTCTTTCCTATTTTCTGAAAAGTGACTATTAGCTGAAAAAAAAAAGGCATTACAATTTTTCCCTTTCCTTCACTACAATGTGAAAAAGTGGGAGGGCAAAGCCAGGAAAAAGGGGCTCCGTATTTGGAAGAGTGGTGACTTTTATCAGTGGATGTTGAACAAGATAACGGACAGAAGGAGAGAATGTAACTGTTAGAATGAATGCATGGACTTAGAAATAGACTAAAGTACACATTATTGGTCAACTGACTTTAGAAAGATCCATTTAACATTGAACTAGTCATTGCATCAGTCATGTATGTTCTCTAATATTTGTTGATTATTATGTCAATAAATAATATTTCACTATTATGTACAAAAATAATGTTAATTCATTCTTTAACTCTTTT
>NW_016107324.1:4746916-4761916 GCF_001604975.1 Cebus imitator
AACATGTGGTGTTTGATTTTCCACTTTTGTGTCAGTTTGCTGAGAATGATGGTTTCCAGGTTCATCCACGTCCCTACAAAGGACACGAACTCATCCTTTTTGATGGTTGCATAATATTCCATGGTGTATATGTGCCACATTTTCCCTGTCCAGTCTATCATCCATGGGCATTTGGGTTAATTCCAGGTCTCTGCTATTGTGCTGCAATGAACATTCGTGTGCATGTGTCCTTATAGTAGAACTATTTATAATCCTTTGGATATAGAACTCTTTAATGTGTCAACACAGCAAATTATTAGCCATGAGATCTTAGAGGGTTACAAGTTTTCTTCTGAAGCTGAATTTCTTCAACTATGAGGTATTGACAATAGAACCAGAAGTTTGTGTTTTATATGAGATAATGAATTAGAAAGAGTATTAAAAACTTCAAAGATTTTAGCAACCGTAAAGTATGGTATTACTATTTGGTAAATATGTGTATGTCTATTGACCTACTCATCCATTGTTTTTTCTGTATCCTGCCTTGCCAAATTATGTACAGCTTTGCAAACCTGTCAGATTTCTTCCCTGTCCCCATCTACTTGGGAGTTTCTTTCTTGTACTTCTACCTTGTGTTTCAAGTCAGAAAGCCATCTCTTTCCCCTGTCACTCAAATCTTTACCTGCTCCCTTGAGATGATGCTTATGTTTATCAAAGCATGTATCATACTCACTGGTTACTTTGTACATCTTTTCTACTTAACTGTGAGTTGCTGGAGGGCAAAAATTGTTTTAATTAGTATTTGTTTTCCAAGTCAGTGGAACAGGGTCCGACAATATAGATAAAAAGTAAATATCTGAAAAATAAATAAATAAATGAAGGAAAACAAATTTTAGATCTTAGCTGACTGTGGATGTACACAGAACCTATACAAATCATAAAGTTTGTATATAGTAGGATAAAAGGGTTAAGTCACTTTTTAAATTGGTGAATAGATATTGTTACTGAATGTGCAGTAAACTCACTGAAGCAATTGCTGATTACTTTGAGTTTTGTAAGTAATTATTGATTATAACTTTCACCTTGAACTGAGAAAAAAATATATTAATAAGTGTATTTTTTGGAAATTTAGTGCTATGAATGATTATCTTTATAATGCTAAAATATGAAAAGACTCAAAATGGCCTCTTAAAAAAATAATAAAATATAGACTAAAAGCAAAAACCATAGGAGAAACAAACCAAAATAATACCTTAAAAAAACTAGATGGTGAAAAAGAGGGAAAGTTTAAAAATCAAAAAGAAATTTACAGGATTTTCTTTTTAAAAAAATATCTTAGGGAAGTGAGAAACAGTGAAGATAGGCAGAGGAGACCAAATCTAAGGCTAATAGCAGATCCTGAGGAAGTAAACAAAAAACAAGGGCAACAAATATATGCAAAAAGTTTTAATTCAAGAAAACTTTCCTGATATTAAAAATAGAAATTACATATTGCACTGCATGCCTGACAATAATGAATCAAAATAACTCCCACAAGATATATTCTAGCAAATTGATTGTATTGTTTTAAAAAAATAAGTCTTCTGAGGATCTAAACAAAAAAGGCCACATGATTTTTAAAGAGGAAATATTTATATGACCATCAGACTTTTATAGCAGAGCTTTATGCTAGAAGAAGAATGAAGTAACATACTTAAGATACTAAAATAAAAGTGTGAACCCAGTGATCTAGTACAGAAAGAGCTCTAGAAAACCAACATGCCTAGGTATGAGAACTGGTGGTGAGTATTAACATGCAGTTGCCTGCACAAAGACCACGTGACAGCTGAAGAGAATGTAACATGAGGCTTTACCCTCTGACATTGTGGATTTCATACAACTCTTACAAATTGCAAGAGAATTGCTAAGCATATGCAAATATTTTGTTTTCAGTATTCATATTGTTAGATGTATTAGTATTTGTATTCTGAGACTACTGTGCATGTAATACAGAATAAAACAAATGAGTTATGAGATATTCTAATCTAGAGTCACTTTATCATTGAGAACCAGAATTCTTGGTATGAAAGAAAACAGAGATAAAGATACAAGAAAAGCGGTTAAAGAAGTCTTAGTATTTTCTAATTTGAATTAAAAGTGTTGATGGGAACTGTCTACTGAAAAGAGAGACATAATGACCAGCTCAGGTGCAATAAGACACCCTCGTGGCCAGACTGTTGACTTGAAATGTGATTTCTCAAAATAAGTTAAGACTTTAAAAAGTCAGCTATTTTCAAAAAATGGCAGATTCTATGTGTGGGGCAGGAAATATACAATATGAGCCTGGCATATCCTGTGCTACCCAATAGCAAGGAAGCTATCAGAGACTACCAGGGGCATTGCAAAATGACTCATAAATGAAGGGGCTCTCATGAGCCAAAGATGGGACAATTTGAGCTTAGCAGTTATAGTAATTGCCATGTGTTGAGATGTATCAAATAAATTTAATAAAAATAAGGGTTATCTTCAGAAGCTAATAGAGAAATCATTCCTTATCTTGAACACTGGTAAATAAAGAAGAGAAATCAAGCAATTACCCTACTTTCCTATCAGAACTGTATTACTGGCTCACCAAATAGTAAATGAGGGAAAGGGCTTCTTAACAAAAGTATTCCACCTAATACATAAAAAAGAGATTATAGAATAGAATATCACCAAATAGATAGGTATTAGTATTTAATATCACTGGCTGCTAAGATGATAAAATAAGAAACAATCAGATATTAAATAGTCATGCCAGCTAGGCATGGTGGCACATGACTGTAGTCCCAGCTACTTGGGAGAATGAGGTGAGAAGATCACTTGAGCCCAGGAGTTGGGGTTCACGGTTACAGTCACTTATGATTGTGCCTTTGCATTTCAGCCTGAATAACCGTGAGATCCATCTCTATGAATAAATGCATGAATGAATGAATGGTCATACCAAAGAGGAGCTTTATCTCATTTGCAGATAGTTTTCAGAAAAATATAAAGAACTGAAGAGCATGCTGAATTGCACCAAGAACATGATGTTAGCAAAATCCAGACTGTGGAAAGTATTACAGGTCAAATGTCCTGCATTCTTTAATAGATAAACTGTAAGCAAATGCAAGAGATGGGTTTTTTAAAGTTGGCAAGGTTAACTTTGGGGTCAATGGATGCATATTTAGGTGATATAACTATTTTTTAAATGCAATAAATTTATTACTATAAAACAATAGTTTTTATTTGCAGTGGGAAATAGAGGTTGTGACTGGAATACTGATGGGTTTTCTTAGTTGTCTACCCTATTTTTTTCTTTTTTTGTGAGATAGAGTCTTGCTCTGTTGCCCAGGCTGCAGTGCAGTGGTGCAATCTTGGCTCACTGCAACCCCCACTTCCCAGGTTCAAGTTATTCTCCTGCCTCAGCCTCCCAAGTAGCTGGGATTCCAGGCATATGCCATCACACCTGGCTAACTTTTGGTATTTTTAGTAGAGACGAGGTTTCTCCATATTGGCGAGGTTGGTCTCAAACTCCCGACCTCAGGTGATCCACCCACCTCAGCCTCCCAAAGTGCAGGGATTACAGGCATGAGCCACCACACCTGGCCGCAAAGTATATTTCTCGGCCTGGGTAGTGTTCTCAGTATATTAAGTAATTAAGCCATACATTTTATTTGAGTGATTTTCACTATTTGTGTTTAATCTTGCAATAAAAGATATTTAAATATAAACAGACAGCTATTTCTAATATTAAACTACACTTTTACAGGCATAATTGTAAAGTCCAAGTGAAACTTTAAAAAATTGGAGTGAAATTTTACAAATCTCCATTTATCGTTGGCTATATCTACAAGATCACATGCCTATTCCCTTTGATCCAAATCTTTTGGTCTAGATAAAATGGTAACAAAACTTGGTGACATATCTACAGAATTAGTTAAATGGCATTCTTATTGTTCAGATTTAATCTGAAACTAATCTAATTATAAAACTGACCTCATAAAAATCAGTTAGCAATTTTGATTTTTACTTTTTGAAATAAGCCTTTAAATTCTCCTCCATTAAGCTCTTTTTAAAAAAATCAATAGATGTCACTTTGGAATTTGTAAAGTACCTGTATAAATTCTCTAAGGTCCGTGAAATTTGAATATGAGCCACATAATTTAAACCAAACATGTAATGTATTCTTTTAAAATTAAATCAACCTGTGTCTCTGCAAAATGACTAAATGGCTAAGGTGACCAACCTCCTGAACTGTGACTCAGATAGGAGCATGGAAAAAAACTGATACCCAACGCTCATGAAATACCAAAGATTTTATGTCTCTCATCTTTTTGGCCCACGTTTCCTTAATTCGAAAAAGTGATTGATTTTTCAGATAAGCAGTATTACTAGGTATTTCCTTATATTTAGGGAGATATATTTCTCTAACTGATACATGGACACAAGTAATTATGTGTTTGTTTCTTTAACATATGTCTCTGATTGTTTTTTTCATTCAATAACTAAAAAAAACCAGTTTCACATTTCAGACACCTTTGCATTATTTAATACACATTAAAAAGCTATAGAACAATGTAAACTTTGTAAGAAAAATTATTTTTCCCTGACTTGTAAACAAATTTGGGTCATATAATACAGAAGTACATTTAAATTCAAAATTGTACTTCTAATCCTTAAAATATTTAATTGAGGGGGGCTACATTTCTGTTTTTTAATTAATTCCACAAGTAATTTAGATAAAATGCTAACTGCAGAATTAAGGTTTAAACCAAATTAGCAAACTGCATAAATGAATGTCATCTAGCCTGTCATAAACATGGCAGTCGATACCATAAGCAGTGTCACTAGTAGAGTTGTGTCTTGATGGCAGTAAATGTGTAGAAGCATAATCAATTGTCTAAGAAAAAGAAGTGACCTCCAAATAAATAAAAGAAGTGACTTAGAATCAGAAGATGGAAGGGGTTGTAATTTATTCAAATTACTACAATTACTAACTCTGAAGTTTTACCTACAGTCTCTAGGACATTTTGAAAGGTGATTTCCATTAGTGTGTCCAAACTCACCACCAGTGTTTATGTACATTACTTCTTTTGCTTACGTGGGCTGTCCATTAGACTAAGACTTGGCCTAGACTCTACGTACTGTCAGAAGGTGACAAAGGTGTCACCTAGACAAGTAAGAAGACAGGCTTTGTAGTCAAACAACATGTTCCAACTCCAGTTTTGCCACTTATGCTTATGGACATTGGGCAAGTTTATATTACTTCCTTGATTTCAATTTTCTCATCTGTAAATGATGATAACACCATTTTCCCCAGGGGTTATTATGAGAAATAAATGAAATACCATCTACATAGCATAGAAGACAAGGACAAATCTCTGGCTGTCGTTATTATAAATCATTGTGATGATAAACATTAGTACTAGTATTTAGAGTGTTCATAATGAATGAAAGGCAGGGAAAAACAACCTAATATTGTGAAATGTACAAAAATTAGGGATCTGCTTAAGAGTTTAATAGCTAAGAAGGAAATCAGATGCTACTTCTTCATTTATCTCTTCTTATTTTTGTGTTACATTCATTAGAAGAATCTTGTACTTTCAATGATGGGAAATTAAATAGTTTCATATACAAGTAAGTTTTCAGTAGTAAATTCATGGACAAATGAAAGATTGATTCATAAAGGAGCACTTTGAGAAATTGTTGCCACAAGGGAGTAAGACAGCATCCTTAGCAAGTCCTCATTCCGACTATCTATTCATCTTAATCTCAGGAAGCTCCCAGTGCTCTACTCATACTGAATAACCCACAGGGCCCCCAAAGGCAGTGTCTCTTCTGTCTCTTTGTCTCCTTTTCCCCACCTTTGTCCTTCCTTTCCTCTTCCAGGTGCTTTTTTGAACATCCCATGTCCTCTTCCTAATGTCAACTGGTAAATACCCTTGGCAGTTCTCAGCTCCAGTGTCACTTGTTTGAGGAAGACTCCCCGCCCCACACGTTTGTGTGGCACCCACTCCCCTCTGCTATGTGCTCTCTTGACTCCCTACTGTTAGAAAACCTTCCCACTGACTGCACAGGTAGAAGTGATCTCTCCTACATTGTTGACTCCACAGACTCAACCTTAATATTTGCAATGCCTGGGCCAAGAGGTCAAAGGTCTGCACTGCCAACAAACTATCACACAAGCTGTATTTTGACTTTCAATCAGACTTGGAAGGCCAGTTTCAAATTTGGAATTCTTATATTCCTTCAAGTCCTGCACTGAACTTGGCAGAAAAAAGAAAGCGCAGCAAGGGAGTGCTAACTCCTAACTGTATGTCCCTGTCCCTTCTCTCCACACCCTACACTCCACCACAAGGGGCTCTGTGAGGACATTATGTGGATATCTCTACCTACATGTCCAAGCCAGTCCACATATCCCCATAACAGCTGCCTCTTGCCCACTACTCAGACCTAGAGTTAGCTGTAGGGAATGATGGACTGAGGAAAGAGGCCCTTGCAGGTCCAGGGAGCAGGCTTGGGATCTCTAGTGAAGGGGATGCTTGGATTCTATTATCTACCACATACTCAGGCTCCAGATGGATATATCTCCTTGATCTCATGGACTCCTCATCCATGGGGAGGGATACAGCCTTGGGCCAGTCTAAGGCAACCAGTGAAGCTCTTTTATGGTGGGCATATCTATCTCTTTACCATTGATAGTACTTAGTGCAGGGCTTGGCACCTGAGTCTCTCCACAACAGTTCTTGAATGAATAATGAATGAGGATTATTACAAGAAGCACAAATATCTAATTTAATATACAAAAGATAGAAGATCCAATCAGAAGACATAAAGACAAAAACTTTTTGTAACAATTTTGAATATTTCAAATTGCCAGGATCAAGATATTCTAGTAGCAAGAGATGGGAGAAAAGTCATATTTTAGATTAAGTATGCAAATGAAGCAGAGAAAGACGTTTAAAAAATTTACTGTGTTTGTTTTGAGTTGTAAAATGACCCCAAAACAGAGGTAAACAAAAATAAACTGAAGGTAAAACAGAGGAAGGAGGGAGTAAGATCCAGTTGAATTGCCTGCTACAAAGACGTCATCAGACACATCAGATTAAATGTTCTTTTTGAGAATAAATCAAAGTCAAAAGTTCTCTCTAGGAAAGGCTGCATCATTATCAGGGAAAATGGATAAGACTTTAAAAGGAAACAAAGTTAGGAAAGCATGTGGAATTAGCTGATTGGAGGAGATATCATTGAAATCACATTCCACTAATGAAAGACTATACCATTGTCTAAACCCCTTCAGCCTAGTTTTAAATGATTGTTTATAAATTCATTCATTGGGAGTTTAGTCCAAGAAGATTGTAGCATGAACTGAAAACAAGTAAGTCCCTCTCACTCCAAGGAGAATTTATCCAGTAGGAATCTGTTTCATTGATGCCTAGAACACACTTTACAGACCAATCAGTAAGTAAGGATAAAACCACAAAGTGATACCAGACCCAGCAACTTAATGAACTGCAATTCCAATGCTTCATTAAATCTAAGTCAGAGCATAGAGCGTGGGCCCTGCAATGATGTTCCAAGTCTCTTTGATGCAATACAGTTTTTCCTTTGTGGCCTAAAACCCTTGTCCCTTTGGGGACTAGATGAGCCCCAAGATATTCTATAAGAAGAAATTTCTCTGTTAATCCTTAGTCCAAAAAGTGAATTTAATGTGCCTTACAGAACAAAGCTTACTTTGGGACCCTGAAAAGGCAAAACCACATCACAGAGAGTAAGTGGATATCTTCTAGTCTCATGAAGGTATACCCATCTTTAGAACCCAGTTCAAAGCAAACATCTTTTGAGGTCTTACTGAACATGACTGAACGCTGAGGTTTATTACAATGTTTTTGCATGTGTTTGCATTTTGTGAAAACACCTAAAATCAGAAACAGAGGAGCCAAAAAGATATCCTGCCAAATCTGGGAATCTAAAAGCCAGAAATTTCAAGAGAACAGAATAATTCTTATAACATGTGTAGCCTAATTTTATGGGCTTTCAATGTTAATTGAGATAAACACCTAAAATCTTGGAGTCTTTTTGACGACAAACTTCAGAGCCAAACAATTTAGCCCTGTCTGAAACCCATACCAATACTGCAGGTTGAAAATTAAATGTAAATCATCTTACCATCACTGCCAGTTAGTTAAATATATCAATTTAATAAAGCCAAGTTATGAATCAGCAACCTCAATGTTCTTAAAGATCACAAGTCTCTCGGGAGTTTTCTATACTCTTGCAGGATACCCTGTGAAACTCCAAGATGACACAAATCAGCTAATCAAGGCCCTTTCCATACATAGTGTTACTTCAGAAAATTAAGAGGATCTTTAATCGCTGATTTGGCTAAGCACCAGACTTATCACTGGTCACCACATGCAATCATGCAGTGTGCCCCAGCCGAGGGGGTAAGAAGGAGCAGTACTGGCCACCTTTATAGGGAAGAAAGAGCTTCCGTAGTGATGGAGAGATTTAAAAAATGTACAACACTAAATTTTCAAAGTTATCAAGAAGCTGAAACTAGCCCAGTGAAATTAATTGCAAAATACTCTACTATGCTTTTTTTTTTTTAAATCACATAGACACAGGATTATAAAAACATAGCCACATTGTAGTTAGTGTCAAAGGAAAAAGGGGGTAGGGGAAATTTTAGTTAACTACAACTTTGGTGTGAACCAGAAATGCAGTGGAAGCTATTTAAAAAGTCATTTCAAAAGTAGACATCATTAGTGAAGGTATAGCAAATTTCTCCAGGCTGTTAATGGGTGAATTGTGCTCTGTTGATCAGGTTAGAGCACTGTGGTTCTGTTTGGCGTGTTCGTGGCAAATAGACAGGGGTCTAGAAATAAGGTCACATAAAGAATCATTGAAGAATTTACTCATTTTTCATCAGAAGGACGGAGACCTAAACAAAGAGTGATTGTGATATTTAATTGAAGATTTAAAAGATGGAAATGGAATTAGAGGATTTCAGAGAGTCAAATTGGGGCTTATAGATGAAAGTTTCAGGGAGACAGTTTTTTGTTATTTTATTTTCTCAGAATAAGGGAGCACTGGTCTAGAGGGTTAATAAAATATGAGTGGGAGCAGGAAGTTTCAAGAAAGAGCTGTCGCCTGAAATCCTGAGGGCAACGTAAAGTAGTGGGCTGTAGAAGGAGTTCCTCATTGGGAAAGAAATGGCTTCATATTCTGATACTTATTATCTATTGTGATCTCTTCCTAAAGTTCCAAAGTTAGACCACTAAATTGAGGCAAATTGGTAGTGAGTGGACAGAATTAGATTGACTCTTGTTTCTCATATTTATAACCTTATTGCATTTAACTTGGGAGAAGAAGGTGGAAAAGTCTTCAGATAGCCGTGCTTTTGACTGTGTCATCATCTGAATAAAGGTAAGGAAATTGACCTTTATCCAGTATCTGCTATAGACCAAGTATGTGTACTGCTGCACTCAATATTCCTGCAAAGGAAATACCTCTATTTCACATCTATAGAAGCTGAGACTAAGATTCCAAGGAAGAGCTAAGAATCCATAGCCAATGTCTTTCCAGATGACAGGAAATAAAATCAACTATTGTATTAGTAAAAGTAAATGTTTAAACAGTGACAGAGGTTGATTTAAACTTACACCTGGACCCCTAATCTAGTTATCTTTCCATTATCTTAGGTAGGTGTTTTCCACTTCATAGTTTTGCTACTCCAGGGTCAACCCAACAAAGTATTTACATTAAACCTCAATGTAAATTATTATGAACAAATGAACTCCTTGCAAATATACATAAAGTCACTCAAAGTAAAAGAACCTATTGTGAGTTATGAAATCTTGTGTTAGACTCTTATAAGAATTTAATAAATAATATTGCAAAAAGCCTCATGCTCAGATAAATTGGTTCATTTCTGCCAGGAGGAAGTAGTAGGCGCAACTGTTTGAATCATTCAGTGTTTCCTCCAAGCTTCCAGAATATAAACATATTATTCAACACTCCTGGGAAACAAAGCTCCAAATTAGCAAAAGGAGTATTGGCTTTGGACATGAGATTGGGTCTGATTCCTTTTTTTCTGACAGTCATTTATTAGGTATGTGTGGCCCCTGAGGCAAGTCACTTCAATTCCCCAAGTCTCTCTTTCTTCAGTTGTAAAGTGAGAGTAAAACTAAGAATGCTTTCGATTAAAAGAATTAGAGGCAATATCTATAAATCACAGTGCTAGGCACACAAATGATTCCCATTTTCATTATGACCTGTCACTCCAACATCACAGCCCCCCGTCACCTAATTCTCCAGCTGTGCTGACCTGTGGGTGGCCTCCGCCGGCTGTCCTCTGCCTGTGTTGTAATGACTCTTCCCAGAAACACCCTTCACTATCAAGCCAGAGGCCACCTTCTCCAAGAAGCTGTCTCTGATCAGGCTTCAGCCTGCAGGCTACTTTGTGTGCCTCTGCCTCTCCATACGCATGCCATGCATACCTCTGTCACAGCACTTCCTTGCTCTCACAAACATCCGTTCATTCGACCGCCCTTCCAGTCATACTGTAAGTGCTTTAATGGCATTTCCAGATTCCCAGTACCTCACAGAGTATTTCCCCATAGAAAATGCTCAATAGATGTTTGTTGAACAAATGGATGAACTAAGCCTAGAAAGTCAGTATGGCATGTTCTTTCAATGCTCTACTTAATCATTTTTAAAAATAGTTTTATCTATCCACTCAAAATCCTACTTAAGAAATAATTCAATGAACTTTAAACAAACCAGCATCCTGCAAGGTAATTTGAAAGGTAGTCAGAAAAATTGAAGATAACTTTCTTTACATTTTCCACTAATATTCAAATGAACACACCACTTATTCATTTCGACATGTATATGTATATTCAGTAGACCCCGACAAGGTACTTCTTGGCATTCTGTAATTTTTTCACAGCTAAGGAATCTTTGAAGAGTTCATTGTTGAGAAACCTCTCACTTTTGGCAGGTTGGAAATGTAAGTCCCACCCCAGGGTAAACTGAAACAATGAGGGTGAATGGGGCATGTGTGTGAAGAAACAAGAAAACTCAAAATTACATTTTTCTTATTTCTACTCCTTCAGCACAAAGAAAGACTAGATCCTCCACTGTTGTTTTTATTTGAATAAGGGTGAAATAACTTCTAGTTAATAGATGTTAACTTTAAATTAAATTGGTAGATGTTAACTTTAAATAGATAATTTAACATTTTTTTTCTTCCTGTAAGTAAAATGGATGCGTATATAATGGGTAAAATATGTGATGTAGATATATATGTGCAAAGATTTGGTTAGAATGCTTAAGAGGAATATGGACTGTGTGTGTATATATTTTATGTGTGTGTGTCCGTGTATATGTATGTATGTGTCTATGTATAATTTCTTAAGAGCATTTCCTTTAAAAGTTCAGGTCCTCTTTTTGGAAATGCAAATGGTTAAAGCTAAACTAACTAGTTCTTATTTTTATCATAATTGTAAGAAATGACAGTAAGATCACAGCTGTGCCAGTGTTGCAAAGAATGATTATAGGAAGAGTAAGTATAAATCCAATTGCTTTTACTGCTGAGTTTAGAGAAACATTTATCTATTGAGGAGAATCCAGACCATTTAGTAAGGAAATCTACATATTAGATTAATACACTATTTAAATGGATATGCCTATAAGAAAAATTTAAAAAAAAAGTCTAAAGGAATAGTGTACTGTCTCTATATTATCTCTGCTTGAGATGTAAAAAATACAGTTCTGCAAAGCTCCAGGTTCCCACGCAGACAGCAAGCCGCCATGATCCCTTATAACTCTTCCTGCCAGAGTTTGGACTACAGTTAGCAGACTTGAAAAGCTTAATTAAAGATAGATAGTCCTCAATGATGGGACTATACTCCCTAATTTCTCAGAAGGAATGTAAATATGTTCATATATCACTCATTTCTAGAGAGGATATTTTGGCCTGATGTTCCCAGTCAAGTCCACTGCAGACTAAGGAGTATGGCTTGACCCCAACTTCATAACAGAACCATCCTGTGCTACTGACCTGATTCTGGCTTAGCTTGGGAATTTGTTGTTATACTACTATGGGGTGGACTACCAAAATCTACTGATCCACAGGAACAAAATAAACAATTCCACATGGGATGGGGAGAAGTAATTCAATTTTACTGTTTGTATAAAACAGAAAAAATATAAGAAAAATATGAGCAGTTTTGCCTTCTTTGCTATTGTCCTCCTAGTAGGCATCCTAGGCTGGCCGAATTTCATGTTAATTTCATTATTTCCTCAAACCAAGTGGAAACTTCTTAGGGACAAAGCCTGAGCCTCATTGTAATTGCATCTACAATGCCATCGGTGTGCCTGGCACACAGCAGGCACACTGTAAATATTTGCTGGCTGACTGAACATGTACTTTGTTGGACTATTCCAATACAAGAATCCAGGAGAATCTGAAACAATTGTGAATAAGTTACACACCTGCCATTTTAAGCACTTATTTCAATTAATCCTTCCTAGAATCATATAAAGTTGATGTTATATGTTTTGTAAGTAAAAATAGTAATCTCAGAGAGACTGTATTACTTGCTCAACATCTTAGAGCTAGAAACCAAGCCAGATTTGACCTTGGGTCTCTGGAACTCAAGTCCACATCCTGTCCATTGTATGTATGTTTACATCTCAGAACAGAATCAAAATTGAGCTTGGCCTCTATGTAATTTTGCACAAACTCTGCACATGTCCACCCCAATATTCTCTATAAGCAACATTGTTGTTTTTAACCTTTCACGCTTGTTGAAGTTTGCTGGTAAACATCCATCCCTGACCCATCGCCTCCAGAGCCCTCTATTAGGTAACCTGGAGGGACACAAGATCTGCAGAGCTCTCTTGTTGAAAGCACATGGTTTAATCTTCATTTTGAGAGTGGGCTTGAAGGATCCTGATCATAAAAAATAAATAATTTTAAAAGTTGCATCTTTTCTCAGCTGCACAGCAAGACTTTAAAATGGAATCAAATTTATTTTTACTCTAACAATGCCATTCAACTATGAAATGCAAGTGTGCTAAGATACCTTTTTTTGTGTTGTGAAGGAGGAATTGATTTAATTCATGAATAGTAATGCATTTGATCACCCTATGTGTAAATCATTTACTAAGCCTTCTGTTAACTGTGTTTAACTATATGAGTTCTCTTTCATCTTTAAGGAGAAATATCCATATGTGATGCTTCCAGATTTTCATAGAGAAACAAGCTAGTACTGTTTAAAATCATATCAATCAACACCATCTAAGTTATTGAAAATATTGATCAGGATATTTACTTACTGATACAGCTTTTGGCATGTTTTTGGTGTGCAGATTTCCTCCCTTACCAGTCCTATCCTGATTAACATACTTTAACATTTTTCCAGTCAATAAATCAGTGAATATAAAAAGCAAAACTAAACAAACACAGAGTACTTAAGTAAGATATGATTTAAGCTTTCATACTTTTTTTTCCTCTTTCTTTTCTTTAAGTATGGGTACCCTCTTTTTGGCCTTGAAGATTCCATTTATAATTAAAATTGTCCTCCCACCCCCTACCCGTTACTTCAGAAATATGCACTTCCAGTCAACAGAATGCCCAGCAGAGATGCTTAGCAAATGTTGGTTGGATGAATAATAAATAAATGAGTTAGTGTCACAGTGCATTTTCTAGAATCATAGACCAGAAGAAGTTCAGTAGAGTTACACTTTTCAAAATAAAATGAATTTGTACCTAATGGAATTAATTCTGTGTAAATGATTATATCTCTTTCATGCTGCAAATGCAGGAAAAATAAAGTCCCTGAACCCCGTTTCTTCATTCAAGCACATTCTGTGCCAGAGTACTGTATTCAGCACAGGGGCCATCAGACGTTATAATTTAAAGAGCAAAGCCACTGGCAGCTCTCACATGCTCTGTCCGTCTACATTCGGGATAGTCATTTAAGCCATAAGTGTATTTGTACATGAAGTGACTTCTTAGAAAGTGAAGGACACATTTCCCCCAGTTACCTAGGTGACTTGGACAATCATAGGAGGTTGGACATCTACACAAGAGAAGGCAAGGTATTAGAATTAAGAGTGCAGACTGTAGCACCATGTGACCTGGTATCAAAGCCTGGCTCTGCTCTTCCCTGGCTGTATAAGCTTCAAAGATTACTGAGCCTCCCAGCAGCCATTTCTACAACTGTAAAATGGGTATCAGATATCTACTACACAGTATTGATATGAAGATGTTATAAAATATCTGTGAAGAATATAGCACAGTCATGAGCAAATAATAAATTTTCCATATGTAAAAGGCAACCCCTTTATAATGCTGACTTATTACTCCACTAATGTTATCCCTGAAACTGCCATTATGCCAGTTTCCTCTGTTGGAGTCCACAGGCAATTACAGCAGACTCAAAATTTTCAGTGTCAAGAAGATGTTCAACAGGGCATCTCACATAATACAGAAGACAACTTTCCCTTGACACTGAATCTGGACAGTTCTTCTAAGGTCGAACTTGGCTTTTACTTTTTATGCAGTGGCCCTGTTGTCTTCTAGAAAGATCTTATACATGCCTGGTACAAAATATTTACTGCAAGTCAAAAGGAGGAAATTTGAAATAAGGTGAATATTTATAATGGCATAGGACACATTATTTCATCAGAGTAAGCAACCAAAAAAAATGTATCCCTAGTTGTGCTATAAAATTTTCAGTTTTATTGTGTCCAGGAATTTCCTACAAGGCTAAATATTTCTAAGATTTTGAATACAGAAAAACATATAAATATACTATTTACTAATCAGAGGTTAAGTGGTCACTGAAAAAATATTCCAATTTGACTATCCTATGTTTAACAGAAGTTAATATATATATATAATATATATAATATATATTTTATATATATAATATGTTATATAAATATTATGTTATATTAATATATATTATATATGATATATAATTATATATAAAATATATATTATAT
>NW_016107324.1:4764416-4929508 GCF_001604975.1 Cebus imitator
TCAAAGGGAAGGTCCCAAGGGGCAAAGGATGAACTTACAGTTATAAGTCATGTCAAGGGACTAATTAGAAAAGTTGAAGGAGCTGTTGGCTCATAGAATTCAAAAGCAGGCTAATTTAACTTAATGAGACTTCAGCACAAATTTTGATCACTCTAAATAAGGAAGAACCAAAGAACTCTTTTACAAGTTTAACAGAGATATGTTCCCTCTCTTAGAGGAAGTCTTAGTTTCCTTTAACCTGGAGAAGTTAAGGAAATGCTGGGAGACTTCTTAATATTAGATGGCTGAGAATGCAACTGCTGTTAGAGTTCTCTATATTCTTTGAGCCTATGAGGCTGAAACTGCAGTTAAACTAAAACATAAAAATCATAATGCTTTCATCTTATGATTTGAAGGAAGGTCATGGCATTTTGGATATGTATATACAGATAAATTTATACAAGAGATTTTGAGTTTATTTGTAATATATTTTTTAAATGCAAAGATATATTTTATATTTTATAAAAATAAATTTTACTAATAGTTTCCCAATGTCATAATAAAATAATTCATGTATCTCATAACCCCGATCTTCAAGCTTACAGATGGTTTTCATTGTTTATTTGCTAAATTTTTTGTTTACTTCACTTAGTATGGCCAAATACTTCTTAAAGTAATTTCACGTTTTCCTAACAACCATTGGTAAATCTATATTTCAAATAAATCCTAACCCACAGTGTAGGAGGTTGACTCTAATTCAAGTCTCTTATCCCTCAATACAATGTGATGTGTAAACGTTTTAACTTTCTATTGAGACTCTATATAAAACCATTTCACACAACCTACATTTTTCTATTAAGATTCACCAAGTATTAAACCCTTTAGCCTTTGGAGTGTTTTCAAGCACAGGGGTGAGCTGGTCCACTTGGTCCTTAAAGTAATTTTAAAATAACAATCCTTCTCAGAAATTTGTTGCTGCCCTGGCAGTCAACTCAAATGCCCCCCTTCAACATTAGGACATGGTTCTACTTGAAATACCATGTAATTGAAATTACAAGCTCTGTGTTCTTCCTGGAATTAAGCCAAAAGATTTGAAATCAGCTTACAGTAAGCATATACTGAGCTAAGAACTGTCATGTTACAATATGGGATTCATTATGGTCATTGTTCCAGTTTATGCAGGGGTCCACTAGTGTTAAACACAATGTGAATTTCCTAAAACTCTGAGATATTCAATAATAAGAGTCCCTTTCCAGGTTCTTCTGCCTTCTCCATTTTGCTTCTCCATAGCAAAATAATTCTTTGTTTTGCGATTCTTTTGTGCACACTGCCTTCCAGCTAGAATATGCTCAGACAATTTTGGAACAACAAAATACAGTGTAAAATCCACAGGCATTGGAGTAAAAGAGAATGTCTCTTGACTACCAGTTTCAGCATTTATGAGCTCTGTGATTATGAATATGTTAATCTTTTAGAGCTTGTATTTCCTAGTCTTAAAAAATGGGACTAACAATATCTGACTAGTTGGAGTACTATAAAAATTAGAAATAATGTCTGTAAAGCTCCTAGAACAATGCAGGGACATGGTAAGTAGGCACTTAATTCAGGAACTAAATGAGTATGGCTAAGTGATTCTAAGAAAGCATCATTTCCCTGAGCATTCTGATTCTCCAAAAGCAGTGTACCAAAACAAATTAATCTCTATTCATATGGATTTTAGACTTTTTGTTTGTGGATCAAACACAGCTTTGTTTTTTTTATTATGGCAAAATACACATAAGATTACATTTACCATTTTACATTTTAAAGTTATGATTGAATGACATTAAGTACATTCACAATGTTGCACAACCATCACAACTATTTAATTATAAAAGTTTTTCAACACCCCAAAAGAAAACCTCAAACCCATTAAATACTCACTTCCTTTTTTTCTTTCCCTCCTGGCCCCTAGAAAACCCTAATCTACTTTCTGTTTCTGTGAATTGGTCAATTCTGGATATTTCATCTAAAAAAATGAAAAATCATAGAATATGTAACCTTTTATGTCTGGCTTCTTTTACTTAGTGTAATGTTTTCAATGTTCTTCCACGTTGCAGCATGCAATAGAACTTGATTTTTTATGGCCGAATAATGTTCTGTCATAGCTTATCCACTCATTAGTTCATGTATGTTGGGTTATTTACAGCTCTTGGTTATTGTGAACAGTGCTTCTATGGACGGTTTTGTAAAGGTTTTTCCTCAAATACCCGTTTTCAATTCTTTTGGCTATATTCCTAGTAGTGGACTTGGTAGACTATTTGGTAATTCTACATTCCATAGCATTAGTTTTGTTCCCTTAAAAAACTGCAAACTAGAAAAAGTTAAATATGAATTTATTATATGACCCAGCAATTCCACTCCTAGGAATCTCCCATAAGAAATGAAAACATGTCCACAGAAAGATTTGCATATAAATCTTCATTGCCACTATTAATACTAGCCCATTAAAAACAACCTAAATGTCCATCAGCTCATGAACAGATGTACAAAATGTGGTGAATCCAAACATTGAATACTAATATTCATCAATAAGAAGCAATAAACTACTTTCTCCTATGTAACATGGTCATACTGCAACATGGTCGCTACATGGATGAACCTCAAAAACATTACATTAAGTGAAAGAGGCCAGACCCAAAAGAACGTACACAGAACATGCACAGTATTATTTCATTTATATGAAATCTCTAGAACAGGCAAATGTATAGGAACAGAAAGTATATCAGTGGCTGCCTGGGTCTAAGAGTGGATGTGGATGTTATTAATAACTATAAATGGGCATAAAGAATTTGATTGGGGTGATGACAGTATTTTCAGACTGCATTATGATGATGGTTTCACAATTCAGAAATTTTAAAACATTGATTATATAATTAAAATGGGTAAATTTTATAATACCTAAATTATCCCTCACCAAAGTTGTAAAAACAATTACATAAGAGAAAATGAAAAGTAAAAAACATTCCTACTCTAAGTCCATAAATTTAACATCATTCTCAAGAAAAAAAAGGTTTCTAACTGGTGTCCTTGTCATTTCTAGAATTGCTCTCCACTCAAATTTAACTATGTCAAGTCATCACCAGGAATATTCCTCCTAACATTCCAAATTAATAGAATATGCTCAGAAGTGTTCAGCAGATTCTTCTTTTTGCCTTTCATTCTAATAATCAAGAGCCCCAACCTACCATTATTGCTGCAACTCAGCTACAAACCATGTGCTACAACCATGCAGGTTTCTATGACTTTTGCAATAAAATCATATTTTTCTAAACGCTAAGGCTTCTTCTTCAGATGTCTTCTAATCCTTCTCTTAATACACAGAAAACACTCCCAACATTAAAGATTTGTAAGTTTCGTTTCCTTCAAGAGCTATTTATTTTTAAGCCCACATTAGTGTTTTGTGGAAGTATTTGTCTTAATCCTTCATTTTTACCCTCAAACATAGATGGTATTGGGCTATTCGGGCAACAAATTGCTTGGGTTTGATTTTTCACTGGACCATTTATAAGTTGTACCATTGAGAAAGTCAAATTACTCTTTAATGAATTTAATAATTAATAAAATAGAGATATTGTGTCATTGGTTTGCTGTGGAAATTGTATACTATACATGGGAACACTTAGTCTAGCAACTGGTACATTAAAAGAAATTAGTACACATCAGTTGTTGATACATGTTTTCTTGTTTTTCTATATTAGATTTTAATCTAACTGATTTCTAGTGATTTTTTAATTCCCATGACTAGATGATAAGGTTTGAGAATACAAATTATACCAACATGTGTTCGTATTCTTCACAGCCTTAGACACAGTGATTGGACAACAATTTATTAACTGAATTCATGATTCATTCATTAATTTAAATTGCCAAAGGACAAACAGTTTCTGTATTTATGCTGTGTTTTATGGGATTTCTGTTTTCATTTTTTTAATATTTCTGCCTGAATGCCTATCCTCTTGAGCATGTCTGGAACATAGCAACCAAAAAGCAGCTGCAACATGAAGCAACACAATGCCTTAAAGCCAGGTAGCATTTTCACCACACAGTAAAATACTAGATTTTGACTATTTCAACAGACCCAGAGTTGTATTATTCATTCACACATTCATTAATTTCTTTGTCTGCATAATTATGCCCTGGGGTAAAAAAAAAAAAAAATAAGATCAGTTCCTAAACTCAAGGGATTAGCATCTAATAGAATGGAATAGAGAGATTAGTAAAAACACCCCCTAAAGTATAGTAGCACATTCCAGATGGGCACCAGAATGCAGTAGCAATTGGGACATAAAGGAAATATACAAGGAGAATCCAGAAAGGATTTCGAAAGCTTAACACTAATAGAAGATAGGAGTTTTCAACAGGCTAACAGTGTTGTCCATGAAATGAAAATATAGAATACCTAAATATAAAAAATTGAAACTGGCTGGCCATGGTGGCTTACACCTGTAATCCCAGCACTTTGGGATGCCAAGATGAGAGGATCGCCTGAAGCCAGACATTTGAGATCAGTATGGTCAACATGGTAAAACCCCATCTCGAGACACTGCTTTAAATGTGTCCCAGAGATTCTTGTACATTGTGTCTTCATTCTCATTGGTTTTGAAGCTCACTCACGATTTAGCTTTCTGTTTGTCTATTTTTGGTATATAGGAATGCTTGCGATTTTTGCACATTGGTTTTGTATCCTGAGACTTTGCTGAAGTTGCTTATCAGCTTAAGGAGATTTTGGGCTGAGACGATGGGGTTTTCTAAATATACAATCATGTCATCTGGAAACAGGGACAATTTGGCATCCTTTCTTCCTATTCGAATATCTTTATTTGTTTCTCTTGCCTGATGGCCCTAGGCAGAACTTCCAATACTATGTTGAATAGGAATGGCGAGAGAGGGCATCCTTGTCTTTTGCCAGTTTTCAAAGGGAATGCTTACAGCTTTTGCTCATTCAGTATGATATTGGCTATGGGTTTGTTATAAATAGCTCTTATTATTTGAGATGCTATCCATTGACATCTTTATTTCTGCCTGCATTTCATTATTGATCCAGTAATCATTCATGAGCAGATTGTTCAGTTTCCATGTAGTTGTGCAGTTTGGAGTGATTTTCTTAATCCTGAGTTCTAATTTGATTACAATGTGGTCTGAAGGACTGTTTGTTATGATTTCCATTCTTTTGCATTTGGTGAAGAGTGTTTTATTTCCAATTATACGGTCTATTTTAGAATAAGTGTGATGTGGTGCTATGAAGAATATATGTTCTGCTGATTTGGGGTAGACAATTCTGTAGATATCTATTAGGCCTGCTTAGTCCAGATCTGAGTTCAAGTCTTGAATATCCCTGTTAATTTTCTGTCTCTTTGATCTAACATTGACAATGGCATGTTAAAGTCTCCAACTATTACTGTGTGGGAGTCTAAGTCTCTTTGTAGGTCATTAAGAACTTGCTTTATGTATCTGGGTGCTCCTGTATTGGGTGCGTATATATTTAGGATAGTTAGCTCATCTTGTTGCATTGATCCCTTTACCGTTATGTAATGCCCTTCTTTGTCTCTTTTGATCTTTGTTGGTTTAAAGTCTGTTTTATTAAAGACTAGGATTGCAACCCCTGCTTTTTTTGTTCTCTATTTGGTAAATCTTCCTCCATCCCTTTATTTTGAGCCTATGTGTGTCTTTGCATGTGAGATGAGTCTGCTGAATATAGCACACCACTGGGTCTCTACTCTTTATCTAATTTGCCAGTCTGTGTCTTTTGATTGGGGCATTTAGCCCATTTACATTTAAGGTTAATGTTGTTATGTGTGAATTTGATCCTGCCATTTTGATTCTAGCTGGTTCTTTTGTCCATTAGTTGATGCAGTTTCTTCACAGTGTTAATGGTCTTTACAATTTGGTATGTTTTTGTGGCTGGTACTGGTTGGTCCTTTCCGTGTTTAGTGCTTCCTTCAGGAGCTCTTGTAAGGCAGGCCTGGTAGCGACAAAATCTCTTGGCAATTGCTTGTCCATAAAGGATTTTATTTCTCCTTCGCTTATGAAGTTTAGTTTGGCTGGATATGAAATTCTAGATTTCTACCAAGATGGCTAAATAGGAACAGCTCCAGTCCACAGTTCCAGCAAGAGTGACACAGAAAGTGAGTAATCTCTGCATTTCCAACTGAGGTACCATGTTCATCTCATTGGGACTGGTTAGACAGTGGGTGAAGCCCAAGCAGGGTGGGGTGTTGCCTCACCAGGGAAGGGCAAGGGGCCGGAGAACTCCCTCTCCTAGCCAAGGGAATCCATTAGGGACTTTTCCCAACACTCTGGCACTCTGGCTCAGATACTGTGCTTTTCCCACAGTCTTCACAACCTGCAGTCCAGGAGATTCTCTCAGGAGCCTACAATACCAGTGCCCAAGGTTTCCAGCACAAAATTGGGTGGCTATTTTAGCCACAGCCGCTTTTTTTTTCCTCATACCCCAGTGGCACCTGGAACACCAGTGAAATAGAACCACTCATTCCCCTGAAAGAAAGGGCTGAAGCCAGGGAGCCAAGTGATCTGGCTTGGCAGTCCCCCACCCCCATGAAGACCAGCAAGCTAAGATCTACTGTCTTAAAATTCTCACAGCCAGCACAGCAGTCTGAGCTCAACCTGGGATGTTTGCACTTGGTTGGGGGAGGGGCACCATTGCTGAGGCTCCAGTAGGCAGTTTTAACCTTATCTGTGTAAACAATGTCACTATGTCACTGGGAAGTTTACACAGCAGCTGGGTGGAGCCCACAGCAGCTCAGCAAGTCCTCTGCAGCCAGACTGTCACTAGACTCCCTTCTTGCTGGTCAGGGCACCTCTGAAAAAAGTCAGCAGCCCATCAGGGAATTATAAATAAATCCCCTATCTTCCTGGGACAGAGCATCTGGGAAAAGTGGTGGTTGTGGGTTCAGCTACAGCAGACTTAAACATCCATCCCTGGCAGCTCTGAAGGGAACAATGGATCTCCCAGCACAGTGCTTGAGCTCTGATAAGGGACAGAGTGCCTCCTCAAGTGGCTCCCTGACCCCTGTATATCCTGACTGGGAGACACCTCAGACTGGAGAGCTCTGGCTGGCATCTGGTGGGTGCCTTTCTGGGACGAAGCTACCAGAGGAAGGAACAGACAGCAAGCTTTGCTTTTCTGCTGCCCCCGTGGGTGATTCCCAGGCAAGCAGGGTCTGAAGTGGACCTCCAGCAAACTACAGAAGACCTGCAGCAGAGGGGCCTGACTGTTAGAAGGAAAACTAACAAACAGAAAGAAATAGTTTCAATATTAACAGAAAGGACATCCACTCAGAGACCCCACCCAAAAGTTATCAACTTCAAAGACCAAGGTAGATAAATCCACAAAGATGGGAAGAAATCAGTGCAAAAAGCTGAAATCTCCAAAAACCAGAAGACCTCTTCTCCTCCAAGGGATCACAACTCCTCACTAGCAAGGAAACAAAACTGCATGAAGAATGAGTTTGACCAATTGACAAAAGCAGGCTTCAAAAGGTGGGTAATAGCAAACTCCTCTAAGCTAAAGAAGCATGTTCTAAACCAATGCAAGGAAGCTAAGAACCTTGAAAAAAAGATTCGACAAAATGCGAACTAGAATAATTAGTGTAGAGAAGAACATAAACAACTTGATGGAGCTGAAAAACACAGCACAAGAACTTTGTAAAGCATACACAAATTTCAATAGCCAAATTGATCAAGCAGAAGAAAGGATATCAGAGATTGAAGATTAACTCAATGAAATAAAGTGAGAAGGCAAGATTAGAGAAAAAAAAGAGTGAAAAGAAATGAACAAAATCTCCAAGAAACATGGGATTATGTGAAAAGACCAAATCTACATTTGATAAGTGTACCTGAAAATGACAGGGAGAATGAAGTCAAGTTGGAAAACACTCTTCAGGATATTATCCAGAAAAACTTCCCCAACCTAGCAAGGAAGGCCAACATTCAAATTCAGTAAATACAGAGAACACTGCAAAGATATTCCTCTAGAAGAGCAACCCCAAGACACATAATTGTCAGATTCACCCAGGTTGAAATGAAAAAAATGCCAAGGGCAGCCAGAGAGAAAGGCTGGGTTATCCACAAAGGGAAGCCCATCAGACTCACAGCAGATCTCTCTGCAGAAAACCTACAAGCCAGAAGAGAGTGGGAGCCAATATTCAGCATCCTTAAAGAAACCCCATCTCTTAAAAATAAAATAAATAAAAAGAAATCTTGAAACTAACATGCATTATTCCAAGGATGGTAAGCCATTCACAGTTGCTAGAAAGGCCGAATACAAGGGGAAGAAATGGTAAGTCCAGTTTATAGAGAATCATGTATGTCAAATAAAATAGTTTGAATGTTATCCTTCCAGTAACAGTAACATGAGGATTCTATTTTAGAAATATGTTTTTAGTTTTTAGTAGAAGGAATTGATGGAGTATAAAACCAAAACCAAAGAGATAATTTTCAAAATGTTTGGAGGAAGAGATTGTGAGAATTTTGAATTAAGGTTAAAACAAGGGAAGTTTAAAGAATTAACCTTTGACAGTTTAATGTTGAAATACCCACAGGACATCCAGTGAATAGGTTCTGGATTGTTGGTACTTTTTCCTCATGATATGTGGTGCTCCTGGTTTGGTGTTGTATATATAATTCCAAACCTCAGGAAAAGATCCAGATAAGAGAGCTGGACTTAAAGTCAATAGAAGTCATGGGTTGGGATGGAATTACTCAAAGTGTGCAAGACAAGAAGAAAAGAGGGACAAGAAGTACTGGTTAACATCAAAATTTTAGGGGAAGAAAGGAAGATGTCTAGCAAAGACGACTAAGATGAATGGCCCGGAATCCAGATGATCAGAAGAGAATGGGGTTTAAGAAGATAAAAGAAGCAGGACCTTCAGGAAGAAAAAGTGGTCATCAACTTTATCAGTTTCCACAGCATGATGAAATAAAATGAAGGCTGAAAGGAGTTAATTGGATTTTGATATGTATAAATATATTTTCACTTTTGCAATGAATTAAATAATTCATTAGTGAGAAAGCCATATCTTTCTTTTCTAAAATGTTGGTGAAAAGGGCGGAAAACAGGCAGACGCAACAGTAGTTAAAGGTGGAAAATGAAATCATTTGTACATTTGTTTCCTGTTGAAAAATGCTTGAGAATGTCCACAGACTGCAGGAAAGTAGAAAGATAAATGTTAAAAAGACAGCAAGAGATAGAGAGTACATTTTTAGA
The DNA here is from genome assembly GCF_001604975.1 of Cebus imitator. Lineage (NCBI taxonomy): Eukaryota > Metazoa > Chordata > Mammalia > Primates > Cebidae > Cebus > Cebus imitator. Next base: position 4,773,664 of record NW_016107324.1, read on the forward strand.
AATGGGGAGAAAAGATTCCATCAGAGCTATCCTGGAATGGGATAATTTAAACCTTTTCTGAGATTGCACGAAAACAAACGAGAAAACAACATCTTTTCTAAGATGTTGGTGAAAAGGGCAGATGACAGGCAGGGGCAATATTAGCTAAAGGTGGAAAATGAAATCATTTGTACATTTATTTTCCATTTGACCCAGCAATCCCATTACTGGGTATATATCCAAAGGATCATAAATCGTTTTACTATAAGGACACATGCACATGAATGTTCATTGCAGCACTGTTTACAGTAGCAAAGACTTGGAGCCAACCCAAATGCCCATTGATGATAGGCTGGACAGGGAAAATGTGACACATATACACTGTGGAATACTATGCAGCCATAAAAAGCAATGACTTCATGTCCTCTGTAGGGACATGGATGAAACTGGAAACCATCATTCTCAGCAAACTGACACAAGAACAGAAAACCAAACACCACATGTTCTCACTCATGGGTGGGTGTTGAACAATGAGGACACATGGACACAGGGAGGGGAGCATCACACACTGAGGTCTGTGGGGCGCAGGAACAAGGGGAGGGAAAGCGGTGGCGGGGGGGAGTTGGGGAGGGATAACATGGGGAGAAATGCCAGGTATAGGTGATGGGGAGGAAGGCAGCAAACCAGATTGCCATGTATGTACTTATGCAACAATCCTGCATGTTCTTCACATGTACCCCCAAACCTAAAACACAATAAAATATACATATAAAAAAAAGAAAGAAAAAATATGCTTAAGAATGTCCACGCCCTGCAGAAAGTAGAAAGAGAAGTGTTAAAAATATAGCAAAAGACAGAGAAGTACATTTTTAGAAATGGGGAAAAAGGATTACATCAGAGTAATCCAGGAACAGGATAATTTAAACCTCTTCTGAAATTGGATAAAAACAAATGAGAGGGGCTGCTTAACACTGATGAGTACAGGCTTATAAATGTTAAAGGATGTTACACCTGAGGGACCCAAGTTTTGTTTGCTTGGTTTTACTTGCTTGATTGTTTTTTTTCTTGAGAAGTAGGAAACCAGGATCAGGTTTGGAGTAATTGGTAGGGAGAATCAGATAGGTATTGAGGGCAGATGAAAACTGGAGATTAGCAGCAAAGGAAGGCTAAATGGACAGACACTGATGACATGACAGTTCTGGGAGTGGCTGGATAAGGCAGCCATAGGAGGCAATCGCTTACAGCCTGGAGTTCTTAGAGGAGTCAAAGAGGAGGAGGAGTGGGACTGATGGAATTAGAAAATGAAAAGGAGGGTGTTACCACTGACACATTGGAGTTCAAGTCCAGAGGAATAAAAAAAACTAGGTTATGTTAAGGTTACAGGTGTGGCCAGAGGCATGAAATATTGGGTGGAAGGTATGGAGGAATACAATGTAGAAAAATTTTGAAGCTATAATGTTGGATAGATTGGTTATGTCATGTCAAAGTCCTCAGTGACTGAGGAGTATGAATAGTAAATTGAAAATCTATAAACCTAAATGTCGATCAATAATTGAATGGATAAAGAAAATCTGGTACATATAAACAATGAAGTACAATTCATCTATACAAAAGAATGGGATCCAGTCACTTACAATACCATGGATGGATCTAGAGGACATTATGTTGAGTAAAGTAAGCCAGGCACCCACCAAAAGACAAACTTTGCATGTTCTGACTTATTTGTGGGAGCTAAAAATTAAAACAATTGAACCCATGGAGATAAAAGAGTTGAAGGATGGTTGCCAGAGGCTAGGAAGGGTAATGTGGGTGGGGTGGTGGGAACTGAAGATAGTTAATGGACACAAAAATATAGTTCAAAAGAATAAGACCTAGTATTTGCTAGCACAACAGGGTGACTATAGTCAATAATAACTTAACTGTACATTTAAAAATAATTAAAAGAGGATAATTGAATTTTTACCTTGCTTAATGGTTACCCTGGTGTGATTATTACACATTACACACCCATATCAAAACATCTCATGGATCCCATAAATATATACACCTATGTGCCCACAAAAATATAAACGATTAAAAAAATTAAAAATGACATAAAAGCGTTTATTTTCATTGGAAAAAATTATATCAGATAATATGAATGTCAAGGGAAGAATTTTTTTAATTTAACTTTTATTTTAAGTTCAGGGGTACATGTACAGGTTTGTTATATAGGTGAACTTGGGTCACAGGGATTTATCGAACATGTTATTTCTGACCCAGCTATTGAGCCTAGTACCCATTTTTCCTGATCCTCTTTTCCTCCCTCCCTTGACCCTCTGAAAGGCCCCAGTATGTGTTGTTCCCGTCTTTGTGTCCATGTCTTCTCATCATTTAGCTCCCATTTATAAGTGAAAACATGTAGTATTTGGTTTTATGTTCCTACATTAGTATGTTAAGGATAATGGCCTCCTGCTCCATCCATGTTCCCACAAAAGATATTATCTCATTCTTTTTTATGACTACATAGTATTCCACGTGTATAAGTACCACATTTTCTTTATCCAGTCTACCATTGGTGGGCATTTAGGTTGATTCCATGTCTTTGCTATTGTAAATATTGCTGCAATGAACATATGTGTTTTTATGGCAGAACAGCTTATATTCCGCTGAGAATATACCCAGTAATGGGATTGCTGGGTCAAATGATAGTTCTGCTTCTTGGTCTTTGAGTAACTGCCATGCTGTTTTCCACAATAGTTGAACTAATTTACACTCCCACTAACAACATATATGCATCCCTTTTTCTCTGCAACCCCACCAGCGTATTTTTTGACTTTTTAATCATAGCCATTCTGACTGGTATGAGATGGTATCTCATTGTGGTTTTGACATGCGTTTCTCTAATGATCAGTGATTTTGAGATTTTTTTTTTAATATGCTTGTTGGCTGAATGTAGGTCTTCTTTGAAAAGTGTCTGTTAATGCCCACTTTTTAATGTGGTTGTTTGATTTTTTTCTTGTAAATTTGTTTAAGTTCCTTACAGATGCTGGATATTAGACCTTTGTCAGATACAGAGTTTGCAAAAAAAAAACTTTCTCCCATTCTGTAGGTTGTTTGTTTACTCTGTTGATAATTTGTTTTGCTATGCAGAAGCTCTTTAGTTCAATTAGATCCCATTTGTCAATTTTTGCTTTTGTTGCAATTGCTTTTGGCATCTTTGTTGTGAATTTTTTGCCTGTTTCCATGTCCAGAATGGTATTGCCTAGGTTGTCTCCCAGAGTTTTTATAGTTTTGGGTGCCACATTTAAGTTGTTAATCCATCTTGAGTTAATTTTTGCATATGGTATAAGGAAAGGATCTTGTTTCAATCTTCTGCATATGGCTGGCTATTCAGTTATCTCAGCATCATTTACTGAATACAAAGTATTGTGTCCATTGTTTGTTTTTGCCAGCTTTGTTGAAGATCAGATAGTTGTAGGTGTGTAGCCTTATTTCCAGGCTCTCCATTATGTTCCATTGGTCTATGTGTCTGTTTTCATACCAGTACCATGCTGTTTTGGTTACTGTAGTCCTATATAATAGTTTGAAGTCATGTAGCATGATGCCTCCAGCTTGGTGGATTTTGTTTGTTTGTTTGTTTGCTTGCTTGTTTCTTAGGATTGTCTTGGCTATTTGGGCTCTTTTTTGGTTCCATATGAATTAAATTTTTTTTTTCTAGTTCTGTGAATAATGTCATTGTTTAATGGGAATAACATTAAATCTACAAATTGCTTTAGTCAGTAGAGTTATTTTAATGACATAGATTTTTTCTATATATGAGCATGGGATGTTGTTTCATTTGTTTGTGTCATCTCTGATTTCTTTGAGCAGTGTATCATAATTCTCATTGTAAATATCTTTCACCTCCTTAGGTGGCTGTATTTTTAGGTATTTCATTTTTTGTGTGGTAACTGAGTGGTATTGTGTTGCTGCTTTGGCTCTTGCCTTGATTGTTGTTGGTGTAGGAGTGCTACTGAGTTTTGTACATTGATTTTGTATCCTGAGACTGCTGAAATTGTTTATCAGCTGAAGGAGCTCTTCCAGCTTTTGCCCATTAGGTATGATGTTGGCTGTGGGTTTGTCAGAGATGGCTCTTATTATTTTGAGGTATGTTTCTTCCAAACCTACTTTATTGAGAGTTTTTAACATGAAGGATGTTGAATTTTACTGAAAGCCTTTTCTGCACCTATTGAGATAATCATGTAGTTTCTTCTTTAGTTCTGTTTATGTGATGAATCGTATTTATTGATTTGCATATGTTAAACCAAACTTGCATCCTGGGGGATAAAGCCCACTTGATTGTGGTAGATAAGCTTTTTGATGTGCTGCTGGATTCAGTTTGCCAGTATTTTGTTGAGGATTTTTGCATCACCATTCATCAAGTATATTGGTCTGCTTTTTGTTGTGTCTCTGAAAGGTTTTGCTATCAGGATGACACTGGCCTCATAAAATGTTAGGGAGGAGTCCCTCCTCCCTAATTTTTTAGAATATAGTTTCAACAGGAAAGGTATAAGATTTTCTTTCTACATCTGGTAGAATTCAGCTGTGAATCCATCTGATCCTGGGCTATTAATTACTGCTTCAATATCAAGCTTGTTATTGGTCTACACAGGGATTCAATTTCTTCTTGGTTCATTCTTGGGAGAATGTATGTGTTCAGGAATTTAACCATTTTGTCCAGATTTTCTAGTTTATCTGCATAGAGGTGTTTATATTATTATCTGATGGTTGTTTGTATTTCTTTGGGGTAAGTGGTAATATCCCCTTTGTTGTTTCTGATTGTATTTGGGTCTGTTTTCTTCATTAGTCTAGCTAACCATCTACATATTTTAGTGCTTTTTTCAAAAAACTAACTCCTGAATTCATTGATCTTTTGAATGATTTTTCATGCCTCTGTTTCCTTCAGTTCAGCTTTGATTTCTGTTATTTCTTGTCTCTGCTAACTTTGGGGTTGGTTTTCTCTTGGTTCTCTAGTTCTTCTATTTGCAAGGTTAGGTTGCTAAATTGAGAGCTTTCCAAGTTTTCTATGTGGGCATTTAGTGCTATGATTTCCCTCTTAACACTGCCTTGGCTGTGTCCCAACAATTCTGAAACATTTTATCTTTGTTCTCATTAGTTTCCAAAACCTTCTTGATTTTCACTTAATTTCATTATTTACCAAAAAGTCATTCAGGAGCAGGTTATTCAGTTTCCATGTAATTGTATGGTTTTGATTGAATTTCTTAGTTTCGATTTCTAAATTGATTGTGCTATGGTCCAAAAGATTGGTTTTCATGATTTTGGCTCTTTTGCATTTACTGAGCAGTATTTTATTTCTGGTTGTGTAATCAATGTTGAAGTATGTGCCACGTGGCAATGAGAAGAATGTATATTCTGTTGTTTTGCAATGGAGAGTATTATGTCTGTCTGGTCCATTTGATCCAGTGCTGAGTTCAGGTCCTAAATATCTTTGTTAATTTTCGGCTTTGATGACCTGTCTGATACTGTCAGTGCAATGTTGAGGTCTCCCACTATTATTGTGTGGGAGTCTAGGTCTCTTTGCAGGTCTCTTAAGAACTTGCTTTATGAATGTGGCTGCTCTGATGTTAGGCAGATGTATATTTAGGATAGTTAAGTCTTCCTGAACTTATCCCTTTACCATTGCATAATGACCTTCTTTGTATTTATTTTTTGTCTTTGTTGATTTAAAGTCTGTTTTGTCTGAAATTAAGATTGTTACCCCTGCTTTTTCCGTTTTCCATTTGCTTGGTAGATTTTTCTCCATCCCTTTGTTTTGAGGGTATGGGTGGCATTGCGTGTGAGATGGGTCTTTTCAAGACAGCATATTAATCGGCTTTGGTTCTTTATTCAGCTGGCCACTCTGTGCCTTTTAATTGGGGCATTCAGCCCATTACCAAAGGAATTTTTATTTAGAGATGAAAATGAATGATCAGGAAGTTGCAGTGGAGAACTATGATAAACAATATTGCCTCTCATAACTGTGGCATGAAAAAATAATGAATATTTGCATAAAAGAACAAGTGATAAATACTTGGGAAAATATTAGGTTTCTATTAAGGACAGAAAATTGAAGCAGCAATAGACAAAGGGGTTGAAGATATGGAGCATTTTATTTTCCATCAAATAAGAATTTAAACTAACAGTTTTAAGGACATACTGCCTTAGGTAGAGCTTTCCAAGCCTGTTCTAAGCCTGGAGATACTACGAACTCATAGTTTCCAAAGCCACTCTGACTTAAACTAAATCCTATTATTTATAATTATATTGACCTATGGCCATATGATGATAATAATATCATGGCATTCTCAAACATTTAATTTGGAGTTACTGTTATTTAGTTAAATAAAAAGTTAAATTTCTAAAGAGATTGAAGTTCAAAAAAAGAAAATTACTCAGATCCACATTATCCAAAAACCCCAGCCTAATAACTGGACTCATAGGAGGTACCTAAGACATAGGATCTGCCACTTTAAGTGCAGTTAAAAGAGCTATAATGTGACGTTTGAAGTACACCATTATAGTCTCCTTATGACACTAACCGTTTGGAAAAAGTGGCCAATGAATAAAAGAACACCTAAAAGTTCTTAGGGTGATTTTTCCTCCTTCAGTTCAATCTACCAAGCACTTATTTAAAAAGAGGAACTCCTCTTCTCAGCACTGGATGAGGTACTCAATATCTTGAGATGAACATGACTCATTATGATAAAAATTATGTTTCATTTTATTGTATTATATTGATTTATTATAAATATATCCTAGTGTTGATAATCACAGAATCAATATCATGGAAATCTCTGAACTCATATCAAACGAGGGTAAAATAATCTGATTGATGATTTTGCAAGCTACACTGCCACCTATTTGCTAAAATACATTCAGAATAAATCTAAAGGAATTCTAGTTCTATATGACTGGGGATGCCATTCTCTCTGAGATTCATTTCATATCATTAAAATGAAGATAACAATAATACGTACTTCTAGGTTTGTTGAAATAATAAAAAACATTTTAGTAATGAAATGCACTTGAAAATGTTAGTTATTGATTTTTGAAAACCAGCCACAGACATGTGGACAGTTTGCCTTGCTACAGTCTATTTTACTGACAGTGTGAAAACACATCAAAAGATGACTATTTATTTGACATTTGGACACCATAGCTGACCAAAGGCTTGAAACCACAGATAAAATGAGTATGTTATGCTTGAATTTCTAATGTACAAAAGGTGATTTATTAAGTTCTTTTGCTTTCCTTTTATGTCAACAGCTGTATAAAAAAGCCATTGGTCTAAGAAATGGAGAGCATCAGCTTTCAATTGTCTAGCAGGAAACCAGTCAACAGTGGAATAAGGAGGCTTTCCGAAATGTTACCAGGGTGTTATTGTGCCTGAAGTCACAAGCTAACTACATTCTTTAGAATCAGCCCTCAAGGAACAGAATTTAAATTGGGCAGTTTTTTTTAAAAAAAGGGAAAGTGGAAATTTGGTGTTTTACAAATTTGGATTACAAGTAATATAGTTAATATTTAATGTTCACTAAAAGAGAAAGTGATAGAATTGGCTAGGGTTCATTCCTGAGTATAAAACGCTTTCTCATATATTTCTGCCAATTTTTATTTATTAATAACATTGCATTTATGATTTTTTTCTTTTCTCTCTCAAATTAGACACACTTGCAAATAATTTAAAGTATAAATAATTGTAACTGTGGCCCCCTATATCTAATTTTATGAGTCTTGAAAAAGTTTAATGACATTTTAACATAAGTAAACTTTTTGTTACTTGACCAAAGCAAACATGATTTTTAGGGTCTTAAAGGTATTCAACATCTTCAATATAAATGTCTTCGCAAAGAAAATACTTTTATAATTCTCTAAATCATGAAGCCCTAAAAATACTTGCTAAAAAAGACAAAATATTCACAGGATGCAAAAAGAACAGATAGCTACACGTTATTGTTAATGCTCCATAAGAAAATAGCATAAACACTCAAACTTCTGAATAATTTGAATGAGTAATTTCAAAGCTTTTTTACAGCAAAGTAATTCTAATTTTCAAAGCAAACCTTACAGGTAAATCTTGTGTATAAGACAGATGCCACTGAAACTGCTCCCTGAAGTCCAGGTACATACTCATTGGTCTCTAAAAACAAGTGGGAAAGTGATTATAGGAAACCCATCAGTGCCCCAATGTGGGGCACCAGGGCTTTAGAGGGTGACAGATAAGTTCCAATCATATCTACACCATTAGCTGTAGTTACTTATCTTCTCTAAAACTTAGTTTTTCTACCTAAAAATTAAGATAAATTTACCTCACAAAGGGGTTGTGTGATTTTAAAGAAGTTAATGTAGGTAAGGGCTTAATTTCAATTATTTTACGTGATTATAGCAGGGTTCCTGAATGTCTAGGAGACCTGTGGGCCATTCACAATTAGTTTCCCCACCTATATCTCTATCAATATCTACAGCAGTGGATCTCAAGCAAGGTATGGCCTCCCAGAGAGGCATGTATCCCACTACCCACCAGATGGGAACTCCTGGGTTGGACAGTCATGTGGACAAATATGAGAGGAGCAGACATGTTAAAAAGATGAGTGTGACTACCTTGACCTAGGATAGAAGCAGAAGGAGGAATGAAGGATGGTGGTGTCCAGCTTCCTAGATTATTAACTGAAAGAAACAGTGATGATATCCTGCAGGAAGAAGTTTCTATAATAATGGGGACTGGCCAGAAGACAGGAATGGAAACAGAAAGGGACCTGGAGGTGGAAGGTGTGTGGGGCATGGAAAAGCCTGCAAGCAAAATTTGAATTGAGCATGTTCATTCATCTTGTCATCTCCCAGGAATGCAATCTAGTGAGGCAAATCCAACAAAGTATTACTAATTTGCTCATGTTGATCACTGACTTGGCCTCAAGTGGTGAAGCTACAGGGACACACAGGTATCAGAAAATTCACCCCCGGCAGAGGTTAACGACTTCTACTTCCAAGGTCTCCCTAGTGTCTGCTCTCATTTTACTGTCTGTAGGCTGCAGGTTTTTCAGGCTGAGATATTCTTGTCACTTTCTCCTAGAACAACAGACTCTGTGTGGCCATTTCTCAACTTCAACGTCAGTGGTCTCCAAGTACAGGTGTCTACTAGTTCTTGATTACCTTTTATTGATATCATTTGAAGTTTGTCTACTTAGCTAATAAACCCTTTATATTTCTTCTTCAATTATATGATATTTCCAGAAATTTCTTTTTAAAAGTAAGCCTTATTCTTATTACTGGAATGGAAATACTTTCTTAATAAACATAAAAAAAGCATCATCAGTGACTTAAAAAGGAAATGTAAAATAAATACAGACATCTGATTCACAATTCTTGGGAAATACAAATACGTTTTTGCAGTTGTGACATCGTGGACAGATATTTACTTACAAATTACTCAACTTCCTTTTTTCCTAAGAAGCTTGTGTTATTTCTAAATCTAGATGTCCCAATATTCTGAACCAAAAAAACCTTGAAGATTTCAATTCTGTCCTATAATTTATAAGATTCTTATGAATATTATTTAAGCTTTATTTCAGAAACTCTATAAAAATCGCTAGATGAAATACTTTTTGGATAAGCAACTTAAATAAACTCTAGAAGCTGATGAATAGTTTTTGTATTGTGGGAAAAGATCTCCCAGACTTTTCTTGAAATACTGAAATGATAAACCTGTACTAAAAAAAAAAAAAAAATCATACAAGAAGGAATGCTTTAGGGTGATGATGAAGAAAAGCTAGCTATTGTATGATGGTTAAATTCTTTGATTTTGCAAAAGAAAAACAAAAGGAAGGATTTTTTCTACTTTAACATGTAAAACTGCAAAACTAAAACAGAAATAGCACACAAGTTGATGGAGGTTAACTCTCTACTGCCTATACAATAATGGTTAACTTAGCATAGCCTACATTTTGAGAACGTGGAGTAGGTACAATCCTGGCTCCCCAGGCTTACAAACTGAGGGATTTAAGGCAATCTACTACAACTCCCTCAATCTTAGTTTTCTCATGTATAACTTGGTTAATAATTAAAATCTGCTGGCAAAAAAAATGGGATGTTTGTACAATATCTGGTAAAAATTAAAGATTCAATAAACATTAACTGAATATTATACATAGTAATTAAGATGAAAAGAAAAATCAAATTAATAAAGAAGAGATGAATTCTCAAAAATGAATGACACAATTTTTTTTTTCTTTCTATTTTTTTTAGACAGAGTCTTACTCTGTTACTCAGGCTGGAGTACAGTGGCACAATCTTGGCTCACTGCAACCTCCACTTCGACCTCCAAGATTCAAACAGTTCTCTCACCTCAGCCTTCCGAGTAGCTGGGGTTACAGGCGCTGGCCACCACGCCCAGCTAATTTTTGTATTTTTAGTAGAGATGGGGTTTTGCCATGTTGCCCAGGCAGGTCTCGAACTCCTGACCTCAGGTGATCCACCCACCTTGGCCTCTCAAAGTGCTAGGATTACCAGCATGAACCACCATGCCTAGCCTCTAACAAATTTTATTTGAAACTATTGTTAAACCCTTACCTCACAATAATCACCAAAATAAACTCAAAATTGATTGAATAATCCAAGGGGAAAATGTGAAGAACTTTTAGGTAAATATTTATTGAAGATTGGAGAGAAAAAACTGTATAAAATAAATGGAAGGAATTAGAAAGAGAAAAATGTAGCTTCTGTATAATAAAAAAACTATTATAACATTAAAAGACAAAAGAGAAATTTCTAAAAATTATTTGCCACAAATATGTAATGATACAAATCATTATTTTTAATGCATAATAAATACCAAGTCAACAGGAAAATAAACTCTCCAAAAGAAATATTGCCAGAAACACAGAAAAAAAATCACTAAAATGTCTAATAAATATATGTAAAAATTATGTATTAGTATTTAAAGAAATTCACTAGTAAACCATAAAATCCAACTTCAAGGACAAAAAGATTCATTTTATATTTATCAACATGATGAAACAATTTTGTGGGATTTTTACTTTTCATTTATAGATTTTAAGAGAATGCTTAATTCTGGCAAGAGTTTAGAAGGTTCCTGGTAAATATGACAAATGGCCTTCCTCTGGACTGTATTAAGACCTTTAAAATAGTTCGTACACTTTAACCCTTTACGGACTTTAGCTGAGGAAAACATTGAGACACGGACTGTGATTTTTGTTCTGCAAAGCATTATTTTCAAGCCTCAAATCTCAGAAGCAATCTAAACCAGTGTGCCCCAACACTTTCACATCAAAACAAACATAAAAACTAATAATATTTGTACAGTACACAGAGGAACCTAGAATAGGCTGCTTGCACGGAATGAAACTCCAACCAGTTACCAGAAGGACTAGAATGCTCAGGTTCCGAACAGCATATCTGTCAGCAATCCCAATGATCAATAGCCTGGGACGAACTAGTTGGGGATATCCAACCTAAAAGCCTAACATTAAATTAACTATGGCAACTCTGTGTTATGATTTAACACTAAAACTAAAGTCTTAACTTTTAAAAGGTGAATAATAGAGGCTACTTGGTCTAATTGTTACTAAAACAGATAAGGATGCAATAATGCACAGCCATTAGAATTAGACTTCTAGAGAAATTTTACATAAGATTATGCTTATTGCCTTTAGCTTGTAAAATAGATGTAATTTGTTTTTTAACTTTCAGAATAATAAAACCATAATGAGAAAAAAAAAATATGCTTACTGATGTAAAGCAAAGCAAAGCAGAATGTAAAGCTTTTTATATTCAATTTTTAAAAGTTTAATTTCTTAAAAAGCAGCTTTCATTCAATATAATCTAACAGCTAACATCCTTTCAATATAAACATATAAATATAATCATTTTCCAAATGTTCTTTTAATATGCATCATATTAGGTCAACATAATAGCAGGAATAAAAATATTTTTTCAGTTTGTTTAAGTCAGCTCAGTCTTCAGATTCAGAGCACAAATATGGTCACGTTTTACAATAAGCAGAAATACAATCTTGATTAGATTAATGTGGTTAAAATGTTAAAAAAGAAACCCACAAATGTGTAAGCTTCTATATGGAAGCACTGAGAATCCAACCATTTTCTGTAATCTATATAATTTTCTTAGCTGAAGACGGAGAGGAACACTAAAGGAAACTCCCGTGTGGGTAATTTAATGCTTTTCCATTTCCACAAGGGATTGGATATTAAATTATTTTAATATCCAATACATACAGGGTACGTACTTCCCAGCACATACCCTGCACAATTCATAGTCAGAGCTATAGTGCTTTACCTCGAAACACAAACATCATCCATATTGCTTTTCTTCCCTTTAGCCCATTTCTATGGCAATCTAATGAAATTTGCTGCAGGTGACAATCAATAAGGAATTAGCAATAACTTCAACATACTGAAAATATAAAAGTATAATTTCCTGTTTGCTCATCACATTCAGAATTAACAGACTCATGACTGGGACCTCATGCTCTCATACATCTTTTTGGGTATTATTTGCCTAAAAATTAATTATACTTGTTCTGCATCAATGTATATTAGGCCACACTCCCCATTATTTTAAAAATTAAAGGCAAAATTTAGCTGATACCAAAAAATAATGTCATACTTTTATTAATGGAGAAAGAGTAAAATTATGTAAACAGACTTAATTAAAAACCACAATCAATATTTAAACATTTATTATGTCATACTTTATCATCTTAGGTCAGGTCATTTTTTTCCCTATGCAAATGTAACATTTAGAAGTTACATTTTCAAACTCATAGATGTTTTAAAAAATAATATTTGCATAGGTCTGGGCAAATATTTTCATCCTCAACATGTCAGAAATCAACAGACCTGAACTGTCAAAAGGAAAAATCCCACCAGATCCCAAAATTTGGTTAGATACCTTGTGTGCTATAGCACTTAATTTTGAGCAGTACTTTATTGGCGTCTTAGCCTATGAGCCATAAAAGTCAAGTGAAATCCCACAGGCCAGAAGGAAAAAGAAATAGGAGAAACCTTTGGGTTGAGCAAAATGTATACTAATTGCTGGTCTTTAACATAAAATTCATTGCTACAGTTAGCTGCCAGCAATTTGCCAACATTATCTTTTAAGGGACAAATTCATCATAATTTATTACTTCTATTTGGTGAAATTATAATGAATTCACTTCTTTTCTTTTTCATTTTGTAAGAGTACGAGTTGAAATATGTTTAATTTTAATTCCATAAATGCTAGTTGTGTGCCTAGTTTTCCATGATAGATGTACAATGCAAGGAAAAAATTGCAACTTGTTCATTAATTCATTCACTCAACTTTGCTTCCATTGCCCGACTATTTAAATTGATTTACATAAAATCACAAAGCCACTAAAATATGTGCAGTAATTACATGCCATAAAATTATACTTGAGAATGAAACATAATCTGGAACATGTTTTATTGGAAACTTTAAATTTTAAGTTGTGAGTATGATGAAACAGGCAAAATGTTTCTGTGGGCAGGGTTGTGTGTACAGTGCAACAATATTAATAAGAAACAAAATATAAAGCAGGAGTATCAAAATTTATAGTTAAATACGTAGTGTAAAGGTCCACTAAAGAACCATTCCTCATCCATATTTTACACTGGAATTGTATTGGTACATTTTTTTAATGCTCCCCATGAAACCTAAGTGATAATTTTGTAATTTTATTTCTTTCAAATATGTAGATTTTTTCTTTCTTTGACAAATCTCACCTAGAATCAAATGTATAGATCTTTTTCTGCATGCTTTACAACAGAAGAGGTAAAGATCTTGGAAAGAAGAAATGGATAGAAGAGTGAATCTCCAAGGAGACACATAGTATTTGGCTTGAGAGTAGCATGTATGTTTCTGGAGAAAAGAAATAAAAGGCATTTGTGCAACCTGCATATTGAGAAATGTCATATGACTTCAGTAGATTGCCAAAGTTTTCTTAAGTCTTAGCAATCAATGTTCATTGTGTATAATTGAATTCCTCTTTTAACGTAATTCCCAAAAGCATTTAGGACTTATTATAAGAGGATTCCACTTTGCTAATTAACATTCAGTCAGCGAATAGAAGTACAAGAGGAACTCTGCTGACCTATGTACTCAATTGGCTGAATAAAAAAAAAAAAATTAACAAAAAGTAATTCACCTAATTCTTTCTTGTAAAAAGAAATCCATTTATGAACAATTCCCTTGCTGTCCAATCTTTCCTAAATTATACATCAGTTGTATGTGATACAGAAGATATATACATAGATGCTTCATCTTCATGTTTTCCAATTATAGTTATGAAAAGAATATATTTGCATCTTGTCCAAATTCATTATTTTTAAAGTTTATATCCATGGGATCTTGGGAAATATGGCATATGTGAGAAATTCCAATGTCACACACTCTGATCCAAACTTCACTGCTTGTGAGTAGAAGTAGAAAGAATCAGGAAGCGTGAAAAGGGAAAAAAACCATTCATTTCTCCCTACAGCAACAATAAACACAATAAACAGAATGTTTTATATACTAATCAACAAAACACAGTAATATGGTTTGGTTGTATCCCTACTGAAATCTCCACTTCAATTCTATCTCCCAGATTTCCCATGTGTTATTGGAGGAACCCAGAGGGAGGTTATTGCATCATGAGGGCCAGTCTTTCTCGTGCTATTCTTGTGATAGTACGTCTCATCAGATCTGATGGGTTTATTAGAGGTTTCCACTTTTGCTTCTTCCTAATTTTCTCCTATCACTGCCATGTAAGAAGTGCCTTTCACCACCTGCTATGATTCTGAGACCTCCCCAGCAATGTGGAATTATAACTTCAATTAAACTTTTTCTTCCCAGCCTTAGCTATGTTTTTATCACCAGTGTGAAAACAGGCTAATACAGTAAGTTGGTACCAGTAGAGTGGAATATTGCTGAAAAGATACCCGAAAATGTGCAAGTAACTTTGGAACTGGGTAGCAGGCAGAGGCTGGAACAGTTTGAAGGCTCAGAAGAAGACGGGAAAATGTGAGAAAGTTTGGAACTTCGTAGAGACTTGTTGAATGGCTTTGCCCAAAATGCTGATAGCAATATGGACAATAAAATTCAGGCTGACATGGTCTCAGATGGAGATGAGGAACTTGTTGAGTACTGCAGCAAAGGTGACTCTTGCCGTGCTTTAGCAAAGATACTGGTGACATTTTGCCCCTGCCCTAGAGATTTGTGTTACTTTGAACTTGAGATGATTTAGGGTATCTGGCAGAAGAAATTTCTAAGCAGGAAAGCATTCAAGATGTAACCCAGGTACTATTGAAGACATTCACTTTTATAAGGGAACCAGAGCATAAAAGTTAGGAAAATTTGCAGCCTGAGTATGCGATAGAGAAGAAAAACCCATTTTCTGGGAAGAAATTCAAGCTGGCTACAGAAATTTATGTAAGTAACAAGGAGTCTAATGTTAATTCCCAAGACAAAATGTCTCCAGGCCATGTAAGAGAATGGCAGTCCCTCCCATCACAAGCCCGAAGGCCTGGATTAAAAAGTGGTTTCATGAGCTGGGCCCAGGCTGTGTGAAGCCTAGGGACTTGGGGCCCTGCATCCCAGCTGCTCCAACCATGGCCGAAAGGGGCAGGCATACAGCTCAAACTGTGACTTCGGAGGGTGGAAGCTCTAAGCCTTGGCTGCTTGCTCCTGGTGTTGAGCATGTGGGTGCACAGAAGTCAAGAATTGAGATTTGGGAACCTCTGCCTAGATTTCAGAAGATGTATGGGAATGCCTGGATGCTCAGGCAAAAGTTTGCTGCAGGGTTAGGGCCCTCATAGAGAACCTCTGCTAAGGCAGTGCAGAAGGGAAATGTGGGCTTGCAACCCCACACAGAGTCTCTACTGGGCCACCACATAGTGGAGCTGTGAGAAGAGGGCCACCATCCTCTAGATCCCAGAAAGGTACAGCCACTGACAGCTTGCACCATGGTCCTGGAAAAGCCATAGACACTCAACACCAGCCCATGAAAGCAGCCCATGAAAGATATATCCTGCAAAACCACAGGGGTGGAGCTGCCCAAGACCATGGGCACTCACTTCTTGCATCAGTGTGACCTTGATATGAAAGCTGGAGTCATTGTGAAACTTAAAATCTGACTGCCCCACTGGATTTCAGACTTGCATGGGCCCTGTAACCCCTTTGTTTTAGCAAGTTTCTCCCATTTGGAACAGCTGTATTTACCCAATACCCATACCCCCATTATATCTAGGAAGTAACTAGCTTGCTTTTGATTTTACATGTTCATAGGTGGAAGGGACTTGGCTTGTCTCAGATGAGACTTTGGACTGTGGACCTTTGGGTTAATGCTGAAATGAGTTAAGACTTTGGGGGACTGCTGGGAAGGTATAATGGTTGGTTTTGAAATGTGAGGATATGAGATTTGGAGGGTCCAGAGGCAGAATGATATGGTTTGGCTGTGTCTCCAACCCCACTCTCAACTTAAGTTGTATCTCCCAGAATTCCTACATGTGTGGGAGGAACTCAGCCGGAGCTTATTGAATCGTAGGGGCCAGTCTTTCCCGAGCTATTCTCGTGATAGTGAATAAGTCTCATAAGATCTGATAGGTTTATCGGGGGTTTCCGCTTTTGCTTCTTTCTAATTTTCTCTTGCCTCTGCCATGTAAGAAGTACCTTTTACCTTCCTGCCATGATTCTGAGACCTGCCCAGCCATGTAGAACTACAGTCTAATTAAACCTCTTTTTCTTCCCAGCCTTGAGTATGTTTTATCAGTGGTGAGGAAATGGACTAATACATACAACATCTGGCAAGATTAAAAATAGTCAAAGTTACGTCCAATCTAGCTCAGCACTTTATCAAGATAATTCCAGATTCTCTAACTTTTGGACTGAGCTTACCACAGATATTTTCTTCTTAGACATACACTTTTTTTTTCTTCTACTTTCTTTCTCAGTAACTTCCTCATTCTAGGATGTCTTTTCGTACTGCCCTGGATTCTCAGATTCCTCTGAAAGTTCTGAGCAAGGCTAATCTCATATGCTGAACTGTACTGATCTCTCTCATAAAAAACTACCTGATCCAGTCCCTCAAACTCTTGCTTTTCACCACCTACTTAATCCAGTGAATAATTCTACCTACACTTCCAACTCACTACAGCATCCCTCCAGTGTGTTGTTTGATTACTTTGGAGTTTTCACTATTATTACACTTGCCAAATTGTGTAGCAAACAGCTGTCTAGTGGCCTGACTCCTCAACATGACTGCAAACACTTAAAAGAAGCACAGGTCAGGTGCCATGACTCATGCCTGTAATCCCAGCACTTTGGAAGGCCAAGGTGGGCAGATCACTTGAGGTTGGCATCCTGAGACCAGCCTGATCAACACGGCGAAACCCTGTCTCTACTAAAAATACAAAAATTAGCTGGGCATGGTGGTGCACAGCTGTAATCCCAGCTACTCAGGAGGCAGAGGCATGAGATTTGCTTGAACTCAGGAGGTGGAGGTTGCAGTTAGCTGACATTGCACCACTGCACTCCAGCTTGGGTGACAGAGCAACACTCCATCTCAAAAAATAAAATAAAATAAAAAAGATATTGTCTACTGATAATGGCCTAATACTTATCCCTTTTTCATTGCAGGTGTTAACAGTGACCCAGTGCCTAAATACAAATTTGCAAATAAGTACCCTTTGTGTGGATCCCAACAAGTTCTATGAAAGAGAGTTTGGGCACTGGGAACCATGAGTTTTTGTCCTTCCCTGTCTATGTGACCTGAGACAAATCACAAGATCTTTTGGAAGCTCAGTATGCTCCTCTAAAGCTAAGTAATACTACTTCACAGCAAGGTGGTCAGGAGAAAGTGATAAGCCATGGGAATGGCAACTTTCAGACACCATTGGTATTAAATATGTGAAGCACTTAATTAACAAAAAGTACTGTACAAATATGCGATATCATTACTACTACTATCATCCTAGTCAATTTTATATATCTCTCCAAGTAGATAAAACTTCTCAAGAGAAGAATATACCAAAAGCACAACTTTTAGCAAACCCTGCTCATTTTAGGAAACTTTTTTTTACAGAAGTTCTTTTAATTTTCTTTTCTACTTTAAGTAAGAAATGATGACCAGTTACATAAAGTCTTACGAGAGTCAGGTTATAATGAGCTAGTCATTACTGACTAATGAATACAATAACTTTAAAAATTTACAAGGAAAAAAGAAAAAATGTCAGATATTTACTATCAAAGGCCTTTCTTAATTATCTTCATCTTCCCTTCACACCAAAATGTTTATTTAATACTTTTAAAGCAAAATTGATTTTTTAAGATTAAGGAAGCTCATGCCTGTAATCCCAGCACTTTGGATGGCCAAGGAAGGAGGATTGCCTGTGTCCAGGAGTTCAAGACCAGCCTGGGAATCATAGCTAGATCCTGTTTCTACAAAACTGAAAAAACTGCCTGATGCAGTGGTGCACACCTGTAGTCACAGCTACTCAGGAGGCTGAGGTGCTGAAATGAGAGGAATGACAGAGCCCAGGAAGTCAAGGTTGTGGTGAGCTGTGATGGCACCACTGAACTCAGCCTGGGTGACAGAGTTAGACCCTGTCTCAAAAAAAAAAAAAAAAAAAATTAGGAAAGCCGAAGAAATTATGCAATTCAAAATTGTTGATATTAAGTGCTCATCAATCATTAATCTAAAATAATATATTTATGAAGATAAGAGGTCATAATCAATACCTGCTGTTTGGTGTTTTCTTTTCACGATTGCCTTTTTGTTGGTTTACTAAATGGCTTTACCTGACAAATCCAGTTTTAACCTGCATAGGCTGTATATATACTAAGAGGCAGTCCAGAATACAGAGGAGAGGGAGAGGGAAATTCCAGAAGAACGACTTGTGTATATGGAAGAGGATAAAAATTCAAATGTAAATGTTGCCTCTACAGCACTTAAATATTCACAAAATATTCAAGAAATATTCCAAGCACAGGGTAAGCCACTAGTAAAAAGCAGTTTCCAAGAGTCTGTTTCCCACTTATTAATATACAATACTCAACATGGAAAGTTAGCAAATAGAGACAGCCAGTGTTGAAACCACCTTAAATGGTTTTCAACATTTGTGGCATATTTATATTTGTACAGGATATGACTCAAAATTTTCTTTGAAGTATTTCGTATTTCTTACCGTAATAAAAAAAAAGAGTTGCTTTGTTCCAATTCTTCATTAATATTTAGATAAAGTCCCAATTTTCTTCATGATTTACTAAAAACATTACCCTAAGAAATACTACAAAAGTATTCTTCAGAAAATCTACATCTAAAATATCATTATTTTAACAAAATTAACTTATATTTTAATCCATGCTTTTCTCATAATAAAAGCAGCTACCATCTAGAAATTGTCTCCTTCAGGGTCCTGACATTCATTCATTTATTCATGTATTGTTTTTATTCCACTTAATTCCAAAAGGATTTAAATGTGTAATACGATATTCACTGGAATTGAGAATTTTCAATGCAAAATGTAATGAATGTAAATAAAATACAAGTTTACCTATAACAAACTTTTGCACTGGGAAAGCACTATGTGAGCACTGTGGAAAGAAAGCAAAGATCTCTACAAGACCATTTGAAATGACTCATGAAAAGTTTGGTCAAATAGAGCTAATTTCTTTTCTCTTTGCGTTTTTATGTATTATTAAGGAAGCCAAATACTATAGACAGGATGTATCTTGATTGGAGAAAACGATTAGAAGAAGAATTTAATGATATATTTTAAGTAAGGCATGAGGGAAAAGTATGGACCTTGTGGAATTCACAGTTGATAAAGCTTTGTAAAAAGTGATGAATGCCAGATTATCACAACCTAAAGAACATCATGAGATTATGGAGAAATACTAAAGTTTATAAATGGCTGAACATTTCTTAAAAAATAAAATTAATGCAACAGTAGGTTATAATCCCCAAATCATATTTGTTGCAACCTATGTACTCTATGTGAGAATATTACTTGGAACCCTAGATTTGGTTGTGGCATAACTCACATATTCCAGGGGATTTGGCAAACAAGGATATGTTCAGAAAAAGCATCAAGATACTGAAATTTTTTGAAACTACCCAATGTAAGAATTGGTTAAAAGCACGGACTGTGTTTTGACCTAAAGATTTAAGTCTCATTTGGGACATGCTGGTAGTTTCTAATATCTGAACATCAGTTAATTGTAAAAAGGACTAGATTTAAGCTATCACTCCAGGAGTAGAACTAGGACCAATGTTTGTGAGGAATGGAAGACAATATCTAACAAACAGGAATAAACTTAGTAGAAGAAACAGAAAAGTATTAAAAATATTAAAGATGTACAGTAGAAGGAAAATTGACTAGTTCCCAACTCCTGATATCACTGTTCTCTTAACTTTAGGAACTTGGTTTATTTCCATAGCTTCTCTGAGTTTCTGTTTCCTCATCTATAGGTTAGATATCCCTGGGTTGAATGGAGGAATGAAAATTCCATAGTTGAAAATGCCAAGGTAAGAGATGGGAAATGCTATACTGGATGGTTACCATGCTTCTTTTAATTTCTAAGATATTACCATTTTATTGTAAAGGAAAATATAATAGTTTTTTATCTTATGGTGAGGAATTATTGCTAAATTATGCATTCAGCATACATATATGTGTGTGTGTGTGTGTGTGTGTGTGTGTGTGTGTGTGTGTGTGTTATATTATGGGCCTACAGCGTGTAGGTACTCTTCTATGGATGTAGAAGTGAAAAAACTGTGCAAAAATTCTTGTCCTGGTAGACTTTATATTATAGTGGAAAGAAATGGACAGTAAAACAAATATGTAAATTATATCACATAGTAGAAGTCACAAGTACCATATGAAAAATAAAGAAGGAAAATGTAAAATTTTAAGTAGCATCAGGGAAAATAACATCTGAGCAAAGATACATTAATTTTATCAGTAATTTTTAAAATTAATTTTATTAAGAAGTTCATTGGAAAACTTGGTGCTTTTAACTAAATCCTATGATCTGAATAATGTTTTAATTCATGTTAATTTCATCACAGAGTGTTATGGGTTGAACTGTGTCCTCCTAAAATTTCTTATGTTGAATTCCTAGCCCAAATACCTCAGCATGTATTTGGAGATGAGGTCTTTAAAGAGGTAATTAAGTTAAAGGAGTATTAGGGAGGTTCTCATCCACTATCACTGGTGATATTGGTGATGTATCACCGGTATTAAGTGATTAGGACACAGACATGTACAAAGGGAAGAAGCAGTGAAGCCACCGGGAGAAGACATTCATCTACAAGGTGAAAAAGAGACCTCAGAAGAAACCAGCATGGCAACACTTTTTCTACCTCCAGAACTTAGAGAAATTAACTTTTTGTTATTTATGCTACCCAGTCTTTGCTACTTTGTTATGACAGCCCTAGCAAACTCAGAGAATACAGATGCATACAAATCTAGTCCAACTATTATGTTTAAGATAATTCAAGATTGCATTAGTTATTTTTATAGAACTCAAAATATTTTATGAACTTTGTATTTAGAGTTTATATAAAATTTATTATTTGGAATTTATATAGAATTTCAGTATTTTATATTTATTCTTTTAACCTTAAATTACATTAAAAAATCTTAAACCTAATGGTTTGCTCCCAATATATTATATTGAAGAGATACAGTTTAACAAAAATATCATATCACAAGGACTTCACAGCTAAAAATAGCATGCTTAAGTCATATGTAAACTTTTAGGATATGTAAAATATTTGTTTTTCTATCAAGATAAGTACAGTTAAACTCATTGAAGTTTAAGATGGCAGGTGATAATCTTTAGCATGTTCACATGCACAAGCAGGTAGCTAATAAAACCAGAGCTTCACATTTCCCATCTAGTTCAAGTCTTCCTCCCCAACTGTTGAAACAGCTTAGAACAGCCTAACAACCAGTAAGAAAGCTGGCTTTATTATATTTTATTTAGGTTTTCCTATTAGTAATTTAAATGTTTTAGCAATTAAAAAAATAAGTAAATGAATATACTTACAGGTCCCATTACTACAGATGCTTTCTCAAATTCTTCACCCTCCTCCATTAGTGCTTCTTCAGTCCCAGGTAAGGAATCTATTTTAATTTTTTAAAAAAGAATAAATTATAGTCACATATTACTTATTAATTCTCTGATATATAAACCTGTTGTGAGAAGAATAAAGTAACAGAGTTGGTTGTTGAAAAATTCATAGTGTTTGTGAGTTAAAATAGAACATGAAATAATATTTACTTAGCTTAAAGACAACTTATGAAAAATGATAAGCATTTTTAATTTAGAAGGGCACAATGACATCAGAAATGTGCAAGAGCCACCGTTCTCTTAGTTATACAAATAAAGCAATATTTTTTGCGTATAATTCAGCTAACTGTTGAAACATAATTATATTTAGTGTCCTTTTTCTGTTTTATGATTTTATATTTATCTATCAATTTTCTCCTTTTTGGGGGGGTTACACAATTTAAATACTATTTTATGCTCTCCCTTTTAGATGGAATGGAAAATTCTGAACAAAAGCTCAGTGGAAGATGCACATTATTAAATGGTAGTAGGTTTTCCATTTCAGTATATGAAGCAAGAAGTTGCAATTACTTAGCCTGAATTGAATATATTGACGGGTGGGTGAGTAGTGGCTTTCAAATATGTGAACAAAATGATGCAATATTTTCCATATGTCTTCTGACAACGTAACAACCTTTTGAACAGCAGGTTCTATGGGTTATAAAGAATTCTATCATAGGGACAGGTAAATGGAGCAACTAGAAATAATCTATCCTGAAGACTGTCAACTTCCCTTAATTGAGTTTGAGCTCCTACTTTTCAAATAAAAAAAAAAAATCAGTTAAGGGAAAGGTATTTTAAACCACTGGATTTAGAAATTGATTTCTTATATTTATTAATACTTGAGGGAGTCATATAAAGTCCTAAAGATTTTCCTTTAGCTTCATGTACATATGAAGACAGATTTTTTTCTGTTGCATAAAATGTATACTCTAAAAAGAATTAGAGCATGAAATCTTTCAAACCCTTAATGGCCGCAGAACACCCAGGAGACAATGGCAAGCTTAGTACAAATCTGTAATCATAGCTTTGGAGTCATGCAGCTCTCTCTATCTCTGAGAACTCAGAATCTTATGTTCAAGAAGACAAGTTTCTAAGTCCTGGGGCACATAGTTTATGCAGATGTAAATGTGGATTTTGTTTTAGAACACAGAATGCCTTCCACCATAAAACTGACTTCGAGAGAAACACATCATTCTAGAGTTGTAGGCAAATTTAAAGATTTTACTTACTACCTTTCCTAACAGAACATAGATAATAAAAATAAACAAGTTTTAGTGGATGAAATCAGGAGATAATGAGAATTATACCAAATGCAAAAGTATTAATCCACTTGTAAAGAATACTTGAACCTCCAGCTCCTAAAACACTATTGTAAAGGTGACAATAAATTTGTTAAATTAGGATACAAATTAAGCATAATTCAAGTCCTTCTAAACTGAATTATATTCTGCAGAACTGTGAGCAAATGCTACTATAATTTTAGCATTCACTCAGCATGCTTCCTGTTTTATTTGTGTATTGAAGTTCTTATTTGAGTAGTCTATTGACTTAATAAATATATAACATTAATATGTTCTATTCTATATTACAAAGCAAATTCTTTTCATATATAGGACAAGAAAATCTACCCTCTCACGGATTTGCTAAATTTTTTAAGTTAGAAATATTATAAATGAGTTTTCAAGCTCTTGTCCATGAGTGGTTAATGGTTTTTAAGTGACGTCATTTTGCTTATTTATGTATTTATTCTTTCATTCATACATTTATTGCATTTGTATATTTGTGTATTCATTTATTCAACAAATACTATATACCAACACTGTATCAAGTGCTTTTAAAAGAAGTTGAACATTTTCTATGACATTTTCTTTCATGAAATTTACTTGAACACATTTATAGGGCAGTATTAATTTTTTAACAAAGATGAACATTTATAAAGAGAGAGTATTAGTAACTTTGTATGGTTTACATTTTGTTCTGTTTCTGTTTTTGTTGAATTCTCCCTGGTTATTGGTAACATATCCAGAGAGATCTATAAAACTGTAAGTACTGCCAGAACATTTGAAAATTTACATAACTACTATTTTTGAAAGTTATGAAGTCACATGGATACTGCCAAATATTCCAAATCTAATAATAGGATACCAATCTAACAAGATAGGAGGGACCACAGACATCATAAAAATAAAACCTTGGTGTTTAATGCTTGGAGCAGTAAACGCTATTGTTTATGTGTTCCAAGTACATTGCTTATTAACAGTAACAGGTGAGTAAATATGTGTAAGCTGTTTTGCTCTGTCTACTCCAGAGCAATTTCTTTTATACATTATTTTCAAATATAAGTATTTATTTTTTTAGCTATTTAAAATAACCTATGGGTGGGTGGGAAATGAGTCCCTAAATTTGTCAAATATTACTGTTTATCTTATATCCTCATTTTAGAGAAGAAGAAACTGAAGCATGGAAAGATAAAGTAATTTTACCAGAAATCTAATAATCTGTGACAGGACTAAAATTCAGTCCTGTGGTTGATTGGACATGTTGGTGGGAACCTAAAAATCTGTAGTTTATTGTAGTGCTTAGCTTCATCCAACTTTTTTCAGCCATTATTTTTACTTTTGCTGCTTGTGTCACAATAGATTTTTTTATGCACAAAGTTATACCTATTTATAGAAATATTTATGTACATCTAGCCAAGTTCAATGTAGATGCACAGTTGACATAAAACTCACAGTAGCACTTTTGAATAATGCCAATAATATTTAATTATTGGATCTAGTCATTTGACTAACTTAAGTAGAAAAGAATGTACTAAATCAGAAACTCATATTCTGGAATTTGCAGATTAGGTATACTAATAACTAAATGTGAAGAATGTAGGAATAGGCATTTCAAGAAGGGAGCTTAAAGTATAATTTGCAATATATTATTGATACATTATTTAATTTCCCAGGAAATTTGAGTCCTTATAATACTCAGTAATTATGTAAATGAGATTGTTGAAGAATATATGGGTACAGATTGGTAAATTGGAGTTAATTTGATAAAATTTTAAAAATTAATGGAAACTAATTAAATTGTATCTATCTTGTGTCTGGCTTTGTATTGGGCATGATGGGTAATGTAAGAGAACTTCAAGAAGCATGTAATTGAAGTAAGAGAAACAAACACACAAGAAGCAATTCAAAAACTATTAGGAGCTGAGAGAAAACTATCAGAGAGACTTAACATGATCTTAGAGCAGATGATCTAAATAGGCAGACAAGGGAGGGAAAAGGCCTTATTGCTAGTCAGGAAAGGATGGCATAAATCAAGGTACACATGCAAGAATATCTATGAGCAGAAACCAGGCTGACTCCAGAAACAAGTGTCAATGAATGGCCAGCCTGGGACCTTCATGTTGCTAAGGACACATTACTTAATGTTCATTGTCAGGGTTAAAAGTCTATTATAAGAACATACCATTTCATCACCATTATAATAGATTTGAGTATGTATAAACTATGGCCATTTCTTTATATTATGCTACATTGGCATTGGTTTATGTTCCCCTAGCAGTTTTTAAAAAATATTTATTACATAATATTTGACATATAAAAATAGAACATCTGTAAAACATTTATATAAATATAACATGTAAAATATATCACATCTATTAGTATGAATGATATATTTAAATTACAAATGGCAATGACAAAATAAACACCCCAAACTACCACTTAATAATTAGGGCATTTCCAAAAACCATATATCTGCGGGCTCCTTCCTTATCCCAACGCCCAGCCTCCCCTTACCCCTGAAAATAACTAATATTTTGTGTTTATCATTTCCTTCTTTAAATATAGTTTTGTCACATGTTTTCCTAAAGAACATATTATTTAGATTTCTTTTTGGAGCTTTATAAAAATGGCATTCTTTGACTTCCTTTTGTTCAAGAAGCATTAGGCTTTTAAGACTCATTTTACAGTAAGCTGCAACTTCCTTATACCAGACTGGGAGAACCAACTGCCATTTCAGTTTGGCCGCTTGAAATCAGCCATGGTGGGAATATTCACACCACGGAAATCAATCTCTACAAATCAAGGCTTCCTTTTTTCAGAAAAACTGTTGTTGTACATTTACACAGTAGAAACTTGAATGCCTTTCAACTACATACAGGGGATCTGTTTGTACATCACCAATTTTATCCATCCCCTGTATGTAGTTGAAAGGCATTCAGATTGCTACTGCATAAAAAAAATTCACGATTTATCCATTTCCCGGTCCGTGAACATACTACATATTTAATGCTACATGAAACCTGTTTCTCTAAGGCATTTACCTAGAAATGGAATTTCTAGGTTTTAGATTATATAAATGCTGAAGATTTTAAGATAGTGGAAAACTTTTCCAAAACTCATACAGCTGTGGTATATGAGTTTCTTTTCATCTATGACTTCACCAGCACTTAGTTTTGTCAGCTTTCTTAATGCCAAACAAAAGGTTGTAAAAGAAAAAGGACTGTATCTCTCCATGGTCTTAATTTGCTTTTCCCTGATCACTAAGGTAATTTAAGTATTTTTCATCTGCTTGTTGACCTTTTGTGTTTCTTCTCTGTAAAATATATACTCAAATCTGTTGCTTATTTTTTTTACTGGTTTGATTATTTATTAAATTGTAGGTGTTCTTCATATTCCGAATATTAGTCTTTGATCAGCGGCAATCACATTGCAAATATTTTTCCCTATTTGTGGCTTTTCCTTAGGCATCTTTTTTATTTTTAATTTTTTTCAATAGGTTTTTGGGGGACAGGTGGTGTTTGGTTACATGAATAAGTTATTTAGCGGTGATTTCTGAGATTTTGGTGCACCCATCACCTGAGCAGTGTACACTGCCCAACGTGTAGTATTTTATCCCTCACCACCCCTACCCTTACCCCAAGTCCCCAAAGTCCAATAATACATCATTCTTAGGCCTTTTCATCCTCATAGTTTAGCTCACACATATAGAGAAAACATATGATATTTGGTTTTCCATTTCTGAGTTACTTCACTGAGAATAATAGTCTCCAGTTCTGTCCAGGTTGCTGCAAATGCCATCATTTTGGTTTTTTGGGGGGTTGAGTAGTATTCCATGGTATGCATATACCACATTTTCTTTATCTACTCATTGATTGATGGGCATTTGGACTGGTTCCATATTTTTGCAATTGCAAATTGTGCTGCTATAAACATCTGTTTGCAAATATCTTTTTCATATAATGACATCTTTTCATCTGGGTAGATACCTAGAAATGGGATTTCTGGATCAGACGGTAGATGTTCTTTTAGTTCTTTGAGGACTCTCCATAGTTTTCCAGAGTGATTGTACTAGTTTACATTCACATTAATAGTGTAAAAGTGTTCCCTCTTCACCAAATCCATTCTTCACCTTCTTCACCACACCAAAATCTATTATTTTTTGATTTTTTGATTATAGCCATTCTTGCAGGAGTGAGGTGGTATCACAGTGTGATTCTGATTTGCATTTTCCTGATAATTAGTGATGTTGAGCATTTTTCTATATGCTTATTTGCCACTCATATATCCTCTTTTGAGAAATGTCTGTTAATGTCCCTAGCTCACATTTTCATAGGATTATTTTCTTCTTTCTTGCTGATTTGTTTGAGTTCTTTGTATTATAGATCCTGAATATTAGTCCTTTGTCAGAAATATAGATTATGAAGATTTTTCTCCCACTCCGTTTTCGGTTTTCTGCTTGCTCTACTGATTATTTCTTTGGCTGTGCAGAAGCTTTTTAGTTCAATTAATCCCATCTATTTATCTTTTTATTTTTGTTGCACTTGCTTTTGGGTTCTTGGTCATGAAATCTTTACTTAAGTCAATATCTGAAGGGTTTTTCTGATGTTATCTTGTAGAACTTTTATGGTTTCAGGTCTTAGATTTAAGTTCTTGATCTATTTTGAGTTGATTTTTGTATAAGGTGAGAGATGAGAATCCAGTTTAATTCTTCTACATGTGGCTTTTCAATTATCCCAGCACCATTTATTGAATAGTGTTCCTTCTTCACCAAATCCATTCTTGTCCTTTCCCCCCTTTATGTTTTTGTTTGCTTTGCTGAAGATCAGTTGGCTGTAAGTATTTGGGTTTATTTCTGGGTTCTGTATTCTATATATGCCTATTTTTATAATAGTACCATGCTGTTCTGGTGACTATGGCCTTATAGTATAGTTTGAAGTCAGGCAATGTGATGCCTCCAGATTTGTGCTTTTTGCCTAGGATAGCTTTAGATATGCAGGCTCTTTTTTGGTTCCATATGAATTTTAGAATTGCCTTTTCCAGTTCTGTAAAGAATGATGGTGGTGTTTTATTTTTATCATATTACCAGAATTGTTTTTCCAGTTCCTTCTAATTTGTGCAGACTATGTTGTAAGGAAAATGTAGGATTCAAGAACTGCTGTTCAGATTCTTTTGTCCCTTAGTGTGATCCTTTGATGTTGTGTTCTCCCTGCTTACCTAGGAATGGGGCTTCCTGAGAGCTGAACTGTAGTGATTGTTTTTGTTCTTCTGGGTCTAGCTTTCCAGTGGAGCTACCAGGCTCTGGGCTGGTACTGGGGAGTGTCTGCAAAGAATCCTGTGATGTGATCACTCTTCAGGTCTTGCAGCTGTGGATACCAGCACCTGCTCTGGAGGAGGTAGCAAGGCAGTGAAGTAGACTCTGTGATGGACTTTGGTTATGTTTTTGTTTAGTGTGCTAGTTTTGTGTTGGCTGGCCTCCAGCCCAAAGATGGTGCTTTCAAGAGTGCATCAAATTTTGAGAGGCCGAGGTAGGCGGATCATGAAGCAAGAGATCGAGACCATCCTGACTAACATGGTGAAGCCCCGTCTCTACTAAAAAACACAAAATTAGCTGGGCATGGTGGCACATGCCTGTAGTCCCAGCTACTCGGGAGGCTGAGGCAGGAGAATTGCTTGAACCCAGGAGGCGGAGATTGCAGTGAGCCAAAATTGCGCCACTGCACTCCAGCCTGGCACCTGGTGACAAAGTGAGACTCTGTTTCAAAAAAAAAAAAAAAAAAAAAGTGCATCAACCCTATGAGGAGGTTGCAAACTTGCCCTGAGAATACCTGGTTAAATATTCATGTTTCTCAGATGGTAGGGAAGACCATAGAGCTCCCATGAAATTATGCCCTTTGTCTTTGGCTACCACAGCAGGTAAAGAAAGACCACCAGATAGGAGCGGGGATAGGTGTGTCTGAGCTCAGCCTCTTTTTGTGTGGGGATTGCTGTTTCTGTTGTAGGGGATGGGAGTGTGGTTCCCAGGCCAGTGGAGTTATATTTCCAGGGGGATTACGGGTGCCTCTGTTGACTCATACAGGTTGCCAAGGAAGTGGGGTAAAGCTGGCCATCACAGGCCTCACCCAGTGCCATCGCAGCCCATAGCCCTATGGGCTGGTCTCACATACACTGTGCCCCCACAAAAGCACCAAGTTTATTTCCAGGCAGCAATGGACCAGGGCTGAGAACTTGCCCCAGACCACGAGTCTCCTCGTCTAGAAAGCAATCTCATAGGTTTTTGCATCTAGGGAGCCTGCAGTGGTGATCCAGTTCCTTCACAGTGTCTGTGATTCTCTCAGCTTTCCTGACATGTTTCTGCAGTACTTCTTGGAGCAAAAGTTCATGATGTAAGTCTCCCCACGCTGCTCTGTCTGTCCGAGTGGGAGCTGCAAATTAGTCCTGCCTCCTATCCACCATCTTAATCCTGAGCTTCTTTGGGCTTCTTTTGATAAACAGGAGTTTTTAATTTTCGAGAGTTGAATGTTTCGATTATTTCTTTTATGGCTGGAGATGTCTTTGTCTTGTCAAAGATGTCCTTCTCAATCCAGGTGTAAGAAAAATACTTTCCTATACTTTATCTTCTAACCATCCACGTTGGATGTATGAACTGTGTCCTGCTATAATGCATCAGCAGGACACATAATATGTGCATATATATATATATATATATATATATAAAATTAATATAATGCATCAGCATTATAGCAGGACACTGATGAAGATGTGATGTACCTTAGATAGCATTGGAGTTGCATTACCTGTACTTATTTACATATACAAAAATCATTTTGAATTACTCTGATATTAAGTTTGTTTGCTAAGTTAAGGAATCTCCATTTTGCACTATAGAAAATGGAAATGGAATAAGCAGCTTTATTTTCAGAAAAATAATGAACCTAAGAAGGGTGAGATAGTGCAAAGAGTGCAAAAAAGGCAGTTACACTTGAAGGAAGGAAAAACTCATAGACAGGCTGTAACAGGGCAAATAAAAACGAGGCTGACTCAGAAGAAAAAATTCTGAAGTGACATTGACATAGTTGGAGACTAATTTAATACAGGGCTGGGAGAGAGGGAATACATATTGTCAAGTATGATATTGACATTTCTGCCCAAGAAAAATGACTGGATCAATGATGTGAGAATGGGTGCAGCAGTTACAGCAAGTGACAGACAAGGGGCAGAGAGACAGTTCCATTTTCTAGAGATCCAGCTGACAATGTGGATTTCTAAAGACAATTTTGAATTAGTGACATAATTTAGGGAGTAGCCAACACAGAGTTGATCAGTTTGGACCTTAAACAGAACAGGTATAAAGAATTACTCCTTAGAATTCACACTTCTCAATTCCTGTTCTCCTTTGCTCTTATCCTGACACAAACAGCCCCAAGGAGTGTGCCAGCAGTAGGTATGTGACCTGCAGCTACAGAGAATTCATGCAAGGGAAGATGTTTGGTTTAGTTTTTTTCTTTATTTCATTAATCTTTAAGTGCCACTAGAACTGCAATAAATACTGTTGGATTTAAAACTTACCGAAGGAATCTGGGATTTTTTCATCTGGAGAATGGAGTACAGGTAGTGCCTCTTCTGTCCTTTCTGCCAGGTTGTCTCCTTGAAGCCTAAATAATTAAAAATGGTCATTGAAACGTCTCATAATGTTAAATTGTGAAATGTCAACTATGCATCATGGGAGATATGGCTGTGATTTTCTAGACTCTAAACTCAGATATGCTTGTTCAAAGTAGAAATATAAGTTCACTAAAGCCATTTTAATATAGGATTTTTGCTTTTCTAACCTTTAAGAAAAAGTCTTCTGTATTTCCTCTTACATATATGCCAGAATTGGTCTACGTAGAATCTACTCTTCCTCTTAACCTGACTGTAGAAAGGTTTAGAAGCACATATTTTCAATAAAACCTCAAAAGGGAATTGAGTGGAAGGAAAACAAGAGGCCAACACAGCAGGGTCTGGGAGTCATAAAAGGGTTGTCCCAATTCCACAGAGGTTTATCAAACACTGTCTTCCAAATCAACCAACCTAAGCTTCAAGGTCTGTGGGTCAAGATATGTCTCCGTGGTGGAAGTAAAGACTTCTAATATGTGACTGCCCAGGCTTCTCATAGACACTGAGCCTTCCGCAGGAGAGGACAATAAATGCAAGCATAATTTATAAGTATACTGGGTTCAAATGTTATGTAAGCTGTAATTTTTGTAAATGTTATAATTCTCAGCCATTTATATCTTTGCTTCTATATACTGCAGCAGAATCTCATATAATTTGCTTTTTGACTTTACAATTCAAGCATATATACATATCTCTTTATCTTTTGTATAATTATAAACAATGTAAATTATATATACACCATAATTTTTATAATATTAAATTCTGTACATCCCTGTATCTATTATACATTTATATTTACTTACTACCTTCTGTATATAAAATCACATTTACTGTATTATATAAGAAAATTAAAGAATTCTCAAGGGGAATTCCCTGATAGTTGTAACATTTTCTGTTAAGTTTTGTATGATTTTGTACTTTTACTTAATATTTTAAATTTTTCCTTTGGAAAACAGGCTACTTTAAAATAAATAAATCAGGTATATATTTTTCAAATATTCCCTACTATTTCTTAATTGTATTCACCTTGCATAATTAATTTTAATATTCAGCAATATCAAATATTCTGTTTTGAGCTCTCTTTGTCCAAGACCATTCTATCAAAATCATATCAAAGAGAGAAGGTACAGAGGTGCATTAAATATTAAAAGCTGTAAGTAAAATTTATTTAAAATTCACAATGAGCCAACACATTGGGATATTTAACGTTAAAACCCTAGGCCAGGTGTGGTGGATCACTCCTATAATCTCAGCACTTTGGGAGGCTGAGGCAGGAGGACCATTTGAGGCTCGGAATTCAAGTCTGCAGTGAACCATGACACGCTGCTGCACTCCAACCGGGGTGACAGAGTGAGCCCCTGTCTCTAAAAGAAAAAATAAATTTTTTTAATGCTAAAAAGAAAATAAATCTCCAACAGAGACAGAAAGAAGCAAGATCTAAAAATGGTACTGTAATTTTTGTTTGCTCATTGTATAAATCAATAAAACAAAATGTTTATTTAGCACTTATCAATATGTTCCAGCATAAGCCAAATGTCATAGAGATGCAAAGAAATTATACCTGTCCCTGATTTCACAGGCTTTAATGTAGCTGAGTTGAAGAGACAAATGGCTATGGACAGAAGCTTAAAAACTCAACAAATTGGGTGGCCTAGAAGTTGACTTGTCTTTGTCCACACAGTGCCTTCCAGATACCTTAAGAGCTGAGTTTACCGTGACTTGGCACCAATTCCATTGTGGAATGCTTCACAGCCCTGCCATCCTTGAGTGCTTTGCCAATGTTTCCCAAGCTGTAATCCACACAGCACCACTTCTGTAAGAGGTTAATGGGCACTGTGCAAACAAGGGGTGTGTGGGCAAGTCCGGGAAATACAGTCTAAATAGAAGTTAAATTGTTTTTTGTTTTTTTACCATAAGAGTTTTACTCATACTACCAAAGCTTTTTGCTTTGCTTTCTAAAACTCCTTTTCCATGTTAAACAAAGTCCCTATATTTTCAATCCCTAAATAGAATGTTGGCTGCTCCTCTTTTTCATATTGGAAAGTCTCCCCTAAGAATATCACATCCCTTTTCTCTAAGACTCTTCCAATACCTGCTCTCCCAGGGAGGCTGCCTGACCCTCCAACCTGAGAGGGCACAGGATTATATATAACTTTCTTCTCTCTGCTGGCAACAACTTGGCTCAGGCTTAGAATTTTTTTCTTCAACTCAAGCATTATTATTATTCTAGGTGATTCTGGTATTCATGTGTACCTACCTGCTCATCTTAAAGTCCCTTGACCTCCTCAGATTTGGAGATCTTCCCTTCCACCTCACCTTCCTTAACCCAAGGACAGGCAACTTGGAATTGCTTGATGGCAGAAATCTGTGAGTCCTGTGCTCTGTTCTCTGAAAACAAACTCACCTTCTTCAGGCTCGCTCACAGTGTGATTCTCCTTAATGCTTTCTATCCAACCAAATATTAACAAACTTCCATTTCCCTCTTCTTTCTCCTGGGTATCAGGGAGTGTCCCCTTTTGCTTTTTTGCCTTCCCTGCTCAGTTGGGGCTCATTGTCTCAGCTCCCCTGCACCCCTGTCCTCTGTCGCTCCTGCAAAGGCAGATTCCAAGCCTATATTAACACTACCATTTTCCTGCACATGTGCCACTGAATGATACTGGAGAAAATCATCATTCTAGGACTGGTAGCTACAAATCAGTGATCTCTAACTTTAAACTGACACTTCTTGGTTATTTCTTTTTTTCATTCCTTTCAAAGTCTTTTCAAAAACTTCATCATCAGCTTTCCTCTGTGTTACCCAGAAAAATTATGTAATCAGGAGTAAAGACCTCAACTTCCCCTCACACCCCACCTCCAGAATTATCTTCACCCTGATCTGTATTCACCACCTTTCCAATGCACAGAGCGCAAGAGGCCCTGTCTCCTGCGTAAGGCTTAGACTTCCCGTTATGCTGGAGATTTGGATCTCAATGTTTCGTCAGTCTATTTCATCCACTATAACCCCATCACCAGTATTTATTCTGTTCTTTTCCACTATCATTTCCCACAGCATATGAACAAGCTCACTTCTCTTTCAGTCTTCAAATAGCTCCACAAAAATAAGATATCTCCCCATAATTATATAAAATACCTAGCTGTTTCCTTTTCATGCTGAGTCTTCTTTGAGCCAGACTCCCATATTCTTCATTCATTGCCTTTACACCCACAGTTTTCATTCACCACTCAACCTGTTTTGATTTGGTTTGTGTCTCTACCACTGAGAAAACAGCTTATGCTGTGTGCCTGACCTCCTAATTGCCTTGCACAACGGGAAATTTACAGGCCTTGTCTTTATTTGACCTTGTGTTAACATCTACTTGTCCTTTTTATTTGACTTTGTGTTAACACCTACTTGTTCTTTTTTATTATTACTATAGTTTAAGTTCTGGGATACATGTGCAGAACATGCAGATTTGTTACATAGGTATACACGTGCCGTGGTGGTTTCCTGCAACACCATGGTGCGGAAATACATTAGGTATTTCTCCTAATGCTATCCTCCCCCTAATCCCCTACTGCATGACAGGCCCCAGTGTATAATGTTCCCCTCCCTGTGTACATGTGTTCTCATTGTTCAATTCGCACTTGTGTGTGAGAACATGCAGTGTTTGGTTTTCTGTTCCTGTGTTAGTTTGCTCAGAATGATGGTTTCCAGTTTCATCCATGTCTCTGCAAAGGACTAAATTCATCCTTTTCTATGGCTGCACAGTATTCCATGGTGTATACGTGCCACATTTTCTTTATCCAGTCTATCATTACTGGGCCATTGGGTTGGTTCCAAGTCTTTGCTATTGTGAATAGTGCTGCAAGAAACATACATGTGCATGTGTCTTTATAGTAGAATGATTTACATTCTTTGGGTATATACCCAGTAATGAGATTGCTGGGTCAAATGCTATTTCTGGTTCTAGATCCTTGAGGAATTGTCTTCCACAACGGTTGAACTAATTTACATTTTCACCAACAGTGTAGAAGCATTCCTATTTCTCCACATCATCTCCAGCATCTGCTGGTTTCTGACTCTTTAATTATCACTATTCTAATTGGTATAAGATGATATCTTGTGGTTTTGATTTGCATTTCTCTAATGACCAGCGATGATGAGCTTTTTTTCATGTTTGTTGGCTGCATAAATGTCTTCTTTTGAGACATGTCTGTTCATATGCTTTACCCACTGTTTGATGCAGTTGTTTGCTTTTTACTTGTAAATTTGTGTAAGTTCTTTGTAGATTTTGAATATTAGCCCTTTGTCAGATGGATAGATTGCAAAAATTTTCTGCCATTCTGTAGGTTGCCTGTTCACTCTGATGATAGTTTCTTTTGCTGTGCAGAAGCTCTTTAGCCTGGCTTTTGTTGCAATTGCTTTTGATGTTTTAGTCATTAAGTATTTACCCATGCTTATGTCCTGAATGCTATTGCCTAGGTTTTCTTTTAGGGTTTTTATGGTTTTAGGTCTTATGTTTAAGTCTTTAATCCATCTTGAGTCAATATTTTTATAAGGTGTGAGGAAGGGGTCCAGTTTCAGTTTTCTGCCTATGGCTAACCAGTTTTCCCAATGCCATCTATTAAATAGGGAATCTTTCCGCCATTGTTTGTTTTTGTCAGATTTGTCAAAGATCAGATGGTTGTAGATGTGTAGTATTATTTCTGAGGCCTCTGTTTTGTTCCATTGGTCTGTATGTCTGTTTTGGTACCAGTACTATGCTCTTTGGTTACTGTAGTCTTGTATTATACATTTAAGTGAGGTAGTGTGATGCCTCTAGCTTTGTTCTTTTTGCTTAAGATTGTGTTGGCTATATGGGCTCTTTTTTGGTTCCATATGAAATTTAAAGTAGTTTTTTCTAATTCCGTGGAGAAAGTCAATGGTAACTTGATAGGGATAACATTAAATCTATAAATTACTTTGAGCAATATGGCCATTTTCATAGTATTGATTCTTCTTATCCTTGAGCATGAAATATTTTTCCACTTGTTTGTGTCCTCTCTTATTTCCTTGAGCAGTGATTTTTAGTTCTCCTTGAAGAGGTTCTTCACATTCCCTCATAAGTTGTATTCCCAGGAAATTATTCTCTTGGTAGCAGTTGTGAATGGGAGTTCACTCATGAGTTGGCTCTCTTGTCTATTTTGTACAGGAATGCTGTGATTTTTGCACATTGATTTTGTGTCCTGAGAGTTTGCTTACCAGCTTAAGGATATTTTGGGCTGAGACTATGGGGTTTTCTAAATATACGATCATGTCATCTGCAGACAGAGACAATTTTACTTCCTCTCTTCCTATTTGAATAGGCTTTGTTTCTTTCTCTTGCCTGACGCCCTAGCTGGAACTTCCAATACTATGCTGAAAAGGAGTGGTGAGAGAGGGCATTCTTGTCTTGTGCCCATTTTCAAAGGGAATGCTTCCAGCTTTTGCTGTCTCAGTATGATATTGGGTGTGGGTTTGTCATGAATAGCTTTTACTATTTTGAGATATGTTCCATTAATATCTAGTTTCTTCAGAGTTTTAGATGGTTGAGTTTTATTGAAGGCCATTTCTGCATCTATTGAGATAATTATGTGTTTTTTTTTCATTGGTTCTGTTTATGTGATGGATTACATTTATTGATCTGCTTATTTTGAACCAGACTTGTGTCCCAAGGATGAAGTCTACTTCATCATGGTAGATAAGCTTTTTGATGTGTTGCTGGATTCAGTTTGCCAGTAGTTTATTGAGGATTTTCACATCCATGTTTATCAGGGCTATTGGCCTGAAATTTTCTTTTTTTGTCATATCTGTCAGGTTTTGGTTTCAAGATGACACTGGTCTCATAAAATGAGTTAGGGAGGAGTCCTCTTTTTCTATTGTTTGGAATAGTTTCAGGA
Source organism: Cebus imitator (assembly GCF_001604975.1). Lineage (NCBI taxonomy): Eukaryota > Metazoa > Chordata > Mammalia > Primates > Cebidae > Cebus > Cebus imitator. Next base: position 4,810,629 of record NW_016107324.1, read on the forward strand.
GAAATGGTACCAGCTCTTCTTTGTACCTCTGATAGAATTCGGATGTGAATTCATCTGGTCCTGGACTTTTTTTGGTTGATAGGTTATTAATTGCTACATCGATTTCAGAACTTGTTATTGGTCTATTCAGGGATTTGACTTGCTCCTCGTTTAGTCTTACGAGGATGTATGTGTCCAGGAATTTATCCATTTCTTCCAGATTTTCTAGTTTATTTGTGTAGAGATATTTATATTAGTCTCTGATAGTAGTTTGTATTTCTGTGGGATCAGTGGTGATATCCCCTTTATCATTTTTTGTTGTGTCTATTTGATTCTTTTCTCTTTTCTTCTTTATTAGTCTGGCAAGTGGTCTATCTATTTTGTTAATCTTTTCAAAAAAACCAGCTCCTGAATTCATTGATTTGTTTGAAGCATTTTTTTGTGTCTCTATCTCCTTCAGTTCTGCTCTGACCTTGGTTATTTCTTGTTTTCTGCTAGCTTTTGAATTTGTTTGTTCTTGCTTCTCTAGTTATTTTCATTTTGCTGTTAGGGTTTCAATTTTAGATCTTTCCTGCTTTCCTCTGTGGGCATTTAGTGCTATAAATTTCCCTCAAAACATTGCTTTAGTTGTGTCCCAGAGATTCTGGTACATTGTGTATTTGTAATCATTGGGTTCAAAGAACTTACTCATTTCTGCCTTAATTTCGTTATTTACCCAGTAGTCATTCAGGAGAAAGTTGTTCAGTTTCCATGTAGTTGTGTGGTTTTGAGTGAGTTTCTTAATCCCGAGTTCTAATTTGATTGCACTATGTGTGGTCTGAGAGACTGCTTGTTATGATTTTCATTCTTTTGCATTTGCTGAGGAGTGTTTTACTTCCAGGTATGTGGTCAATTATGGAATAAGTGTGATGTGGTGCTGAGAAGAATGTATATTCTGTTGATTTGAGGTGGAGAGTTCTGTAGATGTCTATCAGGTCTGCTTGGTCCAGAGTTGAGTTCACGTCCTGAATATCCTTGCTAATTTTCTGTCTCCATCCATCTAATAGTGACCATGGGTTGTTAAAGTCTCCTGCTATTAATGTGTGGTAGTCTAGGTCTCTAAGAACTTGCTTAACAAATCTGGGTGCTCCTGTATTGGGTGCCTTAACCTTTTACCATTATGTAATGCCCTTCTTTGTCTTTTCTGATCTTTATTGGTTTAAAGTCTATTATTTTGTTGGTTTAAAGTTTATTAGAGACTAGGATTGCAACTCCTGCTTTTTTTTTTTTTTCTTACCATTTGCTTGGTAAATCTTCCTCCATCCCTTTATTTTGAGCTTATATATGTCTTTGCATGTGGGATAGTTCTTCTGAATACAGCACACCACTGGGTCTCTACTCTTTATCCAAATTGCCAGTCTGTGTCTTTTAATTGAGACATTTAGCCCATTTATATTTAAGGCTAATATTGTTATGTGTGAATTTGATCCTGTCATTATGATGCTAACTGGTTATTTTGCCCCTTGATGCAGGTTCTTCATAGTGTCATTGGTCTTTATAATGTGGTATGTTTTTGTAGTGGCTGGTACTGGTTTTTACTTTCCATATTTAGCGCTTCCTTCAGGAGCTCTTGTAAGGCAGGCCTAGTGGTGACAAAATCACTTAGTATTTGCTTGTCTGTAAAGGATTTTATTTCTCCTTCACTTATGAAGATTAGTTTGGATGGACATGAAATTCTGGGTTGAAAATTCTTTTCTTTAAGAATGCTGAATATTTGCCCCTCTCTCTTCTGGCTTGTAGGGTTTCGGCAAAGAGATCTGCTGTTAATCTGATGGGCTTCCCTTTGTGGGTAACCTGACCTTCCTCTCTGGCTGTGCTTAACATTTTTTCCTTCATTTCAACCTTGGTGAATCTGATAACTATGTTTCTTGGGGTTGTTCTTCTTGAGGAGTCTCTTTGAGGTGTTCTAGTTCCTGAATTTGAATGTTGTCTTGCTAGGTTGGGGAAGTTTTCTTGGATAATATCCTGAAGAGTGTTTTCCAACTTTGTTCCATTCTCCCCATCACTTTCAGGTACACAAATCAAACACAGGTTTGGTCTTTTCACATGGTCCCATATTTCTTGGAGGCTTTGTTCATTCCTTTTCATTCTTTTTTCCTCTAGTCTTGTCTTCATGCTTTATTAAGTTGATCTTCAATCTCTGATATCCTTTCTTCTGCTTGATCAATTCAGTTATTGATACTTGTGTATGCTTCATGAAGTTCTCGTGCTGTATTATTCAGCTCCATCAGGTCATTTATGTTCTCTAAACCGGTTATTTTAGTTAGCAATTCCTCTAACCTTTTTTCAAGGTTCTTAACTTCCTTACATTGGGTTAGAACATGCTACTTTAGCTTGGAGGAGTTTGTTATTACCCACCTTCTGAAGCCAACTTCTGTCCATTCATCAAACTCATGTTCTGTCCAATTTTATTCCCTTGCTGGCAGGGAGTTGCAATCCTTTAGAGGAGAAGAGGCATTCTGGTTTTTGGAATTTCCAACCTTTTTGTGCTGGTTTTTCCTCATCTTCATGGACTTATCTACCTTTGGTCTTTGATGTTGATGACCTTGGAATGGGGTTTCTGTGTGGACATCCTTTTTGCTGATGTTGATGCAATTCTTTCTGTTTGTTAGTTTTCCTTCTAATGGTCAAGCCCCTCTGCTGCAGTTCTGCTGGAGTTTTCTGGAGGTCCACTCCAGACCCTGTTTACCTGGGTATCACCAACAGAGGCTGCAGAACAGCAAATATTTCTACCTTTTTCTTCCTCTGGAAGTTTAGACCCAGAGGGGCACCGACCAAATGCCAAGGGCTCTCCTGTATGAGGTGTCTGTTGACTCCTGCTAGGAGTTGCTTCCCAATCAGGAGGCATGGGGGTCAGGGACCCACTTGAGGAGGCAGTCTGTCCCTTAGCAGAGTTGGAGTGCTGTGCTGGGAGATGTTCTCTCTTCAGCACCAGCAGGCAGGAACATTTAAGTCTGCTGAAGCTATACCCACAGCCGCCCCTTCTGCCAGGTGCTCTGTCCAGGGGAGATGGAAGTTTTATCTATAAGCCCCTGACGGGGGCTGCTGCTTTTTTTTCAGAGATGCCTTGCTCAGAGAGGAGGAATCTGGAGAGACAATCTGGCTACAGCGGCTTTGCTGAGCTGTGGTGGGCTCTGCCCAGTTTGAACTTCCCAGAGGCTTTGTTTACACTGCGAGGGGAAAACTGCCTACTCAAGCCTCAGTGATGGTAAATGCCCCTCCCCCCATCAAGCTCAAGTGTCCCAGGTCAACTTCAGACTGCTGTGCTGGCACTGAGACTTGATCTTAGCTTGCTGGGCTCTGTGGGGGTGGGATTCACTGAGCTAGACAACTTGGCTCCCTGACTTCACCCCCCTTTCCAGCGGAGTAAACAGTTCTGTCTTGCTGGAATTTCAGGTGCCGCTGGGGTGAAAGAAGAAAACTGCAGCTAGCTTGCTGTCTGCCCAGAGAGCGGCCCAGTTTTGTGTTTGAAACCCAGGGCCCTGGTGGTGGAGACAGCAGACACCCCAGGGAATCTTCTGGTCTGCAGGTTGCAAAGACCATGGGAAAAGCATAGTAACTGGGTCAGAGTGCACCGCCCCTCACAGCACAGTCCCTCATGGTTTTCTTTGGCTAGGGGAGGGAGTTCCCTGACCCCCTTGCACTTCCCAGGTAAGGCAACACCCCACTCTGCTTTGGCTCACCCTCTATGGGCTGCACTTACTGTCTAACCAATGAGTTTAGCTATGTACCTCAATTAGAAATGCAGAAATCACCTGCCTTCTGTGTTGATCTCACTGGGAGCTGCAATCCAAAGCTGTTCCTATTCAGCCATCTTGCCCACAACCTGCTTGTTCTTAAGGCTGTCATTGCTTTCCTTCTGTTGCCTTTCTCTCTCCTGCATATCTGATTACCACTTCCCAGTCTTCTTTAAAGGCTTTCTCTCTTTGTAAACCTATAAATATTATTTTTTCCCGTAGCACTATCCAAGGTCCTCCTTTTCTCATTTTAATCATCTCCAGGTAGAATCTCATCTACTTTGATAGTTTTAAGTTCACACAGGTTGAGATATTTTAGATCTTTATCTTAAGCCAGCAGCTCATGATTGGCGAACCCAAATTCTTACAGGACATATTACTTGTTTTCAAGATAAGTGCCTCAAAGCAACATATCCAAAAGCAAACTCATCTTTCAAATCACTCTGCCTCTCATTGCACATGGCTATCCAATCTCTCTTGCTGAATCTACTTCTTAAAGAAATTTCTTGAATCCATCACTCCTTTATACTACTGCCATAGTGTGACTTCCCATCTTGATTTGTCTGGATTATTGTGTAGTTCCCTTACAGACATCCATATTTAGAAACCCCTTTTTCATATGGCTACCAGAATGTCTAAAACACAAATCCAGCCATATGTTTCTCATGCTTTATATATTTTAGAGCAACAGGTCTCAACATTATACTCATGTTAAGTAAGACATGATTATACACATGTTGCTCTAAATATTTTATGAGTATAATGTTAAGACCTCTTGCTCTAGAATATTTAAACCATGGGAATAATATGGCTGGATTTGTGAGCAAGAGGTCTTAACATGAGTATATAATCACAATAATTCACAGTGAGTGGAACAGAGTTGTGGGTGGATGTGATCTTTTTTGGAGAGAGAGACAGTAATTTTAGCCAGCTTCTCAAAATAATCCTTGACTCACAAGGATTTTAAAACTACCATTTTTATTGGCTTCTCATTACCTACAAAATGAGTTATGGCTTCCTTTGTAAGTCATTTGAGTCTCTATATTGCATAATCGCTACCTGTGTCTGCAAATTCATTTTCTTGGATCTTCTACCATGTATTTTATACTTCATAAACTCCAAACTGCTTTTACTTTTTAAAGGTATTTTGTTATTAAGCCTCTGTGTCATTATACTATTACATCTGGCAGAATATGCCTACCCCCCCTGCCATGCTATCCCTCCACATTTTACTATTTGGCTTATTTCTAGTTTTTCATTCTAGATTCTCCTCTTTTCTGAAGGTTCCCATCCAAAAGTCTTAGCACCTGTGCAAATCTTTACCATAGCTCTTATGATACTGTGATTAATTATTTATGTAGATGTCTGTGTTTGCCAAAACACTGCAAGTGTCTTAAAGGAAAGGATTTTGTTGTTCATATTCTTATGTAATTAAAGTCTAGCTTACAGTTTGGTACATTGTAAACTCTAAAAGAGACTTCTTAAAGTACTTCTTACTGATTATTTCACCTTGGAGACAAAGAAAAGAAAATGCACCCAGCCCTACATTGGGAATTTTGTATAGAATACAAAATTTTGTATAAGTATACAAAATATAGTATACTTATAATTGTGTTCCCTTGAGAAGTGGTAAAAATCATGCTGCATATATTTAAGGCTAAGTAGTTCGTAGCCTGTTTCACCCTAATGCAGGGTATGAGGCAGAGGCTTATGTGTGAGTGGTTGTTTGATCCAGGAGGTAGACATGAGGGACATGGGTGTAAAACATGAAAGGAGAAAAGTCAGCACAGGATAAGTCATTGAGCCAACCCTGGACAGGTGGCTATTGCTCAACCCCACAAGAATTTTTGAGAAGCCTAATGAGGTGTGTCCACTTGAAGGATGAAAGGACAGAGCATTTATTCATAGGCTCCTGTCAAGGGTGGGCCGTGGGCACTAAAATCCCTGAGCACTTGAGGTGCACATACATTTGTATTGAACAATCCCATTGGCCATCCCAGGGCAGGAATGAGATCTAAAAGAAACCAGGATGAGGCAAGGTGCTGAAGTTTGCATTTGCGCAAAGTTGCTTGTCTGCTTGAAACATGGGAAAAAATAGTTGTCAAAAAGAGGTGAGGCAGAGAGTATCTGAAGTGGTACATGTGGGGCTGATAAAGATAGTAAATGTGATTAAATTTTAAATAACTGACTGAGATTTGATTTTATACTGGCTGGTGAGGTCTTGCTAGAAGAAATGCTGTTATAAGTTTTAGTAATTCTATCCCAAGGTTTGTGTCATTAATCACCTTCCATTGACTTAGTCTTAATAGTGAAGGAGGCAATGAAAGTTTATATCCACAGAGATTATTGTACCTATCACGGAGCCTATTAGTACATATGCATGATCAATAAATATTTGTTAAATAAATGTTGCTGAAACGTCTCTGGCTTTTACCGAATAGACTTAAGGAAGATGGACTAGTCAAGAGAAAAGAGATCAGAGTTAATTAAGGGGATTCGTTGTGATAACAGTAGTTAAAATTTTGCTTTCTTGGTGATGTTATGAGATCCAACTGATCCTGATGTTTCACTCTGTAATAAAAAGCAAGCAGACTGAAAATAGGACCAAGTAGCTGCCAATTACTGGGCCAAAGGATTAATAAAGACACACTAACAACAGCTGAATCCATAATGAAGGGAGAGTTTTGAATAATAGAAACAGTACAAGAATGGATGGTGATTTGTGCTATTCTGTTTTTATACTTTAAAAATCCAAAACACCCAATAAGGAGATACAGTTTAGTTAAAAAAAAAAAAAATCCCTGATGTTGAATGTCAATTCAGTTGAACCATGTGATAGATTAGAGAAGATTTAAATAGGGAAATTTATAATTTTTTCATGTTGGACTGGAATGGCATTCAAATTTCAGGTTCATGAGCATCATCTTTCTGTATGTTATCATGCAGAAGTACAAACACTCATACACATATATAAAATATTTTTAATCTTCCCAGAATACTTTCTGGAAGAAAACAGTATCTAACTTGACAAAACAGTATCCAAATGACAACTGACATTTGTCAAATTTTTTTAATTGACCATGAATTGAATACATTGCAAACAACAAACAATATATCTAGATAGATAAGATAAATACAGATGCAATTTTGCAAACCAAACAAGAGGAACTAAACTTCATGTAGCAGGAAGCTTTGAAAGTTTTTATTTATGTGCCTAATATGGTAAAAGCAGTGCTAAAAATGTAATATTCATCTTTGGATTGGTGAAATCTAGGAGGGTATTTGGGGAGCTTTTGCGATAATCCAGCAAGAGAAGAGCAGGAGCATGGACTAAGGAGTGCCTATGGAGAGTGCCCATAGTGGCCAGAGTGGTTTCATGTGCTAAGGAGAGAGTCGTAGGTAAAGCTGGCCAACTTGCATTCTCATGGAGATTACATTATGCCAGCTGGAGGCGATGAACAAACAAGTAAAATATACAGAATCCAAGAAATCTAGTTAAAATTAAAGGAAGGAAATGTAAAGCATACAAGGCATATAAGGAGGGCCTGGGGGAGGGGCAGTGTACAACTTTATAGTGTGTGTCTGGTGAAGGCCTTCCTTGAAGGTGATCTGTGAGCCTAAACTTGAAGACATTCGGTATTAAGTGACTTAGACCTCTGGGAAAGAGCATTATAGGAAGTGGGAATGTGTGTGTGTGTGTGTGTGTGTATATATGTGTGTATATATATATATATATATATGAAGGCCGATGACCGGAATGGCTTGAATGATGGGAGGAATAGGAGAATATGTCATCAGAGTGGTAGCTGCAACAATTGATGATGAGCAATCTAGTTTTCTGATGCGAATGGGAAGCCATTGGAGAGTTTTGAAACATGGAAGTGACATGATGGGACTTTTGCTTTAACCTGTTGTAGTGAGGACAGACTGTAGGAGCAAGCACAGGAGCCAGGAGCCACTTTAGGAGGCTCTCGCACCAATCGTAGTGAAAGATGAGTAAGGCCAGCAAAAGGTGCAGTGCTGGAGATGCTTAGAAGTGAACTGGCTTAATTAGACTTAGTGGGTAAAAGAGCAGGAAAAAAAAGTCAATATTTTTGACCTGAGCAACAGAACTAACCCTGTTACCATTTAGCAAAATAAGGAAAACAAAGTCGGTAGAGATTAAGTGGAATTTTGTTTGGGATATGGTAAGTTTAAAATGCATTTCAAGGAACATTTATTTTGCTTTATGGAATAAAGTATCTGATTATAGAATCGCAAAAAGATAGTTGAGCTCTCTTTAGGCTAAAAAACATTAAAAATGAATAAACAAAATGCATTTTTGACAGGTAGGTAGAGGTGTGGAGAGGGAGGTGGAAATCTGTGTGGAGACATTAAACAGGCTGTTCGAAGTGGTAGGGGGAGCTTTGCCTCCCCTGGATTCCAAAATTTCTATGAAGAACTTTAGAATATGATATACGAGTATTTAATCCAGCGATTTAGAATATTCTGGTATTACATTTCACTGCAAAATAAGTAGTAGATCCTGATAAATGTCAACTAGATCAGGGGAACCACATTAAACAGTTTTGGTTTTAAGAGATTTTGGCCCATTTGCTTCAAAGGGTTAGAAAATCAGCTTATCTTTTGCCTCTACAGCCTGCTTTTAATTCACAAAGCCTCTTTCACAACAGCATTCATCAAGCTACTTCTAAGTCTCTTTCAAAATGTTAAATTTCCATTTTTAGAATTCCAGTATGTTTCTCCAAATTTATTTTTTCAAGGGAAATTCTAACAACTTATTGTCACTCACTCAATTTTGAAGTCTTAAAAAAGTCAAAACTGTCACCAACAGCAAAAATTTATTGGGAACTTTCAAAGGCAAAGCTCTGCCTCAGAGTCCTGAGCCTGTAATTTGGCATGAGACCACTTGTATTTGCATGATCTCCCCACTTGCTTTGCAGGTTTTCTGAAGTCAGACTCCAAGGTCTGATACTCTCCACACTATCAAGGCCTTGTGTATTAATTTACACTTGTGGTCCCCAGAATAACGTCTAATTCAAATGTGGTCTATCTCAATTTCCTCAGCATCTGAATAGTTCCTTTTTACCCTAGAAAAAAAGTCACTGCTTCCCTACAAAACTCTGCCTCCATCCTCCCCAAGCCCCAGTTCTTCAGCATGTTCTTCCTCCCATTCTCTTTTCCAAGCCCACTTAACTCCATCTCACTCTTCTCTTTGATCCTTGGTCATTCCAACTTGACACCTTGGTGGGCAACCTACTTCCCATGATTGTGGCCCTTTGACTCCATCTGTCAGATCCCTCCCAGATGTCCCTGCATCCCAGATACACCTCTACCTCCCCAAATCTCCTTTTCCAAGAAAAATTTTCAACGCTACCTAGATTTCCTTTCTTATTTTAGTATATTCCTTTTTAGTTTTTTTGTTTGTTTGGGTGTTTGTTTTTGCATTTGCCTGTAGGCACTCTAGGTGGCTTGATTCTTGATACTGATGTCACAGCAGGGTAAGTAGCAATGTATGAAGATGAGAGCAGAATGAAGTAGGGTAGCAGAGGCCTGCCTTTACATTCTGCTTCTTCAATTCTTTCTTATTCACAAGAACCTCTGAACATTTACCACTAAAATATAACAATTAATGGTAACATAAAGATAAAAACCATTCTCTTTCCTGTTAAATTTTCCTTGTAACTTTCTATCTCCTGAAAGTGAGATATGGGCCTGCAAGGTATCTGTAATTTTCTAATCAAATTTATAGTACTTTTTACATATGCATGGTGGCAGACATGTAGTTGGCATAGGTGCTCTCTTATCTGGACTGCTAATTACTTTCCTGGCAGAGGCTTAAGAATTTTAAAAGCAAATCTAGGGAAAGTACACTTAGAGAATAGATATGTTTTGTGTTTGGTCTCTTCTGCTTTACCTCAACTTAAATGTAAAAATGTCAACACTAAATAGGGTAGAGAAGATGAAATCTGGAGCAGGATTGATTCACAATAAAACCAGATTTTCCAGGCAGATATGAGCAGAATGTGAGCCTCTGACTCACACATCTTGGACCGATTATTATGTGCACAAAGGAAACCCTGGGGAAATTCCAATCTTCCTGAAACCCAAGGCATCCAAAAGAAAGGATTATGTTCAAATGGCCAGCATGCTCTGGAGCAAAGGAAACTCCAGGAGAAAACAGCCAAACACAGAATATCTGAACTAGAAACAGCCCTGGGCATTGGAATCACCACACTTCCTTCAGAACAATTGTTTATGCTCATTTTTAACAGAGTTTCATGTCTATAAAAGGATCTAGTGAAGTGTCAGTGTGCTTTCAACCTGCCTTGATTCCTAGAGCCAACCTTTTTAAAAATCAATCTAAATGGATGTAGGTAGTTAAGGTCTCTGTGGACTCTCGGTGGTTCTCAAATTTTAGATTCCCTTAAAATCTCCAACAGGACCTCTAGAATACAGATTGCTAGGCTTCATTATAGAATTTCCGATTCAGAAGGTCTGAAGTAGAGCCAAAGAATTAGTGTTTCTAGTAAGTTTCCAGGTGATGCTGATATTGCCAACAGGGTATACTGCCATCTGCAGTGCCTCATCTTTACAGCTTTATAGCTATGGAAGGAGACAGACCTTTTCCCCTTTCCATCCATCCTCATTATGGTAGCTGTAACGCAACATGTCCAGAATTCCAACAACAGGGAAGACTCTACCAGAGGATGTTGGTGTTTTTCTTTCTCTGACTTGCTGGGTATTGAATTATTGCTGAACACTAAATTTTATTCCCAAATACATTCAGTCTTACTTAGGCTCAAAATCTGAGTGTGACTCCACTTGGGCCCAGGATGCTGCATACTTAGCCTAACAGAGATTTGCGTGGTCAGCAGACATCAAGTTCAGCAGCTGTGAGGAATCTTTACAGCACTGATTTCTAGCAGGTTGAAAAATGGTATAGTGTGGGAAGCTAAAACATCCTTTTGAAAAATCTCCAAAACCTTATTTCTTCTTTTAATCAGAGATCCCTTTATGGTACTGAAACTGAAGGCTACCTCACATATGTACGTGATGAAAGACCAGCTCCTCTTCTGTATATTGCTTGGAAACTTCTGTTAGATGGCTGACTTCTTTTGAATATAGCCAATCTCTCTCCTCTCTGGTGGCTAAAAGCAAACTCAATACCTCCTGGCTTTTCTATGCTATAACACTGAAAGTGACAATATGTTTTGCTGCCTTGGCAAGATGGTTTAAGTTCCCTTCTTTGCTGTTTCCTTTTGATAAGATTTAGAATACTTAAAAATAAATTGTTATAACTACCAAAATTAGAAGGTATACTGAAATGTTGAAGTATACTGAACATTCCAAAGTAATATTACTTTATACCAGAGAAAGATGACATTTAGTAGGGTTCTATCTGTCCACAAATGACAATTAGGAGAATGTCACCAGTGATAAACAGTATCACAAATATTGAGAAATTGCTACTAGACATAGAACTAGCAAGAAGAAATGAATCAGGGGTACCCTCATAGCAATCCTTCTTTAGAAAGTTGTACATTGTTTTGGAGAGTAAATAAAAGAACTCTGGAAAACCCCACTGAGTTCTGTCTAACTAGCAAGGATGGGAGATAGAAGACAGGAAAAATCTGGATTCCCGTAAAGGTCTAAAACAACTGTATCCTGAGGTTGCAGCCTAAGGAAAGTGAGCCATCATGCAACACCAAGCAGAAAGGCTGCCCTTAGGGAGAATTTTATGACTCATTTCTCCATGAAGGTTTAGGATCGTGCCATGCAGGGATCACTTTGCTGAATTGGAGGCAAGTCCCCCTAATCTGGAGCAGTGAGGGCAGTCCATGGGCTGGAGACTGCTTCACCAAGAGATACTCATTCTGCCAAGAATCAGGAAATCAGGGCTTCAAAACCATACTCAGAAGATAGTAAAAGACATTCTTGGATATTCAGCTGTTCAGAATTCTACATCCTCCATCTGCCCTTACTAAGACCTTCCCTGTGGTGATGCAAAAAGAATCAAAATACAAAACTCATTCATAACCAAGCATAAAATTAGGGATGACTAGCAAGTACTGAGGTCATTTGAATAACAGAAGTAAGACCAAGTCTATAATTCTAGCTACTATAGTTAAAGACCAGAATGCTCACACTAAGATTCTAGGCAAAGAAGACACATGAGGGGGAAAAAAAATGCAATAGTCAAAAATACTAAACCACAAAAATCCTGAAAGTAATGGGAAGAAGCTGCGAGGAGTCTAGATACACCAATTCCTACATCTTAGAGAAGTTAGAGATACTACTTCTGATAATTCAACAAATATAAACTTAAATATATTCTCAATAGCTTAACCATAACTATCTGTGAAATTAAGTTATACAGCTTACAAATTATAAGAGAAGAAATATAGCAAGTAAGAACATATCAAGAAATATTAAAGTACACAAATGACTAGCAATTTATAAAATATATCCTATATAAAATAAATTAGGTCATTTGTTTATTTAATATGCAGTGTGGGACAAAAACCTACCATACATTGACTAAAAGAGGTATCTGGCACAGAGTTCTAAAAAAGTTAAAAGTAAAGGATGGAGACAAACAGGCTATGAAAATGCAAAGTAATTAATTTGTTATTGGAGTAGAATTAAAACAAAATATGACACAAGGTAAAGTTTAGCCATAGTTAGGTAAAGCAAAATTAGAGGAAAAAGGGGTTAAATAGCAATGAGGTGGTTAATCGTAATGGATTTCTATTAGCTAAATTGTATAGCACTAAATTGTATAAGGCAGATCAATTATAGCTAAAGGAAATTATTACTAATTTTAGTAAAAATTAAAGAAAGCAATTACAGCTAAGAAAATTTTGAGAAAAAGTAAATGATATAGAACTTTTTAATGTAGCAGCTTGGTAAAGATTTAAAAACATGATTTGGGGACAGATGAGTGTTTGTGAAATGATGATGGAAAGAATATGTACCACACTTTTAAAAGAGTAATTCGGCTATCACTATAGATATAAACATATATAAATAGTTATTGACTCATTAGACTTTATATCTCTTTTGAACCATCAATTCCTTTTGAGGAATTTATCTGAATTAGAAAAATGCTCAGTACTGTGTTGTTTAAGGAACAAACTAAACATTAACAGTAAAGGACTGGTAGAAAAAAATTAGGAACTATATATATATAGTTGCATATTTCAGTGGGTCAGGGTAGAATGTGAAAATTAAGCCTGTTAGGCTTTTGACCTTAAGGAGCGAGCTTACATAGCCTCTCTGAACCTCATTTCTCATTTGCAAAATAAGGTTAGGTAAGGCAACCACTTGGAAGCATTTTTTGTAAGGATTAGAGATAATTGAAACTTTAAGGAAGCAAATAGATAGCAAAACAAACCAGCCAGGTAACATAATGCCTCCAGCTTTGTTCTTTTTTTTTCTCTTTTTCATATATTTATTGCCAAATGCCTCTTAGAAGGCAGAACCACAACTAGGTGAGGCCCACGTTTTAAAAATTGCATAACATTCTATATTATGTAGGTTCATTTATACTGATGATGAACATTCAAGTTATTTCTGGTGTGTTGAATGATATGCAATACTTCAGGGAGCTTCCTGCACAAAGGCAATACTGCAGAGAAGTTCAGAGCATGGGCTGTGAGGCCACATAACCTGGGTTAAATCAGGGCTCTGCTTCTTAATATTTTTTAGTGTTATTTTTGCGTTTAAAAAAAATTCAATCACTTTTGGGGTACAAGTGGTTTTGGTTACATGGATGAATTCTATAGTGGTGAATTCTGAGATTTTAGTTTCCCCCCCTCACGCAAGCAGTGTACGCTGTATCCAATATGTCATCTTTTTTCCTTCACCCGCCTGCATTCCACCCCAACACTCCCCCTCTATCGAATCCCCAAGGTCCATTATATCTCTGTATGTCTTCGTATTCTCACAGTTTAACGCTTACATACATTGGGAACATAGAGTATTGGGTTTTCCATTCATGAGTTATTTCACTTAGAACAATGACCTCTAGCCCCATCCAAGTTGCTGCAAAAGATGTTAATCCATTCCTTTTTTAGGAGTAGTATTTCATGGTATATTTATACCACATTTTCTTTTTGGTTGTTTTGTTTTGTATTTTAAGTTCCAGGAAACATGTGCAGAACTTGCAGGTTTATTACATAGATAAATGTGTGCCATAGTGTTTTGATACACCTATCAACCCATCACCTAGGTATTGAGCCCCACCTGCATTAGCTATTTGTCCTGATGCTCTCCTTCCCCTCATCCCCCCAACAGGCCTTGATGTGTGTTGTTCCCCTTTCTGCATCCATGTGTTCTCATTGTTCAACACCCACTTATGAGTGAGAACGTGCAGTGTTTGGTTTTCTGCTCAAGTAAAATAAAAATATAAGCTGTTTTGCTGCTTGCTCTTTCAGTTAATTTATTATGACTCATCTGGCACATCAATAGATTTTTATCTGCATTGTCTTTCCTAATTGTTTAAGACACTGTTATAGTTATAGGCTGAGCCTGGTGGCTCATGTCTGCAGTCCAGGTACCAAAAGGCTGAGGTGGTAGGATCACCTGATCCCAGGAGGTCAAGACTGCAATGAGAGGTGATCATTCGACTATACTGGAGCCTGAGTGACAGAGTGAGATCATGTCTCAAGGGGAGGAGGGGAGGGGAAGACATATATACATATATACATATACAGACAGCAACTCTCCTCTCTCTCTCTCTCTCTCTATCTCTCTATCTATCTATCTATATGTATATATATATAGTTCCATATATATAGCTGTTGGTAAAGGGAACTGAGTCTTTGATTTGATTCTTAGCTTGGTCGTTGTCCAGTGTTACTGATTTGTGTACATTGGTTTTGAAACCTGAGACTTTACTGAATTTGTTATCAGACCTAGGAGTCTTTTGAAGGAGTCTTTAGGGTTTTCTATGTATAGAATCATATCATTGGTGAACAGCACTCATTTTATGTCCTCTATTCCAATTTGAATGCCTTTTATTTCTTTCCCTTGCCTGATTGCCCTGGCTAGGACTTGCAATACTGCATTGAATAGAAATGGTGAAAGTGGACATCGTTGTCTTGTTCCAATTCTCAAGGAAAATTATTTCAGCATTTCCCATTTAGAATGATGTTGACTGGGTTTTTCATATATAAATTTTATTATTTTCAGGTAAGTCCCTTCTATGCCTAGCTTACTGAATGCTTTTTATCATATAATGCTGGATTTTATCAATTGCTTTTTCTACATCTAATGAGATGATCATATGGTTCTTTAATTCTGTTTATGTAATGTATCACATTTATTAACTCCCATATGTTAAACCATTCCTGAATGTCTGGAACACATTTGATCATGATGTGTTATCTTTTGTACGTGCTCTTGGATTTGGTTAGCTAGTATTTTGTTGAGGATTTTTGCATCTATGTTCATCAGGGGTTTTGGTTAATAGTTTCTTTTTTGTAATGTTCTTTCCTGGTTTTGGTATTAGGGTGATACTGGCTTCATAGAATGATTTAAGGAGGATTCTCTCTTTTTCAATCATTTGAAAGTTTCAGTAGGATTGGTACCAATACTTCTTTGAGTGTCTGATAGAATTCAGCAGTGAATCCATCTAGTCCTAGGCTTTTTGGTTGTTGTTAGTGGTGGTAATATTTTTTTTTATTACTGATTCAATCTTACTGCCTGTTATTTGTTGTCTATTTATTCTTGATTTAATCTAGAAGGGTTGTATATTTCCAGGAATTTACCTATTTCCTCTGGATTGTCTAGTTTGTGCACATAAAGGTGTTCATAACAGTCTGAAATTATCTTTTGCATTTCTATGGTATTGGTTATAATGTTCCTAGTGTTACTTCAAATTGATCAGCATGCTTTCTATTTATTTATTTATTTATTTATTGAGACAAGGTCTCACTCTGTTGCCCAGGCTGAAGTACAGTGGCATGATCATGGCTCACTGCAGCCTCAGCCTCTCCAGGCTCAATTGATCCTTCCACCTCAGGCTCCTGAGTAGCTGAGACTATAGGCACATCCAGCCATGCCTGGGTAATTTTTGCTTTTTGGATTTTGTTGTTGTTGTTGTATTTTTGGTAGAGATGGGGTTTCACCATGTTACCTAGGCTGGTCTCAAACTCTTGGGCTCAAGCAATCTACCTGCCTTGGTCTCCCAAAGTGCTAGAAAAACAGTGAGCCACCACACCCAAACCCTGGATCAGCATGGTTTTTAAAGCAATTCTCAAACTCATACCTCAACTTGGAAATTGTTTCAATATTATATGTAAGGCTATTGAATTGATCAATTTGGCAGAATTTATACACTAAAAATTTTAACTGAATTGATTGTGTGTTAGCACTTTGAAGACACATGACTTTGAGTCTTTTTTGTTCAGTTAATATTAATTTGGACTGTGGATTTCTACATCCTTTATCTCCTCCTCACTTTATTTTTGTTTTTAATCATTTCACTTTGAGAATTTAAAAGGCTATTCAATTTAACCTATTTTTCATGCCTCTGAATGCTATGGTGAACTCTTGTCTAAAGAGGTAATGAGGAGGAGCTCTAGTTATCAAAAAGTAATAAATGATAGAAAAGGAGAAAAGTTTGAAATACAGTAGGTTCAAGCATTAAACACATACACATTACCTTAGTTTGAAAGTATAAGAGTTAAAACAATTGGTACGAATTTTTTTTATTTCCTTGATATTTACTAATACTGGATATTAAAATTTGCATAATTATCTATGTAATGATTATGTTCTAATTTTACCTGTTGTGTATTAATAAAATATAATTTATAATAAACTAAAACAATGATTATTCAAAATTCTTATCACTTATTTCACTAAACTTAACTCCAATATGGTTTTCCTTTTATCATACAAAAATTTTTTGCACTGCAGCCTGGATGACAGAGTAAAACCCTGTCTCAAAAAAAAAAAAATAGGAGAAGTTTTAAAAAACATTAATGTTATTTTTTAATAAGCAGCCTATAATGTTTTTGTCTAAAACTCTAGAGAAGTATGTGAAATTAGATGAGTATCTTAAAGAAATAAGCGCGATTTACATACTTATAGAAGGATTCTTATAGAATATTAAAGGTTAAATATTATGCTAATTTTAAAATTATTCTCAGAAATTATACATAACATCAGAGAGTAATGTCAGAGATTAAAGTCAGGCAATTAATCATCCACAAATTATTCATTGCCAAGCCATTGTTAGGTAAGTTTAGAAAGATGTGATGACAATTACTGATAAAAAGGAGAATGGCTAGCTATCTAAACAACTTGTCTATTTGGAATACTTTGTACTCTACAGAATTTCTAAATATTTCTTATAACTAGAATTTGTTGTGATCCCAATGTTCATCCAAACTAGCTTCTAAATCCTAATACTTTATGCCTGCTTAAGATTTTCTTTCTGTAATGTGAAACCTTTTACATAGAAGGTATTTAGGTCATGTCCAGTTTTCTTCCTTTTCTGAACTGGGGATCCTGGACTTTATGTTTGTCTTGAAGCAGATATCCCAGGCCCACAGTGATACATGCTGGTTCTCAGAAGGAAGCCTCATCATACTCTGTATTTTTATGAGTTCATTAAACATTTTTAAATAAACAGGGTCCAGTTGGTCTCATGAGGCTTCATTCAGATGGTGAAAGAAAAAGAAAGTAGAACAAATAAAATAGGGGGAGTAAAAGAAACAGAAGGAGAAATAAGCAAACTTAACCTCATTTGGATGTTACACATAATGCTTACTATTTTTATGGTTTTTTTGTTTTAAAAGTCTATTTAAAAACATGAGCCTACCTTGAGAAGAGTTTTGTGGGTGAGCACAATGTAGCTCCTTGTTGGCCATTACCACCTGGGAGTTACATTCACTGGGAACACAGTCAGCCAGATGCTGACTTCTTTACATGGGGTCTGCCTCTTCCAACCCTTATGGACTATTTTTCTAATTTGAATGTGAAAACTATCTCTGAAGGCCAGGTACCAAAAAATAATAAATGTGACATTTTTTATTGTTGCCTAGTTACCACCTTTTTTTCACATAATCTTTAGAAATACTATGTACAGATTCTGATATTTTACTCTCATAAATATTTAAAAGTTGTTGAGGTATTTTTTTTCTTTCTGAAACTTAGATGTTTTTTCCAGACATGAAATTTGTCATTTTCATTTCTACCCATGTTTCAAAGGTGTATAAATCACATTCATTTGTTTGTTTCTCTTTCTGTTTGGAATCAAAGGGAGTAAAGCAACATAGAGTTACACTCCCACCAACCTTTCATGTTACTCTTTTTGCAAGCACTTGAGACATAGGTAATTGGTACAGAAACAGATCAATACTTGTGTTAGGTCAAGATGAGATATTTGTTCCTCTTCATGGGAATCAATTTTAAGCTCCTCACCATCTAGTTTAGGCTGACTGTTGGTTCTATTTCTAAAACTAACAGTGAGCAGGACTGATTGTCTTATATGAGTTCTAAGCCGTAATTTTGTTAGAATAGTATCAATATCATTTTAAATAAAATCTGAGTTCCCAAAACAATATTCTATATGACTTAATTGAAATCATTTGACAACAGTCAACTAAATGAGCCTGCAGTACAGGAGTCTGGGGGACCAGATTTCTCACTGTTCTCATGATTCTCAAATTTAACTATAAATCATCTCATTTCCTTCTGTTCAATATGACTAAACTCAAAAGCTTACTTGGGTCCAAAATCAGTGGTAAATCTCAACAGCCACACTTGGCAGTCAATCTGCCTTGCTGTCACTTGGCAACAATGAGTCTGTGAGATGTGGAACCTCTAGGAATATTCCAAGTACAGCCGCACAAAACATTTTTTTTCTTCTAAAAACTCAATCAAAATGTAATAGTTTGCTTCCTAATTTGGAAAAAGGAAACAAAATTTGAAAAGAATTCAATGAAGTTATTATAAAATTCCTTTAGCCAGAAAATAATGTGAATATTTCTATGTTCTAACACTTTTTATTTTTAAAGTAATACTTTGGTGCACATTGATTGAATTCAACAACTACGATTGAGGAGGAATCAGAATATGTCATTCTGAAATATAACTACAGGAGATAGGAATACACCACTCCAAATAAGATAACAAGAGTTCAGAATATGGTACCTTCAAAATGTGCTTCTTTGGCATAGTATTATTTTAAGCTGATTATTTTAGGAATTGTAGACACAAGAGAATTCTGAAAACAAAGTATAAGTTGCCCTTTTATCAGGAAAATTTACGTTTATAAAGAAATGTAAGGGAGTCTCCCTCTCTGCACCAGGAAGAGAAAGATGACCGAATTACAAGAGACTCAGCAATGGAGTCTCTCTCTATATACTATGTGTATACATATACACATAGTAGGTGTATATATTTATGGGGTACATGAGATATTTTGATACAAGTATAAAATGCGTAATAATTATGTAAGGATAAATGGAGTATCCATCACCTCAAGCATTTATCCTTTCTTGTGTTACAAAAAAATCCAATTATACTCTTTCAGTTATTTTTAAATGTACAATAAATCATTGTTGACTATAGTTACCTTGAAATGCTATTGAGGGCTAAATCCTATTCATTCTATCTAATTATATTTTGGTACCTATTAACCATCCCCACTTCCCCCACCCACTACCATTTAGTCGCTGGTAACCATTCTTCTACTCTCTATCTCTCCATGAATTCAATTATTTTAATTTTTAGCTCCCATAATAAACGAGAATATGTAAAGTTTGTCTTTCTGTGCCTGGTTTATCTCATTAACATGGTGATCTCCAGTTCCATCCATGTTGTGGCAGATGACTGGATCTCATTCTTTTTTATAGCTTAATAGTACTGCACTGTGTACATGTGCATTGTGTACATGTGTATCTTTATCTATTCATCTATTGATGGACACCTAGGTTGCTTCCAAATCTTGGTTATTGTGAACAGTGCTGCAATAAACATAAGAACGCAGAAATCTCTTTGACACACTGATTTCCCTTCTTTTGGGTGTATACCTAGCGATAAGATTGTTGAATCATTTGGTAGTTTTATTTTTAGTTTTTTTTGAGGAACTTCCAAACTGTTTTCCATGGTGGTTGTACTAATTTACATTCCACCAACAGTGTGCAAGTGTTACTTTTTCTCCACATCCTCACCAGCATTTATTGCTGGTGTCTTTGGAATACAAGCTGTTTTAACTGGGATGAGATAACATCTCATTGTAGATTGACTCACATTTCTCTGGTCACCGATGATGTTAAATGCCTCCTTATATGCTTGTTTTCCATCTGTATGTCTTTTGAGAAACATCTATTCAGATCTTTTGCCCATTATTGGATTTTTTTCCTACACAGTCATTTGAGCTCCATATATATATATATATATATATATACATACACACACACACACACACACACACACACACACACATATATACACACACACACACACACACACACACACATATATATACACACACACATACATATATATCCTGTTTGTTAACCCTTTGTCAGATGGATAGTTTTCAAATATGGCCTCCCATTCTGTGGGTTTTCTCTTCACTTTCTTTCCTTTGCTGTGAAGAAGGTTTTTAACTTGAAGTGATCTCCTTTGTCCATTTTTGCTTTGGTAGCTGTGCTTGTGGGGATAACTCAAGAAATCTTTGCCCAGTCCAATGTCTTGGAGAGTTTCCCCAACGTTTTAGTAGTTTTATAGTTTGAGGTCTTAGATTTGAATCATTGTGACCTGAGTTTTGTATGGTGAGAGATAGGGATGTAGTTTCATTCTTCTGCATAGAGATATCCAGTTTTCCCAGTACCATTTATTGAAGAGATTGTTCTTTCCCCCATGCATGTTCTTGGTACCTTTGTTGAAAATGAGTTCACTTTATGAGTTTCTTTCTGGGTTCTCTATTCTGCTCCATTGGCCTGTGTGTCTGTTTTTATGCCAGTACCATATTGTTTTACTTATTATAGCCCTGTAGTATAATTTGAAGCTAGATAATGTGATTTTTCCAGTTTTGTTCTTTTTGCTGAGGATATATTTGGCTATTCTGGGTCTTTTGTGGTTCCATATAAAAGATAGTTTCTTTTTTTCTAATTCTGTGAATATCATTGGTATTATGATAGAGATTGCACTGAATCTATAGATTGCCTTGGGTAGAATGGACATTTTGCCAATCTTGATTCTTCTAATCCATGAAGATGGAATACCTTTCATTTTTGTGTGCTCTTAAATTTTTTCATCAGTGTTTAATAGTTTTTATTGTAGAGATCTTTTATCTCCTTGGTGTTAATTCCTTGGTATTTAATTTTATTAATAGCTATCGTAAATGGGATTACTGTCTTGATTTCTTTATCAGATTGTTCACTGCAAGCCCATAGAAATACAACTGATTTTTGTTTGTTGATTTTGTATCCTGCAATTTTACTGACTTTATCAGTTATAACAGTTTTTAGGTTGTGGTCTTTAGGTGACTTTTTCTTTTCTAATTTTGATTCTCTTTGTGTCTTTTTCTTGTCTGATTGCTCTAGCTAGGACTTCTAGTATTATGTTCAATAACAGTGGTGAAAGTAGTATGCTTGCTGTGTTCCAAATCTTAGAGGAAAGGCTTTCGGTTTTTCCCTATTCAGTATACTACTAGCTGTGGGTCCATCAAATATGGCTTTTGTTTTGTTGAAGTATATTCTTTCTATACTCTTTTTCAGGATTTTTATCATGAATAAAAATGTTGAATTTTATCAGTTTCAATTGATGCTAAAAAGCATCAAAAAGCTTTTTTAGCATCAATTGAAATTATCATATGGTTTCTGACCTTATCTTGATATGATTATCAAATTGATAGATTTGCATATGTTGAACTACCCTTGCATCCCTGATACAAATCCCACTTGATCATGATGAATGATCTTTTTAATGTGTTGTTGAATTCAGTTTGCTAGCATTTTGTTGAGAATTTTTACATCAATGTTCTCCGAGATATTGGTCTATAGTTGCTGTTGTTTGTTGTTGTTGTTGTTTTCCTGATGTGTCTTTGTCTAGTTTGGGTATCAGGGTAATACTGGCCCATATAATGAGTTTGGAAGTATTCTATTATCTACTTTTTGGAATAGTTTGAGTAGGTATTAGTTCCTCTTTAAATGTTTGTTAAAATTCAGCAGTGAAGCTTTCAGGTGTCAGGCTTTTCTTTGCTGGGAGACTTTTTATTACGGCTTCAATCTCATTACTTGCTATTGGTCTGTTAAGGTTCTGAATTTCTGCATGTTTCAATCTTGGTATGTTGTATTTGTCTAGGAGTTTACCCATTTCTCTTTTGTTTTCCAATTTAAAGGCATATATTCATGGTTTAATCTTGTTATGTTGTATGTGTTTAGGAGTTTATTCATTTCTTTTAGGTTTTCCAGTTTAAAGGCATATAGTTTCTCATAGCAGCCTCTAATGATACTTTGAATCTCTGCAGTATTGGTTGTAATGTCTCCTTTTTATCTCTGATTTCATTTATTTGGGTTTGTCTCTCCTTTTTCTCTTAGTCTGGGTAAAGGTCTGTCAAATTCATTTATGTTTTCATACTACCAAGTTTTAGTTTTGTTGATCTTCTGTATTATTTACTACCATTTTTTTTGTTTTGTTGATCCTTTGTATTTTTTTTAATTTCAATTTCATTTATTTGTACTCTGATCATTATTATTTCTTTCCTTCTACTAATTTTGTGTTTGGTTTGCTCCTGCTTTTCTAGTTCTTTAAGATGCATTGCTAGGGCTAGGAATGGTGGCTCATGCCTGTAATCCTCTTGTTAATCTCTCTGCTGTTACAGGAGTCCCAGATGAGAACTCAGAAAGGATAGAGTGAACATTATTTTTTCCTCCCCTATAATGACTTATACTGTATTTAGCACAAAGATTCTGCTTACTAACCACACTAATCTACCTAGTTAAATTGCAAACCTAGGAAAACCCTTTTGTTAAAGGAAAATAATTGTCTAGAAGCCCCACATAGGCTTACATTAGTTTTGGTGTTAATTTAATAAGAAATCAACTATAATTTTATATATAAATTCCTCAGATAACTCTTACCCAATTATAAAACTTCAAATTTTAAATGAAATAAAACCAAATTTATAAAATAATAAAATTTAATTTTTTAGCAACAATTTAGCACAACTACAAATGTGAGTTTGGCTGAAATTAATTGCTAATGTAAATGTGGTGCGGACAACTGCAATGTGAGCTCTCCTGAATTCAGCATGCCCATGCTGTTTTTGTGTTCTAAAACATCCCTCCACTTCTCTGCATTAGAACTATTGAGACAACTTAGCTCTCAGAGTGAACCAAGACTTCTGTTGGCCTTTACTAAGCTCTAATATGCCATTAAAGTATTAGATACAGCTGTTTCTCTTCTCAGTATCTTGCAACTAAGTGGCACCAGCACAATTTTAAACATCTGTGGGCACTGAAATCACATGATAGTTCTCAGTGATCAGATGGTTGTTCATATAATCCAGAATATGCTCATATTTTTCAGTTCATCTTTAAAGTGAAAATACAGATTTGGTAAAACAATTATTAATAAAAATATGTGAATTTAAAAGGTCAAATTGAGTTTGAAAAATGCAAGATTCGTCCATGAAACTTAATGGCTATCATATTTTCCCCCTTAATCATTACCACTCATTATTTTAGAGATGGAGCCAGTTGTGAACCCAGACACAGCAATTCAACGTTGAAAAGAGTCTGTAATTATCTAGTTAACTATTTAAAACTATATTGAGTGCATAATATTTGCATTAAGTTGTGCTAGAATCGGAGGGTATGACAGAAATTACAAGAAACTCAGTCTATTTTTTACATGGATCTATTGTTTAAAAAGAGGAGAAAAATCAGATAATTAAATCACACAATGTATCATAATTTTCATAAGTGCTATAAGAATTATTAGTGCTGTAGGGATAGGGTGAAAGCTTCCTTTCTACTCACTGAAGGTTTACTGAAATAAACAACAATAGACAGATAAATGGAGAAAGAAGCCATAACAAATTAATGTGCATATGTATATGGGAGTCCTACAAATATTAGACTCAAAGAAGGATCAGATGACTGAGAGCTGAATGCCTTCTTCATAAGGGAGACGGAAATGGAGGGTGTAGGCAAGTGTGAGGGGATAGTAAATGATTTTTAGAGGAATTAATGAACCTCAAAAAATGGTCTGGGACAAGTTTCCTCTGAGCATTACAGGAGGTATCAGGAAGGTGAGGGGCAGAACTTCACTGTGAACAAAGGTTGCCCTATTACACAGAGAAAGCCTTCCAGATAATCTCTCAAAGTTGTCTTCAGAAGAATAGATGAAAAGGTTATCTAGATGTGGGGACAGATTTTTTAGTTTCTTCTCTTCTCTGGTGGTTAAACTTTTCTGGTTATTTGATGAAATTTTTAGGGAGGGGATTTAAGGTAATTCATTTCTTTTTAGAAATAAGTTTCCTTGGTCAGATAAGTAAATTCCAGAGGGAGTCCTTCCCTGCATTTAGTGGGGTTTGGGGACAAGGGAAGATTAGAAAGTCTTTCATTATGAAGCCATTTCTGAGGCCTTCCTGTTTTGTTCAAAGTGGTCAGCATGCCACAATGCCAAATTTTGGGGTATCATTTTATGTGTCCCGAACAGTGCCGGGTCACCTAATGTAACTAGGAATCTAATCTATCAGTGTGCTAAGATGAAAAGGGAGAATGCAGAGCTGCTGACCAGGGAGGCTAGCAGCATGCTGTCCATATAGAAGCTCCATCATCCTGAATGGAGCCAAAGCAGGGAGCTCAAACTTTGTGTTTGGGAGGCATAGCTGCTGAGTGAACAGAGGTGGACAGGTTATTCAGCCATTCATGTTACTGTCTTTAACAACCAAAAACATTTTATCAGTTGAGAAATCAGAAACTCATCCCAGAGTAAGACAAAGGGAGACAAAATTCACCTTGATGTAAAACTCCATCACTCCAATTTTCTGTTTGGAGCTCTTTCTTGGAACTCTGAAAAACTCCAATGATGTACTACAAAGCCCAACCGATTGGACTGGAAGAACCAGTTTGGCAAGTGGTAGGTGTATGAATCTATCTCTGAGCTCAGAACTTCATTCATAGCTCAGAAAGATGGATGGAATAGCAATATGAACATTACAATGGCTTACTTGCAAAAGCTGCCAGCATCATGCCCAATATTATTGTTTTTCTGGTAATTCCCCACTTGTTCCCCTCATGGGATTTTTATACTGTAAGAAAATAACATTCTTGTGAGCCATTCGACTCTCTTTTTGAAATAGACTAGAATACAAATAAGTAAATGGGCACATAAAACATGAATATGTAGTTACTAATATCAAGTGAGAGCTCATTCCTGCTTAACCATTTTTGTTCTTGCTAAGGGATCATTTTTTTAAACACTCTAGTATTTTTAAAGCAGCTTTCAGTTTACAGCACAATTGAAAAGGAGGTACAGAGATTTTCCCATGTACTCCTGCTCTCCTCTCTAACATTCGTGCACAGCCTATCCCATTATCAGCATCCCCCACCAAAGTAGTACATTTGTTACAACTGATGAACCTACATTGGCATTATCATCATCCAAAGCAGGATGAATTTTTTAATTTTCAGAGTTTAAATGGATATTTAAGATAAGTTGTTAGTGTTTTATTCCAATATAACAAATTACCACCAACTTAATGGCTTAAAAGAATACTCATTTATTATCTCATAGTTCTGTAAGTCAGGATTCCTGGCGAACTTGTCTAGGTTCTCTGCTTAGCATCTCACAAGGTCAAAATCAAGTCATTGGCTGGGCCAGGGTCTTATCTGGAGACTCTGAGGACGAATCTACCTCGAGGCTCATTGGAGATATTGGGTAAACCCAGTTCCTCCTGAGGGAGCTTCTCCTTGCTGGCTGTCAGCCAAGAGCTGCTCATGGCTCACAGAGGCTGCCTGCTTTCCTTCCTCTGGCCCCCCTCCATCTTCAAAGCCAGTAATGGCACCTTGAGCCCTTCCGTGCCTTTCTCTCCACCCATCAGCAGGAGAATGCTCTCTGTAAAGGCTCATCGATTCAGTCTGGCTCATCAGGATACTCTTTCCATCTTCATGTCAGCTCTGCCATATAACACAACACATTTTGGGAGAGCACTTTTAGAAATTCTGCCTACCAGGTCATCTTGTCCAATCTTTTACTCAACACCAACTCTCCACCAGATAGTTATTTGGCAACTGCTTGAATATTTCAGACAACAGAGGCTCACACTTGCTAGGACTCAGCCTTTCCATTTTTCTGCCATGTCAGTGGTCCCAGTGTCCCTTCCCAAGTTGAAGGAAAGCCTGTGTATTTTTTACTTTAGTGCCAGTCCTGCTTTTTTGAGCAACAAAAATAAGTATATTTTTTCTTCCATGGAATTGCCCTTCAAATATGCGTAACTCTATTTATTCTTTTCCAGTATAAACTCCCTTAAATCCTCCTATTTCCTTAAATCATTGGGCTCAGGAAAATTTTGTATTTCTCCTGTGTTATACAACTTGGTACTTAGACCCAATGGCAGTTTTATGGAGGTTCGAAATAAAAATATAACAACACATTTATAAGGTTAAATGTAGTAGCTATATGTTGACACTTTCAAAAGGATTTTTCTTGATTATTTAATATTTATATTATTTTCTAGAATTTCTGAGCTCTCAATTATTTCTAAATTACTAGATATCTGTCTCCCAAGACTTTGTGCTTTGCATTGTTGGATGTTTCATAGCAGCATTTCATTTTCTCCTCTGATTTTATTTTTCTGAATTAAAGTTTTTGGAAAATGATTCCATTTCATATTCTCATGAGCTCTCTTTCAAAGTGTACTGATCACTTTGACAGACAATTCAGTTTCCTTCATCCTAAGCAGAAACATTTACCCTGGACTGTTTTATTTTTAGTCACCTTATTAGCCCTCTAGTGACCAGAAATTGGCTTAAATCGAAGTACCTATTCACTTATTAAGATAACTGACTAAAATATTGGTGTAAATGCCTTACAGTAATAACTAAGAAGAGTTAAAATAGACCTAGAATACAGAATCATAGGCCAGTTTTTGGAATCATAGTCATTGAGGTATTTATAACATCAAGCCTCTGGGAATTCAGCTTAGATGAGGTCTTATTTCCTCTTTGCCCCGAGTTAGTACCACAGCTTCTTGCACAGCGTAGGAATTCAACAAATATTGATTGAATTTCATCAAGTTTCCATAACAGCTGCTGCTGGACTTAACAGGAAAATCTCGTACTGAAGTGAAAAATAATCTATAGCCACTGAGATAATTAAACTGTTGACATTAATCTTTGGCTTAATGAGTCACTTCCTAAAATTTAAATTAAGGGTTTGGAAATCAGAGAAGATATCTAATTTGAGAACCTTTGATCCTTCTTTGACTTGATTCATTTTTAAAAGAAAAGGTAAAAAATATCTCCATGAAGTTGTTTTTACTTGTCTAGCACATAGGCATTTGATAAACATTAAGTAATATACACATTTTGACGGACCATGGAAATATAAAGCCTCTGACTTCATTGTTTTAAAGCCAACAAGGCTTTAAATAAATAGGGATTGTCCTTTTATTTTATTTGCAAAATATAATTAATCAAATTTTGACTCTAGAAGGTTTATCGTATTTTGTGATAACTATCAGGGTAAGTTCTGTGAATTCTCTCCTTTAGCAATTAGAATAATTTTTTTCTGCATGTAAAAGCAAATCCCTTTTAAAAAGTTATATTTACATGTTATAGTCATATAGTAATCCATTTCATAAATAGATGTATTTTGTTTTTTAATATGCAAGATGATAAGTAAATATTAATGAGGATAAAAATGGCCCTTTCCTGACCAGATTCAAGCCACAGCATTTTGAAAACTTTAAAAGGGAAACAATCCTTTTAAATGAAAATGAAGGACTAATCAATTCATTTTTTCTAAACTTGTTTCTTTTTATATGTAAACCAAATAATAATTTGGAGTACACCTACACAAGAAAAACACGTGCAAGCAAATTTTACTGAAAATCTAAAAGAGACAAATACAATTCTGCAGAAGGGTCGATTTGTTATGATTTCCTGCTCAGTTCATGAATGGCAGAGCCACTGCCTTACGTTGTGTGGCCACCAAGACAAGGTCTAGCATATTGGATTTGCAGATCAAAATGTGTTTTGTTTGTTTTTCATATGTACATCTTTGCCTAAAGCAATTACAGGGAAGTAGTTACTTGGATGGAAGAATTTCTGCCTTTTTAATAACTGAAAATCCTTTCATTTTCCTTTAAATAGCAATATCTATTTAGATTGTCCACTCAAAATGGGCAGACATAGCCACAAATTTATTCTCACTGCTTGTTCATGACAATAATAACAAAGTCATGGGATAGTTTCTTATGAAAAATTCAGCTCACTATGCTAATATAATAGCCAGCTATCACACAGTCACATTATTCCTTCACCTTCTCAGCCTCCTCCCCATCCCTACCTTCTTCTAAATTGTTGGTAGCAGCAGAAAAGAAAAAGCACCTGTTCTGGAGCAAGGCTTCCTGGTTAAATTCCCCACTGTGCTACTTATAGCTTGTGTGGCACTGGGTACCCAACTTCTCTGATGCTCTCAGGATTAAATGAGTTAATACATAGAAAGTTTACAAAAATACCTGCCATGGAACATACTCTATAAAAATTACCTATTATTCCTAATTTTCAAAAGTAATATGTCTCATACGCTAGCCATTAATTTGTTCGATGATTTGGTAATTATATGTGTTCCAGGCACTGTCCTCAGTGCTGGAATTGTAGGCGTGGACAACACAGACAAGACTTCTGATTTAATGGAGCTGGTATTCTAGCAGACGGAGATCCAGGAGCATGGAGTTAAATCAACCAGAAGTGATGACACGTTGAGAAAAAAGGTGTCCTAAAGGGAAGGAGTGTGACAGGGTTGGGGTCATGAAAGGTCTCTCTGATGAGGTGACATTTGAAATGAAGGAACAGGAGATGAATAAATAGGTCTGTGTGGAGCCCACATCAGTCAGGAGAAACAGCAAGTGCTGAAGAAAAGCAAGCCTGGAATCTAGTTGACATGTTAGAGGAAGAGCTCTAAGGTCATTGTGATTGCTGGTTAGGACCAAGGGGAGAGTGGTACAAAATGATGTGAGAGAAGAAAAGGGGCAGCATCAGTACCCACAGTCAGTTAACCAGGATTTGGTCCTCCTGGTAAATGTGGTATGGGACCTTGGCTTCAAAAATCACACCCAGCTGCCCGTATACAACAATGCATGAAAGCTGCAGCTGGAAGGGAGGTAGTTGTTGGGAAAGGAACGTTGAATATCTCATGAATTCCTTTAGGGAAGGCAATAAAATGGAGGGATGGTATCTAGAGGAAATTTTTACCCCCCTCTATATACACAATAGCTAAGTCTCTAAAATATCCAGATAATCCTCACTGCTTCCTACTGCCTGTATACATGATTTAAAGTTGCCAATATTTCCACCTGTATTTCGAATCAAAATTGATCTACAAAGACATACCATAAATATTTTTATATTAACTCACTCAAAGAAATGGGCTATTCATGACACAAATGCGAGTTTCAGTTTGATGATTTTTTTTCCCCAACCTTCTGACATCAATAAATTGAACCCAGATTTTTCTAGATAAATCTATGGGAGAAGAGAATTAGCATTTACAATATAATCTGTTCCCTGAGTATCATGTTATTGGATAATGCTATTATAAATCTTTCTAAGTTCTAGGTATTCTTTCCACTCTAAAAACATGGGATATTCTAAAATCTGTATTAGAAAGCGTCTAATACTAACTTTCTCTAAACCATCTGAAAAATAAATTGTCTCCCATCATATAATACTTTTTTTTTTTTGAGACAGAGTCTCACTCTGTCACCATGTGCCAGGCTAGAGTGCAGTGGCACAATCTCAGCTCACTGTGACCTCCACTTCCTGGGTCCAAGCAATTCTCCTACCTCAGCCTTCCAAGTAGCTAGGACTACAGGTGCACACCACCATGCCCAGCTAATTTTTGTATTTTTTTTTAGTAGAGACGGGGTTTCACCATGTTGGCCAGGATGGTCTCGATCTCTTGACCTCGTGATCTACCCGCCTCAGCCTCCCAAAGTTCTGGGATTACAGGCTTCAGCCACTGCGTCCATCCTATATAATACTTTTATAGCAGATGGGCATCGTGAACTGCAGTGAATTATGAATCTCCTAGGGAAGCACCTACTCTACCACCAGCACATCCCTCTCGTGAATGTAGCCAGGCTTGCTGTGGCTTCCTTGGTGTGCTCTCTGTGGATGGACTAGGGCACACTAAGAAAGGGGCATGTGATTCAACTTGTTACAAATGAACAGCAGATTACAGATGTTCTCAATGTACAATGGAGTGACATCCTGATAATTTAGCTTAGCCTACCTTAAACGTATTCAGAACATTTCCATTAACCTACCGTTTGACAAAATCATTTAACGCAAAGCCTACTTTATAATAAAGTGTTGAATAGCTCACGTAATTTATTGAATACTATACTGAAAGTGAAAAATAGAATGGATGTATGGGTACTTGAAGCATGGTTTTTACTAAATTTGTATTGCTTTTGCACCATCATGTTGCTGTGTAAAGAAGGCCTAGCACGACTAACTCCATTTTGATCTTCACCCCCTCACCCTTATGCCATTTAGGTTAATTGCTTTTGCTGATCTCTGCATATTGGCCAAGCTAACTATGGGAGAAATTTAGTCTATAGTTTAACTTTAAGACAAGGATGATAATAGTCCCTTCCCAAAACTAACCCCTCAGGAGATAAGGAGGGTATATACACAAGTGACAATGTTATGTTAAAGATTTATAGGAACACTATGACCTGACCAAGGAACAAGAAGTTTCATAAACTCTTCAGACCCTCACTGCCACCCAGATGTCTGTGGTCATTGACTGCCTCTTGACCTCAACCCCACTCCTCTTTCCCCTTCCTGTAACATAAAAGAGGCCTAAAATTCATATTACGATGGTTCTTTAGGACATTAGTCCACTACCTTTCAATTTGCTGGCTGTTTGAATAAAAGTCACTTTCTTTGCCCCAACACTTTGTCTCTAAACTTATTGTCTATTGTACAGTGAGCAATGTGAGCGTTGGACTTGGTTACAATAATAAAGTCAAAAACTCATAAGCTGAACCATCTTAAGTCAGGGACCATCTATACTAACAAACAGTAATCCAATTCTTTCATTTATGCTGAACAACAAACAATTCTAAAAACCCTGTGGTTCTAGTTATAAAACTTCAATTATCTGTTTGGCACTTGTGAGGCTCCTGACACCTAAGAATCCTCATTTTATAGAACATAGCAGGGGTCCTCTGGCTCCAGAAGATTTTCCCAGGGATGATGCCTGACTCAAATTCATGGCACTGATGTCAAGGTGATAGAAAATAAGAACTTTTCTCCTCAAGTTCAGACATAATATTGAATGTAACTGGTGGACTCCAGCGGAATTTTTCTCTGGGAATTTAGATAAGATTTAGTGAGACAGCAAGATGTGTAGAGTAGAAAAAATAATTTTCTCTTTTATCTTCCATGAGTTCTGAGTCTTTTGTTAATTTCTAGCAAAACAAATTAACAAGAGAAAAACACATAGAAGTTTAGTAACATGAGTATCTTCTGTATAAATGGGAGATAACCCAGGTAAATGAGCAAATCACTTGAGTAGATTTCAGAGAGTTGTCTTCAGGTTTAACTAATATTCTCTGAAACAGAAAAGAAGGATGTAGGGAAAAGCCTAGTTAAGATGAGATGATCTGGACAAACAAGAATAAAGTTTTTTAGGCAAATCGAGGTAAATCCCAACTCTATTAAGAGTTTCTAGTGATTTAGTCATATCCCTTTCTTCCTAGTACAGAGAGAGAGAAAGAGAGACCCTCACAAATGGAGATTTTCTTTATAAATGAATATTTCAATCAGAAAGGGTAACTTCTACGCTTTTCGGAACTCAAATTGTAGACTTTGTCAAAACAATCAGCTCAAAATAATCTCTATGCCACGAGGCATATTTCGGTGGCATACTGCTAAGACTCAGAAATAGTACTCCAAAATATGGTGCTTTGTCGTGATGAGTGCTCTGAACTAACAATGAACTAAGGTCCTCTGACCTCCTGTCCTTCTGACTCTTGCTCCACTTTCTCCCCAAAAGTTGAAGAAAAGGGGATTCCTATGAAGTTCCCTTATCTTCCTAAAGTTAGATTTTCTCCTGTATCATCTGTTCTCATGCTGCTAATAAAGACATACCCGAGATAGGGTAATTTGTAATTTAAAAAAAGAGGTTAAATTTACTCACAGTTCCACGTGGCTGGGGAGGTCTCACAATCACGGTGGAAGATGACAGGGAAGGAAGAAAGACACATCTTACATGGCAGCAGGCAAGAGAGCTTGTGCAGGGGAACTCGCATTTTTAAAACCATCAGATGTTCTGAGACTTATTCACCATCATGAGAACAGTATGGGGGAAACTACCACCATGATTCAATTATCTCCATCTGGCCCTGCCTTGACACCTGGGGATTATTATAATTCAAGGTGAGATATGGGTGGAGACACAGCCAAACCAGATCACTTCTTAAAGGAATTCAATGTCTTATACCCCCTTTCTAGGACTCTTGTCAACTAGGAAAGACTATATCACAGGAGAAGAGACTAAAGGTTGACATACAGATTGTCAATAGCATCACCTATTCTTCTGAGGGCTGCTCCCAAACAACTATTATTACCTGACAGACTTTTTATCTACGTAACAAAACAACCTTTGTTTGCTGTGCCTTTCCTCCCAGCACCCTTTCATAAACTGTTGCCACTTTCCCACCAAAGCCCCAAGTCCTATTCCTTTCTGCAGCTCAGCATGTTATAAAAACTTCAGTCCTTCAAACCAGGCTGGCCAACAAGGTAAAACCCCATCTCTAATAAAAATACAAAATTAGCTGGTGGCAGGTGCCTGTAATCTAAGCTACTTGGGAGGCTGAAGCAAGAGAATTGCTTAAACCCAGGAGGTAGAGGTTTCAGTGGGCCAAGATTGCGCCACTGCCCTTCAATCTGGGCAACAAAATGAGACTCCACCTCAAAAAAGAAAAAAAAAGAAAATTTCAGTCATTTGGCTCTTCTTCAAGTTTCATATTTTGTGAGACTCCCAGACATATATATATATATATATATATATATATATATGTAATTAACACAGTTTTTCTCCAGTTGATATTTTACTGTCAGTTTATATCATAGACTCAATTATTAAGCCTTTAGCGGGTAGAGAGAAAGTCTTCCTTCTCTCCTATAATAGTCTTTGTTCTTCTACAGTCATATTTTTGGGTGGTGTGTCCTAAGCCCCTCACATTGAAAGGAGTTAGCAAGCTTGCTTTAGGCAGACAGTAAGGAAAGGGTCCCCAGAGAATCTCCAACTGCCCCAAAAGTGCTTATACCAGATGTTTTGTGCAGATAAGGGAACTTGTACAAGGGGCTTGCCTAAACATGACCACACCAGACTAAAGGCTTGCATGAGCACTAGGGAAACAGGGTAGAGCCACCAGGAATTTGCACCTTATACAAATAGAGAACCCAGTCCCATCAGCTTATATATAAAAGCCCTGGTATTCAACTGGTAAGGGGCAACCGGCAGCCTGCTTTTAGGACTCCTGTCTTTGCTAAGAACTTTCCTATCCCTTAATAAAAAATTCTACTCCATTCACTCTTTGTGTGAGTCCATACCTAATTCTTCCTAGAAGTGAGAAAAGAGCCTGGACCTAGCTGAACTAAGGACTTAAGGAAAG
The DNA here is from genome assembly GCF_001604975.1 of Cebus imitator. NCBI lineage: Eukaryota > Metazoa > Chordata > Mammalia > Primates > Cebidae > Cebus > Cebus imitator. Next base: position 4,844,274 of record NW_016107324.1, read on the forward strand.
GTGAGTAAAGTGTGAACCCAAAAAGAAACCTTTCACTTTCATTTCCAAGCCTTCCTGTCTTCAGACTTTTCTGAAAACAAACAGAGCACCAGGTATCTGTTAGTCAGCTAAGAACGAATGGCACAGTTGCAGAGTCTGCCATCTGCTTCCCGTGTCTGCTGCATATGCATGCTGCATCCAATGGTCACATGGGGTGGGAATGAGCCCTGGTCGCTGCCCATGCCCCAGGGCAGTCTCAGGAGTTAAGGGCTCAGCGTGGCCAGCTGTCCAGCATTTTCCACTCATTGTCTCTTCTCATCACATTCCCACAGAGTCTTTCCTCCCCAGGCCAAGCCAAAAGGAGGGTACAACAATTAAGAGTTTCTCTCCCTGTTGGAGGACGGGTTCACAGCTGAATTCTACCAGACGTACAAAGGGGAGCTGGTACCATTCCTTCTGAAACTATTCCAAACAATATAAAAAGAGGGAATCCTCCCTAACTCATTTTATGAGACCAATATCATCCTGATACCAAAACGAGGCAGAGACACAACTAAAAGAGAAAATTTCAGACCAATATCTATGATCAACTTTGATGCAAAAATCTTCAATAAAATACTGGCAAACTGAATCCAACAGCACATCAAAAAGCTTATCCATCACGATCAAGTCAGATCGATTTTTCTAAGTTGTTTTCAGAGTTTTGCAGCTGCCCTCACCAATAAGTCAATCTTCGTAGGTTTATAGAAACCACTACTCAGAGCAGATGCACTGGGAGTGTGAGGACATCTTTAGCACCTGCGGTAGATGTAGTACTGCGGTTTCTCAGGCTGTGCCTGCAGCACCTAGGCCCTGGTGGCTGGCTGGAATCACCAGGCACAAGCCCTTCAACGTGGTTCTGTCTGAATAAAATTTCTCATGCCAATAATATTTTACTCCTAGAATTTTTAAGCTCCAAAAGAACAATTTAACTTTAGGTTAATAAGAAATAGCCACAGGCCAAGGAATTGAAAAGCAGTTTCCACCTAAAGTTTAGGGGCCTAAGGCTGGATACTCAGCATAATTACCAGTGCCTACATTCTAGAAAGATGGAAATAGGGTTAGTATCATCCTCCTTACAATTCATACACGGAGCTTTTAATCTTGCTGGTGTTGTTGTGGGTTTCCCGCCATCCCCTATACATATGCTCCTCAACTTATCTGCCTATTAACCCATAATTAATGGAAAATATCATAAGTCAAAAATGCATTTAATATACCTAACCTCTTGAACAAGCTTAGCCTCACCTATCTTAAATGTGCTCAGAACAGTTGTGTGGCTGACAGAGAGCTGCAGGTTGCTCCTGCTGCCCAGTATTGCAAGAGAACATCATTGTACCATAAACCTCTAGCCTACAGAAAAAATCAAAATTTAAGCTGGGTGCGGTGGCTCATACCTGTAATCCCAGCACTTTGGGAGGCTGAGGCAGACAGATTACGAGGTCAGGAGTTTGAGGCCAGACTGACCAACATGGAGATGAAACCTTGTCTCTACTAAAAATATAAAAATTAGCTGGGCGCGGTGGATTACATGCCTGTAATCCCAGCCACTCAGGAGGCTGAGGCAGGAGAATCTCTTGGATCTGGGAGGTGGAGGTTGCAGTGAGCTGAGATCATGCCACTGCACTCCAGCCTAAGTGATAGAACGAGACTTTGTCTCAAAACAAAAACAAAAAAAAAAGGAAAAAAGAAAAATTTAAAGTACAGTTTCTACTGAATGTGTGTGGCTTTCACACCATTCTAAAATTTAAAAATGGCAAGTTGAACTATTGTAAGTCAGGGAACTTCTTTACACAAAATCAAAGATTTTGTATTAAATGCTTCTAACTCACAATGGGAAACAATATTTTATACTAAAACTGAAAGATTTATTGCCTTATTTTAATTTTAAAAAATAATTATGTGGTTTACCTTTTAGTAGCTGGCATAGCTATTACTGAATGTAATACTGAGAATGTGGGCCTGTCAATTGATTCTTGTAAGAGTTTAGATTTCTGCACTAAAATTAAATCCAAAGCTAATTTATAGACTATGTAAATACCTAATTATATCTAAAGCTATATTCACATTATATAAATACGATGAAAACGTGAGTTTTCAATGACATGTATTGCAACAAAATGGGTACGGAATGTAAATAAACACTAGTGGTTTTTACTAAAGCTTCTAGAAAATCCAGACAATCTGGAAATCATATACTTGGAAGATTTTTCCATGTAAATTTTTCAGATATGCACTAAAGGTATTATAGCTGACACATTTTCCTATTATCTTTCAAAAATGGAATTTTACTCTAGTTTCAAAATATTCTTTATTGACATTAAAGTACTTGAATTTGGCCGGGTGCTGTGACTCACACCTGTAATCCCAGCACTTTGGGAGGCTGAGGCAGGCGGATCACTTGAGGTCAGGAGTTCGAGACCAGGTTGACCAACATGGAGAAACCCCATCTCTACTAAAAATACAAAAATTAGCCAGGCATGGTGGCACATGCCTATAATCCCAGCTACTTGGGAGGCTGAGGCAGAAGAATCTCTCGAACTGGGAGGTGGAGGTTGCAGTGAGCTGAGATTGTGCCATTGCTCTCCAGAGCCTGGGCAACAAGAGCGAAACTTTGTCTCAAAAAGAAAAAGGCACTTGAATTCATCTTTTCTTTACAAGATAAAGTACGAATTTTGACCTAGCAGTGAAAAGAATTTTTCAGGCAAAACTTCAGGTACTTCAATATATTTGGTTTTGCCCTTGTTATTTGTCTTAAAATATAGAAATCATGGAGAAGTCGAGGTATTTCCTTTTTATATTTCCATGGAAAAATAGCAATCTTTCATATGCAGTGCACAAATAAAATTAAAAATGAATTAGATTAAGTACTATGTAGGTAAATCAATATATTTGATTATAAATGATGTATTTGTAGATTAAAAAAGCAATAAAATTATAAATTTTGAAGATCATACCTGGATTTAGTAATGTTGAGGCCCTGAATTATATACAAATGAATCAATAGATATGTTGTTACCCTTTTATCTAGAAAAGGAAAGTAAGTAACAAAGAGAAAGTGAACAAGGGTGGAAGGCAGTAAAAGATAAAAAATGAACCTGAAAAATAAAAGAAGCAATTGCTTTTCATTTAAAAGTACTGAGAAAATTGTCTTAGTCCATTCAGACTGCCCTATAACAAAATACCTTAGGCTGGGTAATTTATCAACAACAGAAACTTATTTCTCACAGTTCTGTAGGCTGGGAGGTCTAAATCAAGGTGGCAGCAGATATGGTGTCCAGCGAAGGCCTGTTCCTTACAGAGAGTGCCTCTGTGTGTCCTCACATGGAAGGGTGGAGAAGCAAGCTTCCTTACACCTCTTGTATAAGGACACTAATTGCATCTGTACTGAACAAATGCAGGTATCTTAATTCAAAATTGTTAGGAATTAATAATAGTATGAATAATATAAAGCAGAATTGCTTTAGCTCAAACAAAATTATATATATGTTCTTGTTATATAAATATGTATTAAACATTGTGGTTGGACCAGATGGTGGTGAAATAAAACCATAATATATAATTTTAGAGTATTTTTTGATTATTTCTATTTAAAATTGGGCCCTTCTCTCAGTAGTTGGCAATTTGCACCGAGAAGATTAGTGGCTATTACAGACTAAATGTATGTGTCAGCCTGAATTCTTATGTTGAAATCTAATCTCTAATGTGATGATATTTGGAGGTGGGGCTTTTGGAAGGTATGTAGGCCGTGAGGGTACATCCCTCATGAATGCAATTAGAGCTTCTACAAGAAGAGGCCAGAGAGCTAGCTAGCTCTTTCCACCATGTGAGGACACAAGAAAAAGTTTGCATTCTGCAGCCTGGAAGAAGGTCCTTACCAGAACCATGCTGGCACCCTGATCTCAGCCTTCTAGCCTCTAGAGCTAGGAGAAATAAATTTCCATTATTTATAAGCCACCAGTCTGTAATACATTTTTTTTTTTTATAGCAGGCAAACAGATAAAGACAGTGGCTAAAAGCAGACGCTTTTTAGGATATTAGAATGTAAATTAGCATTGATTTCAAATTGTAGGTAAACTGAAACAGTGGAACTGATTATTTGCCAGACAAGTATAGAAATTATATTGCTATACAGAGTAAGGTATTATGAATGACTCTGTAAGCTCTAAAACAAGTAACGTGGCTGCAAATCACTGGTGAAATCAATGTAATCTAAAAACAAAAGTAACCACATAGGACTTTAAAAATTAATTCAGGAGTTTTATTGTTTGCATAATTTTCTGTAAGATTTCCCAAAAGTCTTACTCCAGTTTTAAATTTTAGTAAATTTAAACTGCCCTAAGAATCTTGGGATATCTTATATATTACTTGTTCCATATTTTCTTGACTTGAAAACAAATAAATAATTGTACTTTGTCAGAAATAAAGATCTTTAGTGTAAAAAAAGAATTTTCTATTACAGAACCAAGAACTTAAGTGGGAATACCACAATGTTATAATTGGAGTGGAAATATCAATATAAAACAATGCCTTAAATACATATTTATTCAATAAAGTATTTTTGCCCTAATCTTTTTCACTAAAGTAGCCAAAAAGCAATGCCATTCCCACAATGCACCTTAATAAGCAGATTTTATTCTCTATGGTACACTTTAGCTAAGGGGAACCACGGATCCTTGGAGAAATGGCTAATTTCAAGTTTGGCACTGTAAGGCATAAGAGAAGCAGAAATTTATAATACTAGAAAACAGTTTAAGGTAAACATGGTTTCATAAAGGGGTACCAAGACAATTCAAGGCAGAAGGAATAATCTTTTCAACAAATGGTGCTAGAACAACTGGATATCATGCAAAAGAATGAAAATGGATCCCTGTCTCACATCATAGACAAAAATTAAGTCAAAATAGATCATAGAATTGAATATAAGTGGTAAAATTACAAAACTCTTAGAAGACCGCATAGGCATAAATATTTGGGAAATTGAATTAAGCAATAGTTTGTTAGATACGACACCACATGCCCAGGTGACAGCAGAAAACACAGATAAGTTGGACTTGATCAAAATGAAAAAGCTTTTTGCTTCAAAAGACACAATCAAAGAAGTGAAAATCCTTCGAATGGGAGAAAATATTTGCAAACCATGTATCTGATAAAAGTCTAGATACATAATATATAAATAATTCTTACAACTCAACAATTAAGAGACAATAGCCCAAATTAAAAATGAGTAAGGAATTGAAATAGTTACTTCTCCAAAGACGGTATCAACATGGCCAAATGTCAATCAACTAACAAATGAATAGGCATGGAGTACTGGCTCACCTTCCTCTCCTTTGTCCGGCATCTCACTCAAGGATGTATTGAGTAAAGGAAGTGTGAAGGAACAATAACAATTTCATTGTTTCCTTGATTGTCCAATATGGTTACTTCTGATTTTGTGTGTGATTCTATTACAATGCAAGGAAGTCAGTCCTTAGCACCCACTGGAAGGTTAATACTCTTCCCCTACCTGAAAATTGAGTGCATAGACTTTCTCCAGACAATACACCTATTTATTTTATTCTAGATTCAGGGGTACATGTACAGGTTTGTTACACAGATATATTGCATATTAGTGGGGTTTTGGCTTCTAGTGTACTCATCATTCAAATGGTGACCATTGAACCCAATAGATAATTTTTCAACCTTCACTCCCCTTCCAACCTCCCTGCTTTTGGAGTCCCATTGTTTATTGTTCCCATGATTATGTCCATGTGTACCCAGTGTTTAGCTCCCACTTCTAAGTGAGAACATGTGGTATTTTATTTTTTATCTCTGTATTATTTCACTTAGAATAATAGCCTCCAGCTTGTCCATGTTGCTGCAAAGGATGAGAAGGATTTTGTTCTTTCTCGTAGCTGCCAGCGTACTGTTTTCATTCCCTAATTTTAGGATACTTATTCTCTGGATGGCCTTCGGCATTTCCTAAATTTCTCTTCCACATATCACAGATATTCTCTAAAGTCCCAAAATCCTGGAAAAGGAGGTTACCCTGAATGAAGACCACAGCAAAGTCTTGAGTAACTACCTGGGGAAGCAAAAACATATCCTCAGCTCTGCTGGTATGAATTGGAAACCCTGAGGGATTCATAAACAGGCTTTTCTTGCTGTTGTTTGAGGCAGCTACTGTGACTAGGAAGATCACCTTTCTCTGTCTCTCACATCATCCATTTCCTTTACATCACAGTCTTGGGAAAGGGGTTTATGAAATGGATGGATGAATAGGTAGATAGAGTAAACATGTAGATTGTACATCCATAGAAAGAGGAATGATAAGGAAATCAACATCTCTATAATCAAGGTGATACAGGAGCTAGAAAGAATTATTTAGGTAGATAGTGAGGATAAAAGGGGTCCTCAGCATGGCTTTCCTTTAAACAAAACGCATCCCCCAAATCATTTATTTTCTAACAAAAAGCAGCTGTAAAATTGAGCTGCAAACATAGATAAGCAAGCTGGAAGCTCACACCGGTGAATGCAGGAAGCTGTGCCAATAGAAAAGGGCTACCTGAAAGCTGGGTATGTTCAACATGGAGGTCCCCTTTTCTTTGTCACCACGTATATAGTAGAGAACCAGGCAACACGATGCCGGCCAGGTAGAGAACCCACCTGCATAATAAAAGTTAGGGTGGGGTGGCCAGCTTCTTCTTGCTCTATGCAAATGGCACACCTGGGTCTGACCAATCATTTGTGCCCTATGTATATCAGAGACCATCCCCTCAAACTCATTTATAAAACCTCTGCATTTCACCAAGGAACTGGCAATGCATTTTCTCCAGGACCCCTCTCTGCATCCCTCTCTTCTTTTCTTTTGCCTATGAAACATCTGCTCTGATCCTCACTCTGGTGTGTCCATGTCCTAGTTTTCTGTGGCCATGGGACAATGGACCTCCAGTATCACCTCAGTCAAATGACACCACTTCAAAAGTTCCTCTGTTTATTCAGGTAAAAATCAGAATCAGTCTTAATATTTTACTCACTTGAACAACCCTTATGACTGTTTCACAGACCTTCAATTTAATATTTCTCTTTTTTTCTAGTACATAGTGTGACTTCTCTGGATTTAAAAGTATATTTGACTTATTTTGAGATGTATATGGCCAGTTTTTTCTCTTGAAATAGACTTTTTTTCAGAGTAGATTCTATGCTAAAAACTGAGGTAACCACTCCATTTCACTGCAACCCCATAGGCAAAAATTATCATCCCATGTTCATATAGAATATTGAAGTCTACAGAGGTTTTCTTTTTTTTCTGTAGGTTGTACAGTGGTCAAGCTGAGATTTCAGTCCTGATATCACTTGCTTGAAAGTACCAGCTGTTTGTCATATAACAAGAAAGGCTTTGAGATTGTGCCGGTGAGTGTGCACACATGTGCATACAAGGCCCTCCCTGCCCTACAAATCACAAAACAGCTACTAGAAGGAGCGGGGTTAAAGAGAATCTTGCATTGACTTACAAGCAAATGCACAGGAAAATGAAATTGATGTGGCCCCCAGTTTTTGGCTGGCATTTGTTATTCTCATGTCTTTTTTCATGCAGATCTTGAATGAACAATGGAAGCAGTATACCAGTACTTCTGAAGGTGAGGCTTTTTTCCACAGCAAGAGCCCACATAAAATTGCAATCAGTCACACCCGGGATGACGTAGCCATTCTAACATGCTTTATTTCCTCCCATGGCACGATCAAAATCTGACATTTTGGGTTGCACTTACTTGTTTGCATGTCTGATTCTAGCTGAAATACAAGCAAGTTCCTAGAAGGAAGAAGTGTTCATTTTTATTTCTAAAGCATATCACAGTATCTGACACAGAGTAGTGCTAGATAAATGCATTTGGATTCAAATTAAATGTTCCTGTCACTTGAAACACGGCAGTAGATGGTGCACTGTAAGGGAATGTGTTAACTTCTCTTCCCGGGTCCGCAAGGGGCGTGGTTTCAAAGGCAAGAACTTGCCAGAGGCCTGCCTGACCTGCCTTCTTTTCACGTCCCCAGTCCCCATCCGGAAGCTTAGAGGTCTTTGTCTAACTTTCGCACGCGCAATCGGGAAGGTAGACTGCCCAGGTGAGCTGCTTTTGTTTATAAAGCCCGTGAAAAGCTATGGGAGGACTGTGGGCCAAACAACCAATTTGATGTCAAAGTCAAAAAATCAATCACTCCAATGGAAGTTTGAAGGAACTCTTATGGGACAAGAACTTCAATGGGGCGGGACTAACTCCCAGATTGAAAGACCCCCGGCCCCTCACCTGTGCGGATTTTCCCTCTCTGGGAACCTCTCCCACGGCAGCGTGGGAGCTCGCTTGCTCTCTGTTTCTCTTTCTCTTCTCTGCCTTATAAATCGCTTTTCTGCAAAACCCTTTGGGTCAGATATTTACTGGAACGAGCCCACTGCACCTCCAAGGTCTCTTCCCCTATTCCCGGGCAGGGGAGCCAAAAACCTGAAACACCCGGTTACAATTGTGTACGTGACTCAAATGGAATCCCCTTCGCCTCTAGGCCTAGGAGGTCAGCTTTATGAAAATTTTCAAAATTTAAACAAGTAATAGTTATCCATTTTCATCCTTATCCATTTTCTTTCATGTCTGTTTTGCTCACCGTTTCTTCCCATGGGAAGTTGCTGAATATAAACGTATAAAATAGTTAAGAATAAAAAGAAAAAACACAAACCAAATGAAACCAAATATATGGCCATTTACATAGGTTTTCTCAAGTCAACTAATAAATAATCTAGACAATTTGAAATGAGTTCACATTCCTAAGACTTGACATTTATCTTTCTACCAGCATTCTGTCACCAACAGTGATGTACTTGTGCTTTATCAAATCCACGTATAACTAGACTCAATATTTTAATCCCATGATATTTAGGAGAAATGAAGAACAATCTTTGGTTGAATTACATGAGACAAATCAGTTAAAAAACAACAAGCTATTTAGGAACGAATTTCTCCTGGAATTCTCATGCTGTAGTTTCGGAGCCAGTATCACTGTATGTTCTCTATAATCCAATTTCTTTTAAAATGGCTTTCAGCTCCCTTTTTTGTTCACTATTGATGTTAAGCATGAAGGAATGCAAACACTTGCACCATCAAAAGCAAATAGCATCTTACCACCCGGAATGCCCTGGCATGAGTCCACAAAAACAAGATTTAACTCCTGAGAATGGCAGTGTGTAGACAGAATTAGTGGGTGGTCTTTCCAGAAAAATGGCTTATAAACTTCATTTAAATAGTCATTAGTGCCTTGCTATCAGCAGTTGTCTGCTGGTTAAAACAAAATTCAAGACATTAAATAGAGAATTTTAATGCAAAGCTCACAATTTTGCAAATTACAATTTTTTTAAGCCATGAAAGTTTTGCTGATAATTACTGATAATTTGACTTATTAACCTACCAACACTTTACTTTTTTGATATGACTTACTGTGTACTATGACTCTTAGGCAAGAAATGCAACTTGTTTTGCCTATATCGTTCAAGGATATGTAACTGTATTTGTGGAATCTTCCGTAAGTCCAGCCAGGACATTCATTGACTTTTTTAAACATCTACCTAATAACAAATAAACTCACCACTTACAAGAACCACTATTATATCCTATATAGCCAATGCTCTATTTACTCAAAATTGTTGTTTTATAGAGGCTTATTTCACTCATGATCTAAGGGCGAAAATAAGATGTTCTGGGCTAGATTCTTTATATATCTTGATGGTGAGTTACCTATTAGCCATGCGCTTTCTCACTTGCCAAATAATGTAATTTCTCTGTTTAAATTACACAAATTGCAGCAATGTTCACACCAGACTAAGGCTGTCAAGCGATATGAAATTAACAGGATAATTTCCAGCTTAAAAACACAAGTTATTTTGCACTTGTTAACCTCATGTAAAATATTTATGAAAAAAACTTATATTTTTCTTTATTTCTTATAACTATGCTAATCAACAAACTTGTTTTACATTCTTGCTCCCTTAATCGCCTTTTGGCACAGAACACTCTACAGACCTGTTTAATGTAGCCGGAATTTCTCTTTCCCTGATGCCTGGAAAAGTAGAAGTTCCTCCGCTGGTTGTGTTATCTCTCAAATCCCTCAGTCATTCCCAGTACAATGTGTCAGTCCCATTACTAATCACATCTTCCAATCAGATCCTGAATGAGAAAAATTCTTTGCAGATATCTCTTTGGCATAATGATTTCAATTCCTTTAAATATATACCCAGAAATGGGATTGCTGGAACATATAGTAATTCTTTTTTGACTTTCCTGCAGAAACTCCACACTTTTCAATAATGGCTATATTAATTTATTTTTCCACCAACAGTGCACAATTGTTTCTTTTTCTCTACACACTCACTGGTACTTTTTATCTTTCCTCTTTTATCTTTTTGATAACAGCCATTCCAACAGGTGTGAGGCAATAATGCTTTGTGGTTTTAAATTTCCCTGATGATTAGTGATGATTAGCATTTTCAGGTTATCTGTTGACCCTTTGTATGTCTTTTTCTGAGAAATGCTGATTTCAATCCTTTGCCCATTTTTAAACTGGGTTCTTTGTTTTCTAGTTATTAAGTTGTTTGAGTTCCTTATATATTTTGGATATTAGCCCCTTATCAGAGTGTGGTTTAAAAATATTTTCTCCCAGTCTGTGGATTGGCTTTATTCAGTGTTCCCTTTGTTGTACAGAAGCTTTAGAATTAAAATCAGCATGTCACAAGTTCATTGCAGCATTTTTCACAGTAGCTAAGTTATGGAACCACTGCAGGTGTCCATCATTGAATCAATGTATAAACAAAATGTGGTATATATACATAATGAAATACTATTCAGCCATTAAGAAGAAGAAAATTTTGTTATTTGCAACAGTACGGATGAACCTGGAAGACATTATGCTGAATTAAATAAGTCAGGCACAGAAAGCCAATACGCACAATCTCACCTATATTTGAAATCTAAAAAAAGCAAACTAATTGAAGTAAAGAATGGAATGGTAGTTACCAGAGGCTGGGGGAAAGACGACTAATGAAGAAAGGGAATATGTTCATCAAAATGTACAGAATTTTAGTTAGACAGAAGGAATACATATGTTCCAGTGATCTGTTGCACAAAATGGTGATTATAACAATAATGCATTGTATATTTCAATTACTAAAAAAGTAGATTTTAAGTGTTTTTATCACAAAAAAATAAGTATGATTAGTGATGGATTTATTAACTAGCTTGATTTAATCCTTCCATAAAATAAAAATATAACAAAGTATCATATTATACCCTATAAATACACAATATATACAATTACTATTTATTATTTTTAAAAAACCAATTAAATTTTTTAAATTAAATTATATTTAAAATTTATTTAACTTAAAATTATTGCTCTTATTGCTTTATAAGAGCAATAAGGTTCTGGATATACTATATGCAAACTCATGTTCAGACACTGTGACAGTAGGGGTAGACAGATTTGATACCTTTCCTCACCCATCATAAGGGTCACAGGTGACCCTCCTATAGCAAAAGACAAGGTAACAAAAGAAAAGCATAACAAATGTATTTAACCAAAGTTTTATGTGACACGGAGCCTCCACGAATAAAGGCCCAAAGACTCAGGAAGAGGAATTCTGGTTTCTATGTCTTGCTTCAAGGGAGAAAAAGTGGCAGAAGACAGGTAGAGAAGAGAAGGTCAGAGAGACCTTGCTTCTGAAGTCCTTCCAGTCTCCTTCAGTTCAAAGTACCCAACATGACAAAGTACCATATTTGGGTTAGCATGATCTGAGCCTCTGTAACCCTATGAATAGTTTACAAGCAGTGGAACATTTGAAAAAAAGATTAAGGAAAATGAAAATCTGAAGAGTGGACTACACTTTTTATATTAACTTGGTCATTGATGGGCTCTTTGCAGAAACCCTCAACATCATTTGAGTCTTATTGATTCTATATCAAGACGGTTGATAATATCTTAGTATTATAGTGTTATTTCAAGATCACAACATAACCATTAAGCTCATTTATTACATTTTACCTCCCTAGTTCAGTGAGAAAATGATTTCTTGACCTTGAAACTCTAAGAAACAACAACAACAAACAAAAACATTGCCACTTTACACTGTTTCATAGAACACAGAAATCCTGAAAGATGGACCAGAGATTTCTTCCCTGACCAGTCAGAAGTCTTAGGCAGAGAGAAAAATGTCAGGAAAATGAGGCTCCTTTTTACTCAATATCTTAGCAATTTAATGTGAGCTTCTCAAAAAGACAAGGAAAAAACTCAAAGCATTTTAAACTTCTCAAGTATTTACATGGTAATTATCCCATCCAGCTTCCCAGTCACCCTTGGAAATTATCTCCAAGGCTATATGAACTCCATCTCACAGTTAAACAAGGAGATTTTCTGAACTTTCCCTAAAATGGCATACCAGGTAGTTTAGAGTGTGGATGTCAGATCCCTTTTATCACAATCCAAAGCAGATTGTCTTTCTAGTCTACCTATGTGTAAACTCTTGAAAGGTGTCGGTAAGTAAAGTGATATAATTTAACATTAATTATCCTAAACGTTCTTACTCATCTGCACCACACTGTCTCCAATCCCTCAATATTTGGAATTAAATCCTGATTCCAAGGCTAAAATCCAATGTCTGGTTTTGCTCTATGAACTCTGAATTCTTCTCTCATCTGCCTCTTCCCCACAAAATACAGGGACCCACAAAGGGAGCAATGGGGATGGGCACAGTTCTCTAAATGAAGCAGTCATTTTTCTCCATGTTGGTCTGATCTGCAGCACTGAATTTCTGACTGGCTCACTGTCTGCATTCTGAGGGATTACCTGTCTCTAAAGGCTGCAGGCTTCTTGCCTTAAACGCCTGCCCATAACCTGACACTCTGAGACACTGATAGCCTGTACAGACAGGAGTCTGTATCTTCTGGCACCAGATCCTTCTCCCACTGGCCTGGAGCCTCCTTCACCTGCATTCTTCCAGACCTGATTCATTGCTTCTCCTTGAAGTTCTACCCGAAGGAGTTTAGAACATGTCACCCCAAAATATGCTGTTTTGGTATATTGATTACTTCAAAGTGAAGGCACTTAGAAAACAGCAAATGCTGAACTTCCCTCATCTGCCTAAAGACAGATTCTCCAAAAGGAACTTCATCATTACCATCAATCACCTCCCTGGGAGTTTCATTAACCAAGGAAGATGAACTTTTATCACAGGAGAGGGAGACTAGGAGTTGACACTATGCCCAGATAAACTTTCTCACAAAGTATCATCAATTATCCCAAAGACCTCTTCTTCTTTCTCCCAAAATCATTTCCTCTGCTCTAAGTTGTCTACATTCCCCAAATGCTCTCCCCTATGAAGAGGGTATATAAGCTCCTAAATCTCACTAGGTTTTTAGGTATTCACTTTTCTTTCCTGTGATGCCGCAGAGCTCATAATAAATCTGTAGATCTTTCCTCCTGTTAACCTGCCTGTTGTGAGTTTATTTCATAGAATCACTTATCAAATGCTTCGAAGGTTAAGGGAGAGTCTTTACTCCTTTACATGGTGTTCCTACAATTCAGAGGTTACAAACAAAGGCCTCTAGACTTCAGAAAGATAGTGTAAATGAATGACTCTAACCAGACAGACTAAAGTGCACTGGAGCATGACTGCTGGCCTCCAGGTCTAGAGCAGGAGGAAGCTACTACTGTGAAATCCTTCCAGAATATAGACCCAGGTTATCAGATGTACTAATTTTTAAGAGAAGATAGATATCCTTTTTTAATTGTGAAATTGGTAACTAATTGGTATGGCTTGAAAGTTTGTGTTCCCTCCGAAATTCATATGTTGAAATGTAACCCCCTGTGTGGTAATATAAGGAGGTGGGGACTTTGGCAGGTGACCAGGTCACAAGGGTGGAACCCTCATGAATGGAATTCGTGCCCTTATAAAGGAGACTCCAGAAAGCTAGCTCACCCTGCTGCCATGTGAGGACACCATGAGAAGACAGCCATCTATGAGGAAGCAGGTCCACCCCAGACACTGAGTCAGCCAGCACCTTGATCTTGGACTTCTCAGTCTCCAGAACTGGGAGACATAAATACTTGTCATTTATAAGACACAATTTATGGTATTTCTGTATGGTATTTTATAGCATCCCAAAAAGACTAAGACACTAATCAAGTGATATTTCAAAACATTATGTGGACACTTGATACAACCAGGCATTCACCATCATGCTTCAGTTTATGACTTCTACCTCTTATAATTGCTCAGCCCTGCTTATTGGTTATTGTTATTGCTGTAAAGCCAAGTCCTTGGTCTCTGACCCAGGAGTTTCATGACATTTCCTAGCATGCGTAAAACATTGGTAGACTAACATATAAAGTTACAAATGCAATAAAATCTCAGATTCTTTATAGTTCTTGACAATCGATACTTTTTTTTTTCTTTAAATTCTAGCTATGGTAGCTGCTCTAAAATCGACAGTCTAGAATCTTCCCTATGTTTTCACATTTATCTGAATCAATATGTTTCTCCTTTGCTTTTGAAAGTACAACAATGCCTTATTCTCCATTGAAACAGTCATGAATTTTCATCATTTCAAACACCTAAATCTCTTTATATATCATTGTTTTTATCTATTTTAGGCCTCTATCTTCACCTTCAGACAATAGCTTGGTGCTTACCAATAAAGCAGAATGACTAGTAGGCAGACTGTCAACCTGTGCTGCCTGAGTTTCAAACTGTTTTTCCACCTGTTGGTTGTATTACTCTGGACAAATTATTCAATCAATACATGCCTCCATGTTCTTATCTATAATATGGGAATAGTAATAATTAATTCTGAGGATTATCTGCAAATTAAATCAGTTTACACATTTAGTGTGTTTAGAATAGTATGTCGTTTATAGCAAGAATGTAATACATGCCACCAATTTTTTTTTTTTTTTTTGAGACGGAGTTTCACTCATGTTACCCAGGCTAGAGTGCAATGATGTGTGTGATCTCGGCTCACCGCAACTCCGCCTCCTGGGTTCAGGCAATTCTCCTGCCTCAGCCTCCTGAGTAGCTGGGATTACAGGCACGCACCACCATGCCCAGCTAATTTTTTTTGTATTTTTAGTAGAGACAGGGTTTCACCATGTTGACCAGGATGGTCTCGATCTCTTGACCTCGTGATCCACCCGTCTCGGCCTCCCAAAGTGCTAGGATTGCAGGCTTGAGCCACCGCGCCCGGCCGGCACCAATTATTATTCAGTTGAATATTTGTTGAAAAATTCTGTTATGTTCTGACTTTAAATGCAAGTTGTTTGTGATTTACAGTCTATTGTTGAGAAGCTGAATGATCATTTAGAGCTACTAATGTGCTTGGTCCTTTTGCAGTTCAGATCCTCAATAGATTAGAAAAACATTTTTTTTAATAAATTTTGCCTTTTGGAAAAACCACCACCTCATATCCCAGTCTTCTACAAATGACATGAAAAACCAAGCATCAACCCCTCTCCAGTCAAAATGTAAATGTACAACTATACTACAAAGTTTAAAACAAAGTGTCAAATATCTCTTCCACAGATGACTGTGTCCACTCAGAATGCTTAAATATTATCGTATACATATAAGAAGTTTTCTTCACAGTCCTACTAAAAAGTCAATCCACCAAATATTATTTGTCTGAAGCAATGTTTCCATTGCTGTTTTCTCTATGTTACGCCATTTCTCTTAATGGCCTAGAATAACATCCCCTGATTTTCTAAGACCTGTCCTTTCCATTTTTCTAAGCCCGTGAAAATTAAAATAAAACTTCCAAAGGAGTAAAGCAAAAGAGAAAGATCTACAAAAATCTGGTTTGATTTTCCTACACTTTTCCTCCCTCCCTATATCCAAGCAGCTAATCTCCTCTCAAACAGCACAATAGAACAGCTAGACATAAAGAAAAGGAGATAAAATTGGCCAGCCAGTACACTGTTCTTGCTAATCTGGACCATTTACATAAGGGTTAGAAAGCTTGTTTTATCATTTAAACAGGCTTAAAAGCCTCTTTGCAAATGAGATTTAGTTCCTACAAAAGAATGAATTCTAGCTATTTGGTGAGTTTCTGCTAGACCAGCACTGGGAGCTGACTTGGCAGTAACTACAAGCTACTTCTTTGGCCACATACGATATATGCAGAGATTGCTTCCAGCTGCCAAAACTGAAAAGTGTCAAGCTGATTAAATTCTTTCCAGGAGTTGAACAGGAAGAGGGGCAGGTTAAGAGGTCAATAATATCAGATCTTAAACTGTACCTGGCCAAACTCTTCCTCTATGCAGGTGCTTTAAAAGTGGCTTTGAATGTTCAGAGCCCTTAAAATTTCTTTGAAAGAGAACAGAATGGTGGACAGCAAATGAAATTCAGGGACAGAAGATATAAAATGGTCTCAAGCTGTGAAGTGAAGACAATCTGAAGTCTTTGATTCATTGTTGGTCTGAGTGGCACTGGGCACAGTATAAACTGCATAACTAACTCCCTAGCCAATGTTAGCACAAAAGATCACTGGAAGGAAAAGATGTTCTTTACACAGAAGAGTACAGTCTTTGCATCAAAATCTTAGATTTTAAAAATCAAGATCATGTTTATATATACTATACCTATTATGTCTTTTACCTGGCACACCTTGAACAGATGTTCAGTGTGACCTTGGCCTGAGGCTCAGCAGGGTAAGTAGGACGGCCTTGGTTAAATTTGCTCCCAGAAGGTACCAGGGTTGTTACTCCCTCCATTCTTAAATCATTAAGATCCTCTGTAACAACACAAACAATTACAGAGAAAAAGATTAACTCTAGTGGAATTGAGGAGAAAAGTTCATGTTTTCAGGTATCTGCCATTAGTTTGTTAAGCAAAACAATTTAATTCCCCTTTGCAAAAATTTAACTTCATGTATCGATTATTTTTCAAATTATTTCTAGACGTAGTTGGACACAAATTATATGTGAAGATTTACAAGAGACAAAATGGTAAGAGACTGAATATACAGAGAGTGAGCAGAGTACATATGACCACAGACCACTGACTCACAACCTCTGCCATACCCACCGGGGAAACCAAACTACAGCCTCTGCAGCAATCAGCCCCAAGTGGTCAAAACTTGGTCAATGATTGCCCGCTTTCCTATTTTTTGTTGTTGTTGTTTTCAACTCAGAGCCAACCACACAAAACCAAATATGTTTCAAAACCAATTGCATAAATCTTCCGCTTCTAATCAGTTTGCTTTCAGCTTTTCCATCAACAACCTCCAATCAAAATATAACTGAAGTCTTCCCGTTTTTCACTCTCAATGTTTGCTTTCTACCTTCACCTGGGGAGGACAGCAGTAAGCCTGAATAGTCATGCCCCAAAGGTTTGCTAAAGCCCACTTCTGTTTTTCCCAGGTCCTCAATCAAGAATGAAAAGACCTAAATTTTCCCTTGAGATTCAGTTCTGAAGCAATATGTAAATGATCTCCTACTTCATTCAGAGAACAAGGAAGCTTGTAAAAAGGATTCCAATTACTTACTCTCGGCTTTCACACAAAAGAGATATAAAGTTTCAAAAGATAAATCATAATTTTTCCAAGACTCTAATTCATTATTGAAGGCATAATGTATGTGAGAAGGAAAATCACTGTCTTCTGATGACTAAAGACCATAAAAATATCCTAGATCCCTTAAAAAACAATCAAGAGGATTGCATGTTTTAATCGGATATTACAAACAAGTGTCAAATAAATTGTTCTTGAGATGGTGATAACTCAGTCTAAATATGAACTGGCCTTTTGGAATCTGAGGAAGGCTTGTCAACAGACTTCTTCCATAGGCACTTCCCAGTGAAAGCCTTATTGTCTACTTGTGCATAAGGAAACTGGAAAAACACTTAGGGTTTTAACCCAACTTTATGAGAGTCATCAAAACGTATCACCTTGACCTGGTTACCAAAGCTTAGTCCCCTTGTTTAAGAGCCTAGGTGCCAATTTGAAACTTGGTGCTTCTGCAGAACTAGTTATAGACTCCCCTCTTAATCTCATGGTTCCTTATGCAATACAGACATTACTGCTGCCTCTGAACACATAACACTTTTCAGCCAGTGTTAAACACTCATGAGAGTTTGTTACTCTCTCCCTCTCACATTACTGTTCACCACTGGAACACCCTATTTTTGCTACTCTCCTGCCCCTACCAGAAGAAGTGAACTCATGATTTTCTTACCTCAGTTAGGAAACTTTCTGCACTTCAGTATTTTTAAAGGCTGCCATTGAAAACCCTGACTCAACATTATTTGTTGCTGGATCATATTTCAAACTTGAAACTAGAGATTATCAAGCAGGGTATTCTACCACTAATTTATGTGCCTACAAAATATAGTCCTCTATATTTACTCAGAGGTAAAATTCATCCAGATGGCAGAGATACTGTACTTACCCGAGTTTGTTAACTGGACAAAGACCTCAGAGTAAATATATATACAGGTACAATTTTTTAAAAAATACATGACTTTGGGATGCTTTGGAAACAAAGGGTTTCCTCTATGCTAGAACCTCCATCAAACATTGAGAAGATATTTAAAACACTTTTAGATATACTCCTGCTCCATCCAGAGGTAGTTATTATAAAGATTGAAACTAATGATAATATAAATAATATAGAAACTAAAAGAAATGTTCTAACATATTATTTTGCCAAAGAAGCAGCCTTAATCAAGGTTATGAACCTACCTACAATTTTAAAGAATAAATATCTGGAGTCATTCTAAGACACAATTATAAATTATCAACATTTAGCCCCTGATTCTGAAAAATAAAAATGCAGTTCTAGCTTTACTCAGATAATCTTTGGCATTTTTGGTGGCACCAGAGGGCTTCAAATGAATACTAGTTAAATTTCTCCATGAAATGACTCATCACTTACAGATAAACTGGTTACAATCTTAAGTCTTCAGAGTAGACAGCTGACTCGAGACCTTCAGAGGGAGGTAACGACCTCAGAGAGTAGACAGCTTCTGCCCGCGATATGGGATCAAGATCTCGGTGTAATTGCTACTTTGTTTTTTATCTACTTAATGACAATCATTCTTCTCATTTTCTAAAGACCACTGATAGTCAGCCACCCACAATGACCCTTTTTCTCTTTTATTTTATTCTTATTAAAATTTCAGATTAGAGCATAATCATTTTCTAACACTAATCTTGGATTATCCTAAATAGTAACTTTCAAGCTCACTGATTGCTAGATATGCTATCCCTCACTAGACTACCATCATCAAGAACCCTTGGAAAATTTCAGTCTCATCAAATGAGACCACAGGGAATTAAAGCTAATGGTATTTCCACTTGAACTAACATGGATAAATCAACCTGTGACTTTGCTAGTGTCCCTTTCTCACAAAAAGAACCTATTAATCTATTAATTAGACTCTGCAATTCTAAATTCGAATTCAACAACCTTCATAAAAAGATGAGTCAATTACTTGTCATCTGGAAGAGACTATGAGATTCACATATGTATCCCAACTAATGAACAGCCTTGATTCCAACCTCAGGTCATGAACAATTTCTTTTTGCTGGATCCCTGTGTGTTCCTACCAGATACTACTTTCCTTGTGGCTAGATAGCTAGTCCTGCTTGCTTCATGCACACATACCTCGTGCACTTTAAAAACAGCATTACAAATCTTACTGGTACACAGACCCCCTAATTCTAAAAATGATCAAGCCTGGAAATTTTAACTCTAATACAAGCTCCTAAATGAGGCCACCCTTTATTATTGAGGTACTCTACTTGGAGGTGTTATTGACTTGTTGTTTATACAAACAACCAAGGCATTTTCCAGCAATAGGAATCATGCAAACAAAAGCCTATAAGACATGTATCACGAATGCTGGCAGAAACTGTAAGTGATACTACCTCTACCCTAGATGGAATACAGGTCCATCTCAACTGTTGGCAAGATAATTGAACAATCATACTGTTTTGGATTTTTTTTTACTGCTAGTCACAGCGGTATCTGTATCATTGCTGATACTTCTTGCTATACTTGGATCAGTGAAACAGGTAAGGTAGAAAACTCTACGTGTCAGCTTGACAAAAGGCTACTTGGTTCTCTCAGTTTGGTCCTTGTGGACTGTGAGATTTGTTATTTTACCTTGGGTTGTACAATTCAAGTTCTTGCTTCTGAAGAACCAAGTCAATAACCCAACTGGTTCTGAAGAATCAGGTCAATATTAAAATGTCTTAAGTTGTTTTTGTTTTTATTATCGTGTTCATGATGCTGGTACATCAAATTCCATATAAAGTCTTAAAAGTTTGTATATGGCTACTCTCATCAGATGACCACAATGATGATGTAACAACAACAAAAAATAATACCTTGTGATATGATTAAGACTACAGGTGAATGAGAATCAAGCAGTGAAGATTTGGATCTCTCACCTTACCTTTTGACCAAAAAAGAGAGTGACCAAAAGAGGGGAGATTGAATATACATACAGACAATAGGTGGATCATAGGCAACATTAGAATATTGAGCAGTTGGCTCAAAACATTCAGGACTTGGTCGAGAAAGATCAGTTTCCCTTGTTTTAATGCTATTTCCAACTCAGAACCAACTGGAGAAAGCCAAATGCACTCCCAAAAACAATTGCATAGATGGTGTGTTTCTAGTAAGCCCTTCTTCAGCTGTCCCATGTCAGCAGCTTCCAATCAGAACATATTCAAAGCCGTCCCTTTAAAAATTATTATTATCAGGTCTTCCTACTCCCATGTATCCCTTTGAGTGTCTGGTAAATGCAAGTGACAGTGGCTGACTCCCATGCTATAACAAGCTCTGAATAAATACATAAATGTTCTCAGCTTATTCTCATTTGTGTAGTCTTCATTTCCGCAATGGCAACCTTCAAATATCCAAAGGTTTGTCATAGAGAAGAGATATTAGAGTTCCACCTTTGCCTGCAGTGAAGGTATGGGTATAAGAGGAGAGTGTGTTTCTCATCAATATAACAATCTTCTAACATTTATAGTTGCTCAAAAGCATACTGTACAGTGCTGTGTAGGAGATGTGATTACCCTGTTCCTGCAAATGTTATAAGCAGAGGCTGAATAATTGTTTATAGTGGGCAAATTGGGGTTTTGCAGAAGCATTGTACTAAATGGCTTAATCCAAATCTAAGCTTCCCAAACATTCTCATTACAATTCTATGATTTAGGGTACATCTGTTAAAAAGAAGACATTGATTATGTAAAAGAGGGGTGTTTGTTTAAATGAAGCAATCACCTTTTGGGGGCCATTTTCTTATGGATTAGAACTAAAAGTTGCTTTCTTGATTTTTATCCTGGAGCCACAAAGCATACCACACTGACTTATTACTGTCATTCATACTGATATAAAGAAATTATGTGGTTCATTCTGGGTTAGAGAGCCCAGACATGTTGGCCCCTCATTACCTTCGAGGATGTGTTCAAAGGCCAAATCCATCAACTATCTACTTGCTTCTGTACCATTTCTCTACTAATAAGATACAGAATGATGGTATGGAGCTCCATGACAATTATCTAAGCACTTTTAGATTGTTTGACATATATAGAGAAGGTAATAAGACATGAATTTTATGACGCATTTTGATGAATAGTAAAAACTCCCTGCCAGAACTCTCCTTTCATGTGCAAATTTGAGTATATTTAATGAAACTTTTTGAAGATTTTCTAGCAGCTCCTCACACCCCTTCTGGATAGCACCTATTTTTTCCAGTTCAGAATAACTGTCACAGTGTGAAAGAACAGAGAACCTTAGAGTCAGAAGGCTTCTGGAATTCATTTGCTGGTTCACTGGAGACTTCAGAGTGCTGTAAGCTGAAACTGCTTCAACAACTGCTATGGTTCTTGGAGTGTCAGATGTGACTATGGTGATGGCAGTGAAATTAGCTCCTGCAGTCTTAGGAGAGGCCTCACTCTGAAAAATATCCATTCATGTTTTCTTTCTTTACAAATATTCATTATTTTAAAGAAGGTTAATGAGCTCATAATTACTACTATTTCCCAAGCTCTAAAGGGTGACAGAACCATAAAAAATTTTGTTTAGTCATGGGAGGATACTAATAATCAATGTCTAATTTACAAAGAACAAAAATAAAATACAAATCTAGGTCTCACTAGCTCCATTTCCTTAGCAATGTTATTTAAAGGAGCAGGTGTCTAGGATTAAGTAACTAAGAGAAAAGGAAAAAACAAAAAAATGCCTAAACTTAACAGATTTTGGAAAGTTTATGAAAATGGAAAGGGAGAAAAACAAATTAAATAATTTAAGTAAGATTCTGTCCAAAGACTTTTTAATACTGCATAAGCCAAGGGAGGAAATACTAAGAATATATTCTAGATGTGGAAACTGAGAATCTTTGAATGCCAATGGTATTGAAGGAGGTAAAAATATGCCATTCTGACATGTTGACTATTTTGAATTAAAGGCATTCAAAACACAGCAGATGCAAGATTTTACTCTGACCTTCATTCTATGTCTTAAAAACACAAAAAAATGAAATTTCCATGTGAAAATGCTCACCTTACACTACAAGAAAAGTGACATTCTTATCATCAAGGACAAAAAAGTTGAGACTGAAAGAATTTTGTATAGATCTTTTAAAATATCTCATCCTGTAAGCCTTCCCATATTACTTACTAGATTCTTCACAACTTACTGTTCTTTGTCTGATTCAATATATAAGTGATTGACTCTGTTTTTTTGGATCATCATTTCTTTTTGAGGGCTCCCATGCCATATAAAACTGTATTAAGCATTAAATAAATCTGTAGAATTTTCTTCTGTTAATTTCTGTTGGTCAGTTTAATTCTCAGGTTCAGCTCCTATGCCATGTAAAACTGTACTGAGTATTAAATAAATTTGTATAATTTAATTTTCTTCTGTTAATTTCTATTGTGTTAATTTAATTATCAGACTCAGCCAGAAACAAAAACAAACAAACAAACAAAAAAAAACAAAAACAAAACTCCTACAAGGGAAGAGGTAATTATTGCCTCTCCTATAGTATCAGAACTTTTCGGTCTTTTCTTTCTTTTTTTTTCTTTCTTCCTCTCATTTCCACTCTTTCTTTCTTCCTTCCTATTTGGGGGCTTTTTTCCTAAAACATTATCCAAAATATTCTCTACAATGTCCAGCCCAATACTATAGATATGCCAGATATACCATCTTTAGTTGCAAGTAGATACAAATTTAGTCTGTTAAGAAGAAATTTTGGCCAATTAGAAATTCTTAGAAGCAATTATAAATAGTTTTCACAACAAAGAAATTTGTAGTTCTTAAGATAACACTGGTAAAGAAAGATAAAAATCAATTGATATGAACTTTTAAAAATATACTTGCCCAATTTTGATGCTTTGAAATTGAACTGTTTGGTAAGTAGGAGAAGGTTAAAAAGAGAGATAACTATAAAATTATGTGATCAACCCCATCCCAGAAGAAAAATAAATATTTTAAGTTTTATAAGAAATACATAAGAAAGCAACTGAGTTTGGGGGGGAAATGCCAGATATTGTCTTTTGGCAATTGGCCCTATTCTTACCAGCTTCCATGCTCCCCAGAATTGCAGAGGCTAGAAAACTAAGAATTGCATTGCTTACACTCCCTTACTATCTAGCTCTCCACATAAGGTTTAGGATTTGTCAAGCAGCTACAGTCACTAGAAGATTTAACAGGTAGAAGAGAGGTAGAACCATTTATTTTCCTCTAGCAGCAGTTCCAGTTGGGTGGATTTTGTAGGTACAAGGTTGTTGGTTATTTTTTAAAATCTCCATACTTCTATTAATATTACAAAGGATGTATGAAATCTGAAGCAATTTCCTGGAGTTTTCCAACTTCTGTGTGGCAATAGCCAATACCTGCATGGCTCTAGCAGAGGGTCTCCTTGAGGGCTCCACCCTTGCTGCAGACATTCAGGTATCTCCATACATCATCCGAAATTTAGGCAGGGGCTTCCAAAGCTAAACTCTTGTCTTTTGCACAGCAGCAGGCCCAACACCACATGGAAGCTGCCAAGGCTTGGAGACTGCACCCTCTTAAGCCATGGTCTGAGCTGTACCTTGGCGCCTTTTAGCTGTGGCTGGAGCTGGAGTTGCTGGGTGCAGGGTGCCATGTCCCAAGGCTGAAAAGGCAGTAGGACCCTGGGCCTGACCCACAAAAACCATTTTTCCCTCCTAGCCTGCCAGACCTGTGATGGAAGGGGCTGCTGTGAAAATCTCTGACATGCCCTGGAGATATTTTCCTCATTGTTTTTGCTATTAGCATTGGGCTCCTCATTACTTATGCAAATATCTGCAGCCAGCTTGAATTTATTCCCAGAAAATGGGTTTTACTTTTTTACTGCATGGTCAAACTACAGATTTTTAAAACTTTTGCACTTTGCCTCCCTTTTAAATGTAAGTTCCAATTTCTGATCTTTTCTTTGTGAACAAATATAGACATACACTTTTATCAAAAGCCAGGCCACCTCTTGAATGCTTTGCTGCTTAGCAATTTCTTCTACCAGATACCCTAAATCATCTTTTGCAAGTTCTAATTTCCCCAGATCTCTAGGGCAGGGGCAAAATGCCACCAGTCTCTTTGCCAAGGCATAAGAAGAGTGACCTCTGCTCCAGTTCCCAAAAAGTTTCTCATATCCATCTGAGGCCACCTCAACCTGGACTTCATTGTCCATATCACTATCAGAATTTTGGTCAAAACTATTAACAAGTCTCCAGGAAGTTCGAAACTTTCCCACATCTTCCAGTCTTCTTCTGAGCCCTCCAAACTGTTTCAACCTCTGCCATTACCCAGTTCTAAAGTTGATTCCACATTTTTAGGTATCGTAAGGCAGCACCTTACTTCTGGTACCAATTTTCTGTATTAGTCCCTTTTCACATTGTATAAAAACCTTCCTGAGACTAGGTAATTTATAAAGGAAAGAGACCAAATTGACTCACAGTTTCACATAGCAGAGGAGGTCTCAAGAAACTTATACTCACGGCAGAAGGTGAAGGGGAAGCAACACATCTTACACAGTTGTAGGAGACAGAGAAAGCAAGGGGGGAACTATCAAACACCTTTAAACAATCAGATCTCAAGAGAACTCCCTCACTATCAGGAGAATAGCATGGGGGAAACCACCCCCATAACCCAATCACATCCCACCAGGTCCTTCCCTGGACATGTGAGGATTACAATTCAAGATGAGATTTGGGTGGGGACACAGAGCCAAACCATATCAATAGCACTTTCTGGAATGTTATGCAGCTAACATGACTGTAACCTGAGCTGTATAGAGAGAGCAGAATGTAATATTAAAACAGAATTTAGCCTTAGATGATAAAAGATTATCAATAATTATAGGAATTATATTTTTATAATAATCATGAAGTAAGATATCAATTCTGTGTTTCAGAAAGATAACTGGCTGATGCACAGTGGCTCATGTCTGTAATGCCAACACTTTTGGATGGAGGTCAAGGTGGGAGGATCACTTGAACCCAGAAGTTTGAGACAAGCCTGGACAACATAGTAGGGCCTTGTCTTTATTTGTTTATTTATTTATTTTTATTTTTGAGACAGAGTCTTGCTCTGTTGCTCAGTCTGGAGTGCAGTAGCACAATCTCGGCTCACTGGTTCAAGTGATTCTCCTGACTCAGCCTCCTGAGTAGAAGGGACTACAAGTGCATGCCCCTATGCCTAGCTAATTTTTGTATTTTTAGTAGAGACAAGGTTTCACCATGTTGACCAGGCTGGTCTCAAACTCCTGACCTCAAGTGATCCACCCGCTTTGGCTTCTCAAAGTTCTGGAATTACAGGCATGATCCACCAACCCTGGCTGGGGCGCTGTCTTAAAAAAAAATAGCTGGGCATGTTGGGGCATGCTTGTGGTCCCAGCTACTAAGGAGGCTGAGGAGGGAGGATCACTTGAGCCCAGGAGGTTGAGACTGCAGTGAGCTCTGATTTTGCCATTGCAATCCAGCCTGGGAGACAGAGTGAGACCCTGTCTGAAAAAACATAATATGAAAGATAATTGTAGGTATATTTATTAAAAATCAATTAAATAAATAATTTGCTAAATGTATAAAAAACAATTTTAGAACTTTTTTGGAACATAGTATTATAAATAATATAACCACTATAAAATATTCCTCAATGAAATAAATATATTCGACTAAAATATTCAGTGAATGAGTTAATGAATATATTACTCATAACTATAAGTGCATTTCTTATTAAGATATTCTTACTTAAGACTATACAATTATATATTCAACTAAATATCATGGATATATTTTATATAGTGAATATATTTGATATATTCAATATACTGTAGAACTATACTGTTCAATTCATGAGTCACTAGCTACATGTTATTATTGAGTCCTTGAAATGTGGCTAGTCTGAATTGAGTTATGCTGCAAAAGTTAAATATACACAGAATTTCAATGAAATAGTACAAAGAAAATAATGCTAAATACATAATTTATAACTTTTCTATTGACTACATGTTGAAATGATAATATGGCTATACTAGGTTGAATAAAATGTGCTATTAAAATTAATTTTACTTGTTTTTTTCCTTTTCTAGTGAGTACTAGAAAATTTTAAATTACTACATTGTTTCAATTATATTTCAATTTGTAAATCATTATTTTTCTATACGACTCTATTTTAGAATATATATCTCATGAATATATTAATAAAAATTATATTTTAAAGTAAACTCTCCTATGTTCTGTTGCTTTATACTAAATATTCCTTAAATTGATACAAAGAAGAAAACATTCATGGACTATATTTAACAATGATATTCATGAGGTAAATGCAATCATATTCATTGATTCTATTGAAAAGAATATTTTAAAATTATTTGCTATACTCTTATCTGGCTTTATTTTTTTCTAAAGCCCTTATCATTACTTCACTTTGTACACATATACACACACATACACACACACTTAAACATAAACTCAGATTTGCATACAGAAACATATATACGCACATCTATTACATTTATTTTAAAATCTTTTTCTTTTCTGACATATTAGAATGGAAACTTGATCTTTCTCATTTGTTAGTATAATCTCAGTTTCTTAGAAGTATGTCTAGCATAGAGTAGGCATTCACTGATATTTATTGATCATAAGATTTTGTATAATTTGATAATTAATTAATTGATTATCTGATAAATTGATCTTTACATAGGATTGACTTTTGGAATATTAGTTTTTGAAGGATACATTTGTTGCACTTATAGCCATTGGAAAAATTGTAAAAACTAGAAAAGGGAGATCTGACGGGAAGCAGGGATGAGAAGTAAGAAGAGAAGGAAACGTATTGAAAGGTAATTTCAGAGGCAGATTCAATAGGATGTATTGAACAATTGAACGTGACATCTAAACAGGTTTCTCCATCTTACCACTTTTAGGGAATACAGGAAGAGATAGTGCTTTTGGTTTCATACATGCTGAGATAGAACTACCTTCAATATATCCATATGGATATCTGGTAGACACTCAGAGGGACAAGTCTGTATCTAGTGAAGGAGTTTGGAATCGAGCTATAGACCATCTGGCTGAGAAAACCTGGTACAGTTATCATCCCAGTAGTTAAAGTTGAGCGGCGACACTTCTTGCATCTAACTATTTTTACAAGTAGAATGTGTGCATTATATGAATGTTATATTTAAGAACTTATAAATAAGAAAGTACTACATTTTTTTCTTTTTCATAATATGAAGCCCAAAGCGGTAATTTATTTTTAAAGGTAGGCTTTAAAATTGTGTTGCATCTTCTCAGTTGCTGGAACAGTATTGAGGAAAATCAACTAATTTATGACCAAAGATATGTGAGCTTTTTATCTTCACACAATAGCAAATAACTAAGAATTAATCAAACAAAAAAAAGGGCTTTGATTTAATTTAAGGAAATAACAGCTGCCTAGATAAAATAATCCCAGGACTTTCATGCAAGTGTAATCCATGAAATAATTTGCAGCTGCTTGAACTAGACAATGTGGGAGACGAGTGAATTTTCACATCTGTTTCAAGGAACTTTATAGTTAAAATTAAAAGCTTTCCAAATATTAGTCCCTTCACAGTGATTCAGTGATGGGTTACATGAGAATTTTATGGCAGTTTTCCCCTGCATTGCAATTGGTTTGTTGATTTACATCGATAAAGCTGATTTGGTCAAATGTTTTAAGCAGATGTTATACATTCTGAGTGAATTATTAAAAATAAAGCAAATGTTAAGAAAACAGATCAGGACTTAGACAAGTTTAAATAAAACATGTATGAAAACATTTTTGTTATGTGAGACAGCTACAGTTCCCAAAATTGGGAAAAGAAAAAAAGGAGAATGAAACATAATTCACTTTGTTGGGACATTTTCTGGTTGAAAGATGAAGGAAACATGTTCAGGACATGTTTCTGTTGGTTCTCTATTTTTACATTCATAGCTTAAATATGAATTTAGTATTCTTCTTTAGTACCTCGGAATAGTACAACTTCAAGCTCATAAATAATCAAGTTCATAAATAATAAGAACAAAATACATGTCAGAAATTATAGCTTTTAACTTTTTAGGTTAACGTTAGTTAAAAAAAAAATTTAAGTTAGAATTGCATTTGAAAAAAAGAGAGATCTTATGGAATTTAAGTGCTGCATTGAAATTTTCCATTCTAATAACATAAGAGTGAGTAGGTCACAGAATATTTACTGTGCTTGACCACAGGAGATCAATAAACAAAGAAAGTGATTAGACCAATTAAGTTAGGGAAAATGTTTATATAAATTTAAATTTACATATATTCCATGTCTTCAGAGTAAGAAACTTTCTGAGATTTTCTTTATTACTTGCCAGTTCTTTTTTAATTTCTTTGAAAGTAACTATCAATAGCCAAACACATCATGACCACAAACTTTTGTAAAAATGTATAGACTAGAATTTGTTTGCTTAGATTGCAAATGAATCACAAGACTTCTGCTAATTGAACCCCTCATTATTTAAATTGTGAAGGCTCTTCTGTTAGAAAAATAAAGACATCTGGGAGTGGTTTTCTTCTTCCAATCTGGAAAAAAACACCAGTTCTAGCAAATTCAAATCCAAATACTACCCAAAACTGGGTTTCTGCATCAGATGCATCTTTAATATTCTTAGTTTTCACACACCACAAATACAAAAGATTATATTGTATACACTAAAAAAATGACTTTGTTTCCTGTAAATTTTGTCACCCTGTGAAGGTTTGACAGAGATTAGAGATTGTGAACAATTCTCTTTTATAAAAATAACAAATTCCTGGCCTGTGAACTCATGTCAGGGGAGGGTTATACCTGGCCTGGTGTAACTGAAAGTTCAGTAATAATTTTAATTGAAATGCAACACATTTTAAGCAACACAGAAATCTAGAGACAATGTCGGAGGAGGAATTGTTGTATCAGGGACCAGATTTAAGGGGCAGTAGGCGAAGGTAACAGAAAGGAGACCAGCACAGAGGGTAGAAGGGTTCAGAAATATAACTGGAAATCAGAGTGAGGGAAGCTGGGCAGAATGTTCAGAGTGCAGACCTGGATAGGGCAAAGATGATACCTGGGTAGTCAAGAGGAGAGGTTTGTTAACCTAAAAGACCAGGATTATGTAAATTGTTGATTATTATAAGATGATGGGTAAAAAGTGTAATTTTTTCAAATATGAAAACCACTGCAAAATCTTGCAAAAGCTCACTATTTTAATTACCATTTTAAAGTATATTTATTCAATTTGAATTCTCCCAGGATTTCTGTGGATAAAAAACATCATATATTTAAATATTTAATATTTCTCAAGAGTTGAGTCAGTCCTTTTGAAAAGCTTTTCTTTCCTAGCATTTTAGTTATGGAAGTTTTGTTGGCCCGATTAAGTACAATTATATAGCAGAAAACATTATTTCAGTCACTATAAATGATACATCAAACATATTTATTCTTTTTAGGTTCTAAACTAATTGATGATCCTATTTAATATAATTTTTGTACTCTTACAGCCCCTGTATTAATAAATAAGGTCCTGTGTTGAGAACTTCCTATGTGTACTTTATTAATGTGTTGATTGCTAATGAATTTTGACCATAAACCTAATAATGGAACCTTGTACCATATCTGGTGATATTTTGATTCTTTTTTTTTTTTTTCAAGATTGTAAATGCCATTTTATTCATTTATTGTGTGGATTGTATTTTTTTTGTTTTATTTATTTATTTTTCCCCATTTATTTATTTTATTGCATTTTAGGTTTTGGGGTACATGTGAAGAACATGCGAGATTGTTGCATAGGCACACACATGGCAGTGTGATTTGCTGCCTTCCTCCCCATCACCTACATCTGGCATTTCTCCCCTTGCTATCTCTCCCCAGCTCCACACCCCCCACCGTCCCTCCCCTATTTCCCCCCAACTGGCCTCAGTGTATAGTGCTCCCCTCCCTGTGTTCATGTGTTCTCATTGTTCAACACCCGCCTATGAGTGAGAACATGTGGTGTTTGATCTTCTGCTCTTCTGTCAGTTTGCTGAGAATGATGGTTTCCAGGTTCATCCATGTCCCTACAAAGGACCCAAACTCATCGTTTTTTGATGGCTGCATAATATTCCATGGTGTATATGTGCCACATGTTCCCTATCCAGTCTATCGTCGATGGGCATTTGGGTTGGTTCCAGGTCTTTGCTATTGTAAACAGTGCTGTAATGAACATTCGTGTGCACGTGTCCTTATAGTAGAACGATTTGTAATCCTTTGGATATATACCTAGTAATGCACAATTATTAATTGAGCTCATTTTGATGAGTGCTTCTGCACTGGGTTACATAAAATGCTAACTCAAAAAAGCCATGTGGAGAGAGAAATGTATTACATCCTAATTGCTACAGTCCGTATTTTAGCAGTTAACTTTTCTGCATCCATGCTCTAAATTTAGCATTAGTAAAGTTGACTCTGCCTGAAATCAGTTTCCTTTATATACATGACACAAATGCACAAAACTAAATTGACATGTTAGTGGATTTCAGTTCAGGATTTGCTTTTAGTTTATTTTTTCTTAGATTTCAAATGGAATAAGACTTGGATGATGGACATCTTCCATTTTCCCATTTCCTTCTTTTCCTGCATTCTGTCTTTGTATTTGCTTAAGTCCTAAGTGCTGATACTACCCTTCCTTTACTACACCCTTAATTCTATCGACCTCTTTCGCTTCAGTTTTCCTCCATTTAATGTCCTTTCTACTTTACTTCCCTCCCTGTCTCTCATCTCTATGTGGATTTTAAACATTGCTATATTTTTTTAATCAAAATAATATTTATAAAAGATATATCTGAACTTTGTGCTATTAATATTGAGATTTTCAATGTATCATGCAACATTCTTAATGAAGCAAATTTTAACCAACTAATTGCTCATAAAAAGTAAAAAAGTCTATCAATACACTAGTCACATTTGTCAGGATCGTAAATCCCATATGGTTAATCTGAAATGACATTAAGGTTCATAGCTACCCTCTTCATCTCCCCTTCAAATTTCCTTTATTTCTATCTCATGCTCAGTCAGCCCTTTGGAAGAAATAAAAAGAATCAAACTTGGAGACAAATTCAAAAGAAGACCCTTGCTGGCCATATACTAAAATTGCTGTTGATGTATGTTGGCCATGGTTGCCAGCTCACTCTCCCTTGTGGTGTGCCACAGGGAACGGCAGGCACATGACATACCTTTCCCATCACTGAGATGCAAGCCACATGCCACAAGATGTTGCCACCCTGTCTGACACATTGTAAATCCATTTTCCATTCTGTGCTGCTTTCTTGGAATTCACATGCTGTTCTCATGCCTTACACTTCTAGCCACAAAACATTGCCACCCCGAGTGGAATTTTACAAGACCATTTTCAATTCTGTTTCATTTACTTGGAGAGTTGCCTCTGTGAAACTTTTCCTTAATAACATCTTACACGGCATTCTATCACCTCAGAACCTCATCTCACTTCCTACGTTAGATACATAGTTTGAGTTTCCTAAAAGTGAGTATTTGATAAGAGAAAAACTAAAAATATGAAAATTTATCAATTGTCTGCACAATATGTTCCTTTAATCCAGCAGTCCTAGTCTCTTTCTGTACTGGGAGCCGGCCAAAAATGTTACTATCCTCAGTCCCTTGTACTTGTTCTTTTCTCAACCTGGGCCTTTACCTGCAATACTGTATTATCTCCCTACCTTCATGTCTGCTTAAAGTTCACCTTCTCAGGGGAGACTTCCTTGACTATTTTATATAAGAGAGCATCCTCTATCAT
Organism: Cebus imitator; assembly: GCF_001604975.1. Taxonomy (NCBI): domain Eukaryota; kingdom Metazoa; phylum Chordata; class Mammalia; order Primates; family Cebidae; genus Cebus; species Cebus imitator. The sequence continues at coordinate 4,876,643 of NW_016107324.1, forward strand.
TCTTTATTCCGTTATACTTCTTATCTCCATAGCATTTGTTATCTCCTGAAATTACATTATAAATTTTGTTCATCATCTATTCACTAATAAATTCTCAGGAGGCAGCCTGGGAAATGTAGTGAGATCCCATCTATACAAAAAAGAAAAAAGAAAGAAAGAAAGACAAGAAAAGAAAAAGGAAATTAGCTGAGCATGGTGGCACATACCTGTGGTCCCCAGTGCTCAGGAGGCTGAGGCAGAAGGATCATTTGAGTCCCAGAGGTCAAGGCTGCAGTGAAATGTGATCATGCCACTGCCCTCAGGCTGAGTGACAGAGTGAAACTCTGTCTCAAAAAATAATGAATGAATGAATGAATGAATGAATGAATTCCCAGGAGGGCAGGAATTGTCTGACGTTCACTTCTATATCCCTATTTCCTAGAACTGTCCCTGAAACATCAAAGCACGCTAGTTACATATTGAATGAACGAATGAATGATCACAACACCATGATATGTATGTCATTATTGTCTCCATTTTATAGGTAAGGCATATTTTAGATAAGATTCATTAGGAAGTCTAAAGGATTTCCTTAAAATACACAAGTATTAATTGGAAGAGACAAGAATTGAAGTTTGATCTGTCTGAATTTAGAGCTGAGGGTCAGCTTTTATGTACATACAGTTGAGGAATTATACACATGCCTTCTACAAATGATTTCTCAAACTAGTGTTTATGTTAGTTAACATAATATTATTTGTCTTCTGTGTTTCAGTTTGTATCAACATATCTAGTTAACTCTGTGTGTGAGAAATTACTCTCCAGCTTCAAATTTTCAGAAGAAAAATATCATTTATTGAATGTTTTCTGTGTTTTAATCATGCTTTTAGGTTTTGCAATGGACTAAATATTTCTGTCCCCACCAAAATTCAGAGGTTGAAATCCTAACCTCTGATGTGATGGTATTAGGAGGTGGGGCCTTTAGGAATAATTAGGTCACGAGAGCGGATCACTCACGAATAGGATTAGTGTCCTTATAGGAGGAACCCCAGCAAGCTCTCTCACTTTCTTTCTGCCACCTAAGAATTCAAAAACAAGAAGGCGGTCCACAACCCAGAAGCGTGACTTTACTAGACCCCAACCATGCTGGCACCCTGATCTCAGACTTCCAGCCTCCACAGCTGGAAGAAATAAATTTCTCCTGTTGATAAGCCACCAGTCTATGGTATTTTATTTAGCCAAATGGATGAAGTGCTTTCAAATACTACACTTTATTTTCTCCCATAAAACAACATCTAAGGCAGTGGTTGTCAACCATGGGTGATTTTTCCCTCCCCTTAAAACAAGGGAACATTGGGACAATGTCTGAATACATTTTTTTGTTGTCATAACTGAGGAAGGGATGGGGAGTGCTACTGTGATCTAGTTGGTAGAGGTCAGACCCCCACAAGTAAGAATTATCCAGCCTAAAATGTTAACAGTGCTAGGTTGAGAACCACTGCTATAAGGATCATCAAATGCCTATTTACTGCATTACAGGCAGGTACCATACATGAATAAAATGGGTAGGTAAAAGACAATAAAGGGTGTAAGCTGAGGATTGGTCAGATTTTGAAAGAATTTAATATGTGGGCCCAACAATAGTGTAGGCCAAGTTTAGCCTATGCAATCTGACATTTTGTTAAGAGAGTTTAGTCTGGTTAAGTTACACAGCTAGTCTGTGGTACAGTCTGGATTTGAACGCTATGGCAATGTTCTTCCGACTGTAACACAGTAATTCATTCACACTATGTTGCTGATTCACTCTACCTTACACAAAGAAGACTTGCCCTGTAAGGGGTGCTCTGCCTTTACCGTAACACCAGTCTCAGTATTTCATCATCACTTTTCATCATTCATCGCAAATGATATCTAACTAATTAACATTTTACCGGAAATTTCATAACACTATGAAAGAGATAGTTAAATTGAATTCTGCATAGCAAAACTTCCCCCAAATCATCTTTAAACATCTTTGCTCTTTCACCAGTTTTTGTTCCCTGTGGCTGCTCCACATTTTACATCTCATCTTTTTTGTTTATTCTCTCAACTTTCCTAACTGCAGTTTCATCTCCAGTCCTTTTGAGCTCCAATTTATCACACTCTGTTTACATAGCCACTACATACCACGATTAATAAAACAAAGACGCTCTCTTGAGATTTATCTCCCTTGTGAAATATCGTCTGCTATGTCCACTTACTGCAATGCCTTTGCTATTACGAAAGTCTCAAGTTCATTGCCATACCATTGACCTACTACGCTGTTGTAAAAGCAATACAATAAGCACATATGCTCTGGTCCATTTCTCACTTACAACTTTTATTTATTTATTTGCCCTTTAACAGCATCATATATCAGAAGGAAAACAAGAGGAAGAGGTAGGTAGATAGATATAAATATGCTGAGCACATTTGTGTCAGGATGACTCTAAGATGGCTCCATGATCCCCGCTTCCTAGTATTTATGCCAGTATATGATTCTCCTCCATTGAAGGTCATCTGGTTGTAGTGACTTGGCTTCTAACTAGAAGAATGCTGTCAAGTTGATTGGACTTCACTTCTGTGATTTGGTTACAAGAGACTGGTTTCCATTTTTGCTGGCACACTTTCTCTATTGCTTTCTTGGCCTGCACACTTGCAGGAAACAAGTTGCAATACTGGAAAGGCCACATGACAAGAAACTGAAGGTGGTCTCTGGCCAATGATCAGCTAGGAACTGACACCCACAGTTCAACAACACTCAACTGAATTCTGTCAACAACTGTGTGGCCTCGTAGGCAGATTCTTCTCCAGTTGAGCTTCAGAAGAGACCCCACGATCCCTTGCTGGCACCTTGATCCCAATCATGTGAGACAGCCTGAAGTAGAGGACCCAGTGAAGCTGTGCCCAGAGTCCCAACCCACAGACACTGTGGGATAATAAATGTGTATTGTTTTAAGCTGCTAAGTATCTGATCATTTGTTACACAGCTAGAGATAACAAACGCAACACTCAAGCAATTTTTCTTTTCTTCAAATTATTTAGAATAAAATTCTTAGTGAAGTCTCAAAGAATTACTTCATTGAGCAGTTTTGCCTTGAATAACCCAAGTTGAAGATCAGGTGAGACTTTACACATAGAACAAAAACATTTAAGATTCCAAATCACCTTATTTTAAGACACTTGGGCATTCAAATTATTCCCTAAAATATTTTCTATAGTTATAAAATGGCGAGCAAAATTATGAATTAAAGACTGATAGTTATCAAATGTTAATATGTGGCCAAATTTATGACATAGCCAAGTTGACCATACAATATTTTATACAGAGTTTACCGTTTTGTTATTTTAAACTATTTATAAAAGTCTAAATTATTTATAAAGGCTGAAATTTTCTTTTTTGTGTTGTGGTGTTTATTATGGCTATGATGTATTGATGCTGTGTCTTAAATTCAAACCACAATTATAACATCGTTTGGGTAGGAAAATTGTGATCTAGTTTGTGAGTCTCTGATCCAATATGTGGTTTTTACAAACACATTCTGACAAAAAGTGGAGTCAGCTTGTAGCAGCTTTTCACAGAAGACACACACACACACACACACACACACACACTGCTGGAGCACCAAAGCACCATGTGCCCGACTTTGTCCCTGCTGTCCCAGCTCAACATTTCCACTTGGACTTCAGCCACAGCTTAGATAAAGCCACAGCCAGAGGAGCACACATCCAGTACTTCTCCTGGGGTTCATCTCCTAGAACTTTTGAAATTACAAAGAACACTTCAGATCCAATTTCAATATATTGGTGTTCCCACATCCAGACAAATATTTATATATTTCCAACTCTATGGATCACTATTTCTGACCATAAACAACTCCCTCCACTCCAGGAAGCTTGCTTTATTTATGACCTCTACAACACTTGCAGAGTGCCCTAAAACAAACTACAGTTAGGATGGATATAAAATGTAGTATTTATTTTCTAGAAATGATCTGACCTTGCTCTCAAACCTCCATCTTGTAGGGTAATGGGGGAAAAAAGAAGCTAAATTAAAGTAATGTACACTTACATCTGCTATCTACAGGTATCTTCTTTTCCCTCTGGTTTAAACTTTTTTTTCTCTTTTCCTAGCAAACTTAGTCTCTTTTTGACATAGATATAGTCGAATTTGGGTTCAAAATCCCTAAAAAGACTCCTTTTCTGTTTTCAAGTTTCACTTTTCCTTCTTGACACTCCAAGTGGCATCTGGCTCTAAGGGGAAGCTGTGTGTCCTCAAAGCAGTGGACAATAGGGGAGTGCCTCTCTGTGCAGGACCTGATACCATCCTTTGTGATCTTTGCTAACTCTGGGGATATAGCTCTTCTCCCTGGTGACTAGACCTGGCCTGTCCTCAGCATGGCCAGAACTTGACTCAGCTCCATCTTTACTCATGGACCCTCTGAATTCCAACCCCAACCTCTTCCTGGACTCTGGCCTAGGCTGGGATGCCACACCCTCTGGTGTGAGGTTCCTTTGCACCTCACTCAAGTCAGCCTTATTCTCAATTCCCAACTATCCTCCATGTTCCTCTCAGGGCACACAGGACCTGGGGGCTCCTCCCTGTCACACAGGAGTTCAGCAAGTGTTGGAATTACTATCTCAAGCCCATCTTGCTAGTCTCCTGCTCTCCAGCCCATTTCACCCTGCACTTCTGTGCTATGTGAATACAGAATGGAAATCAATGGCTAAAAAGCTCCCATATTTTCCATCAATCAATTTGGGGTTTTTGAGTAAAGACTCTGTCACCTTCCTCTTCACTCCTAATCCGCTTCTCTCTGGCTGTTTCTACATACTACACACCCAAGTTTTCTGCTCTGAGGGTAAGTGAGAACATTTATCTCTGATCTAATTTTGTCTTTTTACCTTTTTTCCTACTGGCCAGAATTATAAGGGCTTTCTCTTTCACTGTACCAGATTATACCTGTATTTTGTTAAATTGTGACCATGATCCATAATTAAACTTCTGAGGAGCTTTGCTTTAGAGATACAAAGAGAGAACATGTAGAATTAGGAAAAATTCCAAAATTCTCTCTCCACATGTCTTACTTTAAGATGACTGTGTACCTGCGCCCTCAAAGAAGTTAGCTTTGAAACAACATCTGACCTGTAAGTAACTTCTTTATTTTAGATGGTACCTTTTCTTCCTGGAGGTGATAGCTTCATTGTGGTCAAAATCAGCAGGGAAACATAATATAAAATTAAAACATGATTTAGAATTTAAGAAAATATATTGGTTCAAGTGCAAAATATTATCCATATGGTTCATGAAAACCAGGTTCTCTGCATGCCTTGTTTATTATCGCCTGCCTGTTGTTGCTCAGGTTTCCCTCTCATCTGCAAAACCTCTCAAGATTTATCTGCCAATAAAAACTCAATCTCTTCTTTCTTTATTTTATTTTATTTTTGATATAAGGTCTGTCTCTGTCACCCAGGCTGGAGTGCAGTGGCATGATCTTGGCTCAGTGCAATCTCTACCTCCCAGGCTCAAGTGATCCTCCCACCTCAGCTTCTCTAGTAGCTGGGACTACAGGCACATACCACCACACCCAGCTAATTGCTGTATTTGTAGTTTTCACCATGTTGCCCAAGCTGGTCCCAAACTCCTGAGCTCAAGCGATCCCCAGTTTCCCCGCAAAGTGCTGGAAGTACTGGGATTACAGGTATGAGTGACAGTGCCCGGCCCAACCTCTCCTTTAAAATTCAGCTCAAACATCACTCCTCCGTGAAGACTTTTCCATTCACCTAGCTCTCAGTAATTATTTCTTTCCATTGATCTTCAGTGACACATTATCCATAGTAGTTAAAACTTAATTAGATATTATATCTTTAATTATACATTTAAAATATTTTATTTTAAATATGTGTCTATCATTCGTTTGCTCAGATATCTATTATTGACACACAGGTGGGGATCATCTGCCTTTTGTCTGTGCCCCTCCAGGTCCATTTGAACTCTCATTAGTTTGAGAAAAAGCTTTTAAGCTGTTTGCTGATTTTATAGTTCTTAGTTGCATTCACATTATTTTGATTTTTAAAAATAAATTATTAGCTAAAAGGTCAGGCACAATGGCTCATGCCTATAATCCCAGAACTTTGGGAGGCTGAGGTGAGAGGATTACTTGAGCCCGGGAGTTTCAGACTGCCTGAGCAACATCTTTGCAGAAACTTTAAAAATTAGCAGAGTGCGGTGTTAATGCACCTGTGTGGTTCCAGCTACATGGGAAGCTGAGGTGGGAGGATTGGTTGAGCCCAGGAAACAGAGGTTTCAGTGAGCCAAGACCGCACCACTGCACTCCAGCCTGGGTAACAGGGAAAGACCCTGTCTTAAAAAATAATAGTAAGATGTTCAACCTTTGGCAAAGGTAAAGAACTACATTTAGATAAAGAAATGGGAAAGAAGAAAATTGGAGAGTAAAAAATCTAAAGAACAAACTTATTATTCTTAGGATGGAATGAAGGTCCTTAAGTATTTCTGTCAGTGGCATAATTTTAATCATTACTCTTGTGATTTGATTAAGAAAAAAGAGAGAGACCATGAGTTCAAACATCCCTCACAATCATTTTAAGAAAATTGAGACATTCAAGACAAGATGATGGTAAGATTTGAAGACCAATTTTAAACTGCTAAATAGGAAGGGTATAGAGGGTCCAAATAAGAAAACAGCATAGAAAAAGGCATACAGTAGAACTAACCATAAATGTCTTGGTCTCCACAAGATAAATTCAGGCCACAGAGCAAGAATTTCCACTACTGTCTCCTCTTGTATCCTCAAGTTTAATTTCAACAACATATGTCAATCCTACTTTCCTTCAATCTCACTGAAACCCACCAGCTATGTGCCTTCAAAAATACTGCACCTTTCTGGAAGGAAATACATATTCTCAATGTTCCCATATGAGAAAACAGCCATACTTTGTATATTGCAAAACCACCAATATATATTCAAGTGGATGGAGCATTAAATGGTACTAGAAACAAAGTCAGCCAATTCTGGACCTGTCAGCACCTTATAAGACAACTAGAAATTACATTTTTCTAAGCATGGGAATTTTAATGTGGATATTGATTTATCATTTTTCACTGTTGTTATTTAAATTCATCAAATCAAACAGATCTACAAGATTCTCAAAAAGTACCATGCCAGCAAACAGTTCGGACACACACAAACAGAGGAAAAAAAGACAAGAAATGAGGTAATGAGGTGGGGAAAGGACTAACATAATAATTGTTTTATATGCCCATGTTTCTCACTGATTTTTTCTTTTCTAAAAATCAGTAACTGTGACATATTTGTATCCCTAGTACCATGATAGATATTTAGTAAATGTTGATTGAATGTATAAATATGTAAAAGGTCCTGATGACAAATACAACTGGACGAATAAAGTGATACTCAACTATAAACAATCTTAAATGGCAATATGGTTTGAAAGAATCAGACACTTGAAAGGTTTTTGTGGAGCTGGGGCATGATATTATTTCTATATTGTGTCAGAACACTGGAGAGATGATATGGTCTACTGGTTCAGAGTGTCACCTCTGGAGCCATACTACTAAGATTCAAATTCTGATTATGCTTCTTATTAGCTGTGTGATTTGGGGCAAGTTGTTTAATATCACAGAGTCTCAGCTTCCCCGTAAACAAAATGTGGAAAAGAACTGGCTAACTCAAGATTGTTACGTTGGTTAAGTGAGCCAATGCATAAGAGGTGTGAAGTGGTGATTGGCACGTAGACAGCAGCCCATAAATGTTAGTGATATTAGTTTGGGAAGTGATAATGGATGAGAGGTGGAGGCGGTTGCAGATAATGACATGAGATGACTGTCCTATCTCCCTAAAGCTAGGCAAAGAGCATTCCATCATCCTGCATGTTCATTTCACAGGTATCCTGCCCAGCATACTTCATGTCCCAAGTGATCTTTCACAAGTTTGATTTTCTGAACTTTCCAGGAAAAGGCAACAAATATTAAACTTGGCACATGGTATATGAAAACAAAGGCACATTAATCTGAAGTTAATGTGAAAAACAAAGCTTTTCTCTTCTGACTCACTGAAGTACAAGATTTCACTGTAGGTGTTTTCCCTCTTGAGGCCTCTGCTCACTGCTTGTTGTTTGTAAGTACACGGACAATTGAAGCTGCAGACTTAGCCAACATGCATTTTCACTTTACCCTTTAATCGAAATTGTTAGCAGATTTAAACTCTATAAACAGTAGTTACCAACCATACAACAATCTGTCTCTGAAGTGGAGGTTTGTATAAACTAGTTGATACTGACATAGGTTCATGTCACTATAAAATAAACGCTTATAAAACTTGAGGGAAATGAGTATAATCTTTCACTTTAATTTTGAAGACTAACAACTATGAGGAGTGGCTTTTCTTCCTATCTGACTTCAACAATGCTGTGTATTAACTTCTATGACATGGCTGACTTAATGCTGTGTATTAACTCTATTACATGGCTGACTTAATGCTATGTATTAACTTCTATGACATTAATGCTTTATGGTTAAAATATTAATTGACTCTAAAGGTATAAAAATATTTACTTATGTAATGCATCCATTTTTTGTGGGCTCAGCTAACCATCCTAGAAAGGACCTCTTGAAATCAAAGTATTTTACCCAAGACTAAGGAGCTCTCTAATTTCCCTTTTTCCAAATGAAATATAGTTGAACTGATTTGACAACCAAGAAGAACAAATACAGCAGTCCGTTCTATCTTTCAGGTAAAAACCTCGTCAGTTTTCATATCTCTGCCTAAACATTTATTGTTTCCATCTCTACACCTTTGCTCATGCGATTTCCCTGTTTCTCTGAATTAGTCATCCCCTTGAAAACACTGGTTAAGATTCACTGTAACCAGAAAACATGGATTAATCCATTTTTTCTAGTTAATCCTTGTTTCTTCATTGTTGGAATACATAAATAAAATGTACATGACACTAACATTCCCTCATTATTTACTTTTACTTAGTCCCTGACTGGTTTCTTATAGTTTTCAGATATCCCGAACTAAGTTAAAAATTGAGAAAGGTGCAATAATATCTTCTAATTCCTTCTATGGCTCTGACTTAGTGGCTGCATTTCCTAAAGTTTAGTAGATACCTAAGACTGAGTATGTGAATGAAGCCAAGGATTTATGAAAGTTTGCCTATCTTTAACTATATAAGTTCAAATATGATTACATTAGTTTTTAATATCATACAGATTTCTAAGGTTTACTATCCTAACATGCATTCGATTATCCCCTAGGAATGAATTGGAGAGCCAGGTCATGCCTCATTTGAGAGAATCACTACATAAATAACATACCTACTGTTTATATAGAAGTGTCAACACTAACTGCTGGTACATGTAGTACCACAAACAGTACATTCTCCAGTGCACTGCTCCACATAATTAGCTTCATGAATTACTCTTTTCCTGACCACCTCCCTTTCTCATGTATCCACTCTTCCAGAACTCCTAGAAATAACTGAACTGCACACTAAAATAAGCTCTTGCAAAAATTTATGCTGAGGTTTTTTTCTGTTAATTAAAAAATTCTCTATTGTATATATCTCAAACATTACATAAGTTTACTGCATGCAGACATTGGAAATTCACATGTGAGATTGGTCTTCAGATCTATATTCATTAGTTTTTCCTAAGTGAATGTGAGAATTAACCATGCATTTGATCCATGCTCAGCCTCAGCCCTTACCTATCCTTAATTGTATTTGGGTGAATCATGGAAATGGCAGAAATTCCCTTCTGTGTCACCTCTTAGATCATTCTTTATCTCCATTTGGCTCCACTTGCCTGGCTTTGTTGTGTTTGAACCCATCACCTCCCAACTTCCTGGAAACTAGTGGTTGGACCATAACTGGTACTTATCTGGCTTGTTTCTCCCTCAAGGTTCACAGGCCTCCAACACTAAGGAAGGATATTAATGGTACAAGGAGAACTTAAGCATTTTCCCTGGAAAAGTCATCCAGGCTATCCAATGAGTTTTTTCCATTTCCTGACTTACTATCAATTTTCTGCCTACTGCAAACTGAATACTGCCTTCACCACACTGTGTTCTCAACAGAGCTAGTAATTTCCCAAATGTCAATCCCAATGAGACTACTCAGACTCCATCTTAGTTTGACACCAATGGTCACCAACTTCTCTTAAAACTCTTTCTACCCTTGGCTTCTGTGACCACACCAATCTCTTGTTTTCCTCGTAGCTCTTTGTGAATTTTTCCTTTCATGATGTTCATTTTGAGATTCTTCAAGTTTACATGCTCAGTTTTCTTATTCTCTTATTTCTTATTCTTAAAATAATGAAAAAGATTATTTTCACTACCATGGGTTTCAACTATCACAAGCTTACACGTAACCTCTAGATATACCTGTAGGGAGCTTAGCCCCAGATAATCATTGTGCACTTGAATTTATAACACAGAAGTTAGGGATTGTTTTGACTCCTATTACACCCTCAACTCTCCTCTCCCTTACTTCCAACCTATACTTCCAAAGTTTCTGTTTGTTTGTTTGTTTGAGATGGGATCTTGCTCTGTCACCCAGGCTGGAGTGCAGTGGTACAATCAAAATTCACTGCAACCTCGAACTCCTGGGTTCAAGCAATCCTCCTGCCTCAGATTCCAGAATGGGTAGAACCACAGGCCAGTATCCCTGCACCCAGCTAATGTTTATTTTTACTTTTGTCGAAATGGAATCTCACTATGTTGCCCAGGTAGTTTTGAACTCCTGGACTCAAGTGATCCTCCTCCCTTGGCCTCCCAAAATGCTGGGATTACAAATGTGGGCCACTGTGCTCAGCTCCAAATATTTCTTAGAGTCACTCTTTTCACTTCATCCATACCATTAATGTTTTGGGTTGAAACATTCGTCCTTCCTCTGTCAGATTCCTGCAAATGCCTTCAACTCTTCTTTTTATTTCTTAACTCAACCCCTCAGAAGGTATATGTGCATCTGACCATGTCATACCCAGACCTTCCTTGCCTACAGAACACATCTTAACTTCTTTAAATGTCAAAGGAGTTGCTGCATGTGTCATATACTGCCTAATCCTCAATTTCTTTTCCTGCTTCTGACTGTGATCTAGTCTCATGGAGTGGCTGCTTCCAATTTCCATTCGTATGTCATGCTGTTCTTTGGCATTGTGCCTTTGCTCATACTGTTCCCTCCACTTCAGAATCCTCTTTCCATCCTATTATCATCTACATCTTCATCATCAGAGAAATTCTATCCAAAATTCAAGGCTCTTTAACCCTCTCCTGATAGCTCTAGATTGGTTTGGTTCACTTGAAATTCCCCAAGTTTACATGCTTGGTTTCCTCTCTTTACCCTCTGTTCTCTCCTAGAAGATTGCTTTTATAACCACGGTGTTCATCTCTCCATAGCTCTAGAGTGGTTTGGCTCAATTTTCTCAATGTTTCTATTATACTCTCTTCTTTCACACGGTATTATACTTTTTACTTGACACATCTTTTTTTCCCGCATACATAGAGTAGAATTTGAAGACAGAGTGCACGTTTTATTGTTTTTTTCTGCATTTGGTGTCCACTTCACTACCCAGCACATAATAGAGGCTTGTTGAATTAATAAGAGAGTGAATAAATTAATAAAAACAACTATATTGTTTCCTACTATCTGTTCAGTTTTTGACCAGAAAGTTCTGTTTACCTCACTTTCAGGAACTTCACTGGCCTCTCTGACCACACAGACTTCCAAAGCTGCTCTATAAGTCATCTTCATTAGAGTCTTGTTGAACATCTCAGCCACATCCTTTTGAACATATCTTAGCTATGACCTTTGCCAGACGTGATCAAGACTACACACATGTGCTACCTCCTAAATGACATAATCATTGCTCTTCTTGATGCCAAAAGCTGTGGGTAAGAAACAATGGGACAGATTCTCCAGATTCCAGAATTTGATACTGAACAGTCTTGTAAGTTTATTTATGAGGTACAAGGAATGATTTAACTTTACAATAAAACCTGAATTTTTCAGGCCTCAAAGTGAATGTCAAGTAGGTATCATGGGCTGAAAAGTGTTTCCCCAAATTTCTTACATTGAAGTCCTAATTCTGAGTACCTTCGAATGTAACTGTATTTGGTGATAGGATCTTTGAGAAAGTAAACTTAAAATTAGGTCATTAGAACAGGTCCTAACAGAGTAGCACAGCTGTCCTTATAAGAAGTAGACATGCAGACACAGATATCTGCAGAAAGAATACCATGTAAAGACATGGAGAAATGGTAGCCATCTGTAGCCATCTGTAAGAGAGGCTCCAGGAGATATCAACCCTGTCGACACCTTGATCTTGGATGTTTATCCTCCAGAAATGTTGTTTAAGCCACCCTCTCTACAGTACTTCGTTATGGCAGCCTTCGTGAACATGTAGAGTAGATAATCATGTTAGTCTTGAATATTTTATTATTCATTGCAGGGAAACATAAATCTTGCTGCCAATGAAGCAAAGAAAAAATAATAATAATCGCTTTTCTCCTTTGTCTTTTCTTGATGAACAAAGCCTCAGGAGACTAGCCTCCGGATGCCTTCAGCTGTTGGTGATACACTCTGATTGAGGATAAGAAACACAGATGGGAGTTTTCATTTTTAAAACACTCACAAATGGTAAACATCTGGGAGATATGTAGTACGTGGGTGAATGTTTCCTGAGAGATGTCACTGTGCAAAATTTTACTCCTGTGACCAGAAGTGCTTTGAGGATAGACACATGGAGATCTTAAATTAGTTTCACTAGTTTATTTGCATGTCAAAATGTCCAAGAAACAAGTAAAATTCAACCAAAAACATATCTTAATGCCAAGGATTAATTAAGTGCTATGGTACCAGATTTTAGTTTAATAGATTTTATTCATGACCTCAACTGTGCCCATCTTCACTCCCTTTCTGCTCTCTCAGCCATTCTACAAAAACATCCAGTGATCATTGCCTTTCCATTATAGCATTTTCCCAAGAAATAGTAAAGATTAGGAGGCAGGGTATCATGTTGCCTGTGTTGATTTAGCTACAAATTTATTGGATGACATTAATCACACTAGATCCAAACCAAATACCAACAAATACCATTTAGCTTCTGAGGTAATACTGTATGTGACATCAAATCTCTTAACATACAGTAAATTCTGATTATTAGAAAGCCAATTAGTAGATTGTAAGATCCTTTATTCTGTTACCTCTCTGTGTAATTTATGGCCCACCTTTTATCCATAAATATTTTGTTTATTTATGATTTTCTTAATATTCAGTCAGGATAGATGAGGAAATATCTTTTCCACTAACAAATCTAACAAATATTTGTTGGATATATTATTCGAGGCACTGGGATGTAAAATAAAGTAAGGTGCAATTCCTGCACCCAGTTAGTAAGACAATTTTTCTTCACAAATATTAATACAAGCCATGTTACAAAATACTTTTTAATAGTTGGTTTCCTAGATTTTTCTTAATATATAACAGAATGAATTATAAACAATCATGGTTTGGTTTTCCTCAGTACATTAATTATGCTTCACATTGCATTGGTTGAAAGTTACAGAAGATGTAACAATTTTGCTTTATCTCTGGCTTTATGAGGAATTTCATATATTTTTCATAGAATTTGTTTTTTAGAGCAGTATAATGTTCACAGCAAAACAGAGCATAAAGTACAGATTTCCTGTGTACCTCCTGCTCCACACATACACCACCTCCGCCATCATCAACATTCCCTAGGGGTTCATCTGTTACAAGTGATGAACCTACATTAACATATCACAATCACCCAAAGTCCACAGTTTACGTTACGGTTCATTCTTTGTGTTTTTACATTCTATGAATTTGGACAAATGTATAATGACATGTATCCACAATTGCAATATCAAACAAAATTGTTTCTCTGTGCTCCAGTGGTTGACCCCTCCCTCCTCAAGCCCTGGCAAACACTGATTCTTTCACACTCCTTGTAGTTTTGCCTTTTGTAGTGTGCCGTGTAGTTGGAATCATGCAGTACATAGTCTTTTTAAATTGGCTTACTTCACTTAGCAATATGCATTTAAGGTGGCCCCTCCTCCTTGCTGCCTCTCTTCTTTTCATAGCTTGCTAGTTCATTTCTTAATAGTGCTAAAAAATATTCAGTTTCATGGCTGCACCATAGTTTGTTTATCCATTAACCTACTGAATAACATCTTAGTTTCTTCTAAGGTTTAAAAATTATGAATAAAGCTGCTATAAACAACCATGTGCAAGTTTTTGTGTAGACATAAATTTTCAGTTCATTTGGGTAAATACCAAGGAGTGCTTTTGCCGAATTATATGGTAAAAGTATATTTAGTTTTAAAAGAAACTGCCAAACGGTTTTCCAAAGTGACTGTATTATTTTGCATTTCTACCAGCAATGAATGAGAGCTACTGTTGCTCCAAATCTTTGCCAGCATTTGGTGCTGTCAGTGTTCTGGATTTTGGCCCTTCTAACAGGTATGTAGTAACATCTTATTGTTGTTGCTTTAATTTGCAATTTTCTGGTGATAAATGATTTGCAGCACATCTTCACATGCTTATTTTCTATCCATATGTCTTCCTTAATGAAGTATCTGCTAAGATCTCTGGTCCAATTTTTAATTGGAGCCTTTGTTTTCTCATTGTTGAATTTTAAGAGTTCTTTATATATTTTAGATGATAGTCTTTAATCAGATATACCTTTTGCAAATATTTTCATCCAGTCAGTGCCTTGTCTTTATGTTCTCTTGACAGTGTCTTTTGCAGAGCAGAAGTTTTAAATTTTAATTAAGTTCAGCTTACTTTGTTTCCTTTTATAGATTGTGCCTTTTGTATTGTATCAAAAAGTTATCACCAAACTCAACATAATCTAGATTTTCTACGATGTTATCTTCTAGGAGTTTCGTAGCTTTGCCTTTTACATTTAGGTCTCTGATCCATTTTGAGTTAATTGTTATGAAGGGTGTAAGATCTGTATCTAGATGTGTTATTTTTAAATGAGGATGCCCAGTTGTTCCAGCACATTTTGGTGAAACATTGTCATTGTTCCATTATACTGCCTTCACATGTTTGTCAAAGATCAGTTGATTATGTGGGTGAATTCCACATTTTTAAACACATGAAAATTGTCGTCATAAAAAACAGCTACATTTATTATTCTAACTGATTTGTTGTTCATCTAGAACTTGTTTGTACTTATGTTTTCTAGCAGAATAATTTGCTGTCTAACTTTTGCTGATCAAGTATACATTGTTTATCTTTTGCTATTTAAATCCTTTATTTCTGAATTTTATTTAAAAATGTTATTAAAATTTGGCTGTTGGCTTAAAAAACAAACAAAGAAACAAAAACCCTCCACGTTGAATGGTACATAGATAGCCCATTCAGTCTGAAGGCTATCCCAGCACCACTGGATCTTTGATTCTTCTCTTCCATTTGTTTCTGGTCTCATCTTTATGCCACATATCCTCTACCTTTACTTCATATATGTCATCAGCTCTTTCATAATGTTTAGTTTTTTTCATTTCCTCTTCATGTTGTGAAAATATAATAATTTGAATTTCCATTTTTTAAAAATCTTTATTTCCAAGGCACACTTTAATTCTGTAGGTTTACTTGTTAATTTTCTTAAATTATCTCTTAATCTTGTTTCATTTTCTGCCTTCTAATATGATTATTAGTCAGAAGGATGCAGAAATATTTTTCTGTAAGTTTTAAACTACAGATATCATCATGTCACTTATTTCATTGAGGTTATACACAGTGAAATGCACAGATCTTTAGGGTAATTTGAAAAGGTTGGCAATTTATTATCTAGTTCAACGAAAGTGTACAACTTTTCTATTCCCTAAGAAAGTTCCTTGAGCCAATACCTATTTCCATATCCCGACCATGATTTTTTTCTTCCATACATTACTTTTGTCTCTTCTTGAAATTTATGTAAATGAAATCATACAGTATGATTTCCTTTGTATCTGACTTATTTTACTTAATATTCCGAGATTCAGCCATAATGTTATATATATCAGTAAGAAGAGCATTTTAAAAATATATATGGAGTAGTATTCCATTTATAAATATACTACAGTCTGGGTATATTCTAGATGAACATCTGGATTATTTCAGTTTGGGACAGTTATAAATAAGGACATCATGAATACAGTCAGGATCGACTCATTTATTTCTTTTGAGCATATACCTAGGAGAGGAATAACTATGCCAAGTGCATGTTTAGCTGTCAGGGTGATAGTATGAATATTTATTTCACTTTATGAGAAACTATTAAGCTTTTTCCCAAAGTGCTTGGGCCATTGTACACTTTCGGCAGTAATGAAAGTTTTGGTCCCAGACAAGTGGGAGTAGCTGCCTTCATCCCAGGTGATTCTTCTTGCAGCAACAACAACAACAAACCCTGGACATAATCCCATGAACAAACTTAGGAAGATTTGAGAGATGAAAAGAAGAGGGTGGACTCGTTAGGAATCTGAGGAATTAAGGGTGACAAGGCTGTGATTACCCTTGGTTTTCTTATTGCCTCCTATACATGCTGAATAGGGTATTGCAGAAGCCTTGAACTGGAACTGCCAACAGGTGGAAAGAAAATAAGTTCCAAGAAAATCTTGTTTGCTCTAGTAAAAGGTACAGGAAAAGGGTGATCTAAAGAACAGAAACTTTGGGGGCAATACCTGCCCTACCTCAGCAAAAAGCCAACAGAAAACTTCCCCTCTCTCCATGGTTTCAGTGAGACAAAGAAGGAAATGGTCTTTCATTTCCCATTCAGCACCAGAGTGATGTCAATGGTCTAGTGCAGGCTGAGCATTCACCTGCCCATTTGGCAGCAATGAGACTTAATAAGGTGGTGTGAGACAAGCTAGTCATTACTCTGCTTTACTCCCTGATATGGTTTGGCTATGTCCCCACTGAAATCTCATCTTGAATTGTAGTTCCCATAATCCCCATGTATTGTGGGAGGGACCTGGTGGGAGGTAATTTAATTACGTGGGTGGTTACCCTCATGCTATTCTTATGATGTAAGTAAGCTCTCATGAGATCTGATGGTTTTATAAGGGGCTTCCCCCTTCACTCAGTTCTCTTTTCTCTCTCCTGCCACTGTGTGAAGATGGATGTGTTTGGTTCCCTTTCCACCACCATGATTGTAAGTTTCCTGAGGCCTCATGAAACCATGAGTCAATTAAACAATTTTCCTTTATAAATTACCCATTTTCTTTATAGCAATGTGAGAAGGGACTAATACACTCCCCACCAATGGTGTTAGCAGGGGCTGGCAGGAAACTGAACCTCCACCCCCATCCATACCAATGGTTAGAAGGAGGTGGTGGGAGGTGGGATTAGTTGGCACTCCACTTCCACCCTTCCCTCTGGTGTTAGCAACACACCACAGTGGATTAACTTGCTGCTGCCATCATGTGGCAACAAGGCTTTTAAAGTCAGCATCTGCTCTCCCCTTCCTTATGTCAGTAGGCCCCATGAGGTAGTGAGCTAGCCCTGATCATTGCAGGCAATGAGGTGACCTGATGGTGGGGGAGGGAGCGGAATTTCCATCCTTGAAGCCCTGTGAGGCAGTACTCTAGTTTTCACCAAGGCCCAGTGGGAAATGGAACATACACATCCACCTGGATCATGTGCTATTCATAAACAGGGGGACTGCCTACCAGAGAAAGAAGATAAAATTCCACTTTAAATGTTTTAATACACAAAATGTGCAGCGAACAATAAGAAATCACTCATCATACCAAGAATAAGGAAAATCACAACTTGATGAGAAAAGACAACTAACAGATGCCAACACCAAGGTGAATTGGATGAATATTGCAATTATCGGACAAAGATCAGACATTCTAGAAGTGACTCAAGAAATCAAAAATTTTATAGAATCAAATGAAAAGGCTAATAAGTATCTCAGCAGAGAAATGGTAGTTAAGCACAAATTATAAAAGTTAAAAATATAACAACTAAAAAAATTTTAAGAACTTACAGGATGGGTTCAACAGTAGAGTGGAGATGACAGAGAAAAAAAAATCACTGAACTTGAGGACAAAGCAGTAAAATTTAACTAACCTGAACAACAAAGACAAAAATAAGATAAAAAAAAAAAGTCTTACAGATATGTGGAACAATAAAAAAAAGTTAACATATGTACCATTGGATTCTCAGAAAAAAGAGAATGGGGCTGAATAAAGTATTTGAAGAAATAATGCTTGCAAACAAAAACCTATGGATTCAAGGATATGAGCAATCCCAAAGAGTGTAAAGCCCAAGAAACCCATACCAAGACACAAAACACAAAATAATTATATTTACAAAAACTAAGAAGAAGTATTGAAAGCAGTACACAAAAGAGGAAGAAATAGTACATGATTTATAGGGAAACATCAATTCAAATGATAGTGAATTTCTCCATGAAGGCCAGAAGAAAGTGACATACATTTTTCAAGTGATGAAAGTACAGAACTTCCAACTATTAGCCAGGCATGGAAAGGCAAATAATGCATGTTCTCATTCATATGTGGGAGCTAAAAAAGTTAATCTCATGAAGATAGAGAGTAGAATGATGATTACCAGAGGCTGGGAAGTATGGGTGCAAGGAGGGTAATAAAGACTGGTTGGTGAATGGGTACAGTTAGGTGGGAGGAGCAGGTTCTAATGTTTCATAGCAGAGTAGAGTGACTATGATTCACAATAACATGTTGTGTATTTCAAAAAAGCTAGAAAGAGGACTTAAAATGTTCCCAACACATAGAAATTACAAATGCTCAAGGTGATTAATACCCCAAAATTTCGAATTGATCATTACACATCCATGCATGCAGCAAAATGTCACATATACCCCATAAATATGTACAAATATGGTGTATCAATAAAAATGTTTTTAAACCTGTCAACTGTAAAGCTCTATTTGTCAAAAAATATGCTTTAGGAATAGAGGGCAAATAAAGACATTCTCAGGCAAAGAAAATTAAGAGAATTTGTTGTTAACAAACCTGTCCTAACAGAATGGCTAAAGGGATTTATTTTAACAGGAAGTAAATGATAATGAAGGGAATATTAGAACTTCAGACAAGAACCCTGGAATAGGTAAAAATGGAAGTAAATGTAATAAACTATTTTCATTAGCTTTTAAAATCATATATGATGTTTGAAATAAAAATTACAACACCATCTGTTGTGGTGTTCAGTGCTGCAAAGGGAAATAATTTAAGGCAATTATACATTAAAGGTTGAAAGGATAAAGACTTGAATGACAGTATGATTTTTACACTTGGCTCAAAGTGGTAAAACATCAATACCAGTAGACTGTGATAAATTACATATGTGTATTGTAATACCTAGAGAAACCACTGAGAAGTCTACAAAAAGAGATATACTAAAAACCAGTAATGATGGGAGTTCTAGTTACTCCACATACTTGCCATAATTTGGTATTGTAGTTATACTTTGCACTTTTGATGACTGATTATATTGATCACATTTCATTTCTTTATTTTCTTATTGGCCATCGATGCATATTCTTTCGTGAAATATCTAAGGCTTTTCCCATTTTTGTGGATTCTTTATGTTTTAATTATTGATTAAAGTTTCATGGAAATTATTTTGACATATAGGTATGTACTGTTTGTGTGTGTGTCTGTATACACACACATATACAATTTTGTCTTTGAATCTTTTCAAATGTGACATTTGGTTAGCAAAACTTTAATTTTGATGATTTTCAATTTTCTACTTTTTTTTTACAATAGGTATATTTCACATCCTCTCTAATAAATCTTTGTTTTCTCCAAAGCCTTTCATATATTATCCCATATTTTCTTCTAGAAGTTTGAGAGTTTTAGCATTTACATCCAGGGATAGAATACATTTTCAATTCATTTTTGTGTATTCTGTGAGGGAGAATACAAATTTCATTCTTATCAAGCAAAATTTATTTAAAAGACTTTCCTTTCAGACTACATGTATAAAGGTCTTCTACTTTTTTTTTTTCACATTGGCCCATTTTTATGTCCCTAATTCAATACAACACTGTTTTGGTTACTGTAGTTTGTAAATTTTTATTTCAATTAGTATGAATCTTCCACTTTGCTCTTCCTTTACAAGATTAGTTTTGGCTAAGATTTTTGTGTTTTCATACAAATTTTAGCAATTCCTTAACAATTTTTGTTTTTAAAAGCATGTTAGGATTTTTATTGGAACTACATTATAACTATATTGAAAACAGGATTGATTCATCAACTTCATGAGCATGATGTGTATTATATAGGTCCTCTTTAATATCTCTCAGAAATGTATATTTAGCATTTATGTAGACTCTCAATTTTGTTAAATTTATTTCTAACTATTTTATGTCTTTCATGCTATGGTAAGTAGTATTTTGGGATTGTTTTATTCTTTTTACGCTGCTAACAGATAAAAGAAATATTGAATTTCTACATTAACTTAATATTAGCTTTTATTTTAGTTTTTTTCTTTCTCAACTGGAGCTCCACTTAATCTCACCATACTGTCATTTTGTGTCCTCTGTTACTTCTGGTTTCATAAACTCCATATTTTCTCAATGTTGAGAATACAAAACAAATGTTTGAAATTTACCTGTCTCTTATACAGCACATCTTGTCCTCACAAAAGCAAATCCTCTTTCTTTTTTCTATATCTTCTATTTATTTTATGATCTACAACATTTTCGTTTTTCTTGAAGTTAACATCTTACAAGTTTTCTATTCAGATCTTTATTTTTCCTGAAAGAGAACTGACAAGTTTTCTATGGATTCCTTCATTCTTTACCTAATTGCTATTAGAATTCTCTTCTTATGTCTGAAAAGGAAGATCTTACAAATGAAGATTTCTATAAGCCGTTCAATGAACAATGATCTTAGAATGGGGCAGAATATAGAACCAGTAGTCATAAGAAAGAAACCTGTTTTTTATTTGGTTTCTGGTGTC
Source organism: Cebus imitator (assembly GCF_001604975.1). Taxonomy (NCBI): domain Eukaryota; kingdom Metazoa; phylum Chordata; class Mammalia; order Primates; family Cebidae; genus Cebus; species Cebus imitator. The sequence goes on from NW_016107324.1 coordinate 4,897,643, forward strand.
TTCTTTATGTTTGTTGATACCCTAAAGCCATGATCCAGATTTCTGTCTCCATGTCAGCAAGGTTAGCTATGCCATGGCCTCTTCCCACTGGTGTGCTTTGCTGTCTGAGGAACCGGACTTGCCACACTAGGCATAACGCAGACAACTTGGGTCCCCGAGAACCCTCAGTACCCATAGCTTTTGATCTCCAGAAGCAACAGTAATCTCAAATGTTATGTCTAGAATAACATACATCTCACAGTTCCCTTAGATATTTGGAGACATTAGTAAGGTAGTGTATTGCTAGCTACAAAGGAGAGTTGAAGCCAATCTGTACTGTCTTCATTTTCATCTGTGCTGCGTTATTTCCAGCAGAAATGCATCAAGGATTAAGAAAATTGGCTCCTGTCTTCCTTGGTTGTCAGTAGTAATGCATTGTTTATGTTCATTGATATGGGTGGAAGGGAGGAAGGAGCAATTATCCAAATATGTCCAAGTAGTCACCTTAGCTTAACATTACTCTTTAAGTTTTTAAAACAATGATTAATGTTGTTTTGAGTTTATAAATTATCATAGTTTTGTCAAAATATTAATGTTCTTTAATGTATTAACAAAAAGAAGATCACAATTCAAAATCTAGCTAGTTGCATGAACGAAAAAACTTTCTGGTTTTAAAATAAAGTATTCACCACCTGCATTTTTTTTTAATCAGTATAAACAAAGTGAGAACTAAGACATATGTGCTACTGGCTGTCAGACCATGACAAGAAGCAGGAATAAAGTTACTCTTTCCTAGTAGTTATATGACTTTAAAGCTTAATGTGGGTTTAAAAGTATTATCTGAAACATGAGAAAAATTGCTTTTACAGTATCAATTTTCTAGTAAAGATAGTCCCTTTGCGGTTCTTCCTTGGATGCCAAAATAATGAGGGAAAGAATTTCCTTTATCAGTACACACACACACGTATTTAAGTTCCTCTAATTTTCTAGGATTTGTATTTAGAAAAATAGACAGATGAGCTTTCAATGTAAAGTTTATGCCTTTCTAATTCAACCACTTTTCTAAAGCAACACAGATGAGGTCCTTTGTTAAGAAGATGAAGATATTCCCTAAAAGTCATTTTTAACAATAAGTAACCCCTTCCTTCATATATATTTTAAAAATCCCAGCCATAAGAATATAGTCTGAACGCCAATCTGTAGGACACATGAGAATGTGCATGTGACCCACCCTCACGCGTGAGACACAGGTGCCTCTTGGTGCCATCTTCGCTGCTTGTTCCAAGGGTGTATCCTGCCTTCAGGAGCATGCTCATGAGAGGAGGTTCATCTGACATCCTGTCAAAAACCATAAACTTTCCACCACCATGTGAGGTATGGCTTTGAACATGCAAATGTTTCCCAGAGCAATGTGACTGCACAACATTACTTTAATTAAAAATAAATCAAGTTTCAACACTCAACAAAAAAGTAGAAAATTTTAAAAGTCTTAAATGATTAGTAGAAACTACATGTATATTGAAGATCCTACTATCTTACTTCAGGAAGTTCTTTAAATTGATTATTGAAATAGTTTATCTTCCTGTAACAGCAAACAGTTCTCTGTAGGTCTCTTGTGTTTCCGCATGCCTTGTCAGCCTTTTGTTCTGGACTATCTCTATATGAATGTTTGCATAATGCATAGCCTTGGAACTTAGAGTATCTCCCTAAGGTGCAGAAGGCAGGATTGTTTGGAGATAACGTCTCCCGCCAGGACAAAAGTTGGGCAGGTTTGCTTCCAGCCTCTTATGAAAGACTGAGGTTTCTTAGGCTTGGGGTTAATATCCTAATATCCTGCACTAACACACAGATACGCAGATGTTAACTAGCCTCATCGTGTACCTATGGGAATGGAGGTATAAAGAACCCACATAAGAAAATGCTGATACTCTGGCTACTACTGTTGCTGTGAGTAAAGAATTGGCCTTTGTCTCTTATACACGAGTCGCATGTGTTCTTCCAGAACCCATGAAGTTGTAGCAGACTATCTTACAGGCTTGCAAGTAGAGTAAAAATCTCAGACTGTTCGTAGTTCTTGACACCCATATATGCATTTTAAAATATATTAATTTTTAAAGGTAAATGTGTTCAGAGTAAGAGTTATAATATTTAATCATGATATGAAAGAGTCCCTAGAAAATGAAGTATCTGAGAAATATGACTATCCAAATGGAGATGGGAGAGAAAGAGTAGTAGTTGAGTTCACATTACCACACCAGAGGTTTTCTATCTCACCTCCCTCTCTAACTCCCTAAACGTACCTATTTTCCCTTTGCCAGGGATCAGTCAAATTAACCAAAGGGAATATATATTGACAGGCAAAGAAATCTGATGGCACTTGAAGGGCAAAGTTACAATAAAAAGAAATACACAAATGGACTAGTCTGTACCAAAGAAAGTAGGCTTAGAAGTCCAATAGAACAATAATCATAATGGATGTCTTCAGAGAGATAAAGGGTGATATTGGAAACATGTAACAAAAACAAGTAATTAGAAGAAAAAAGACCACTTGAAGATATTGGATAAGAAAATAAATCAGGCAGTATTTGAAATAAATAACTGCATTTGTTAAATAAAAGCAAAAAAATCAATTTATGTTCTGGAAAATAATTTTAAGAATTTTTGCCTGAACTTAGCAGGGAGGAATGAAGAGATGAAAATAATTTCTAAAAATGAAGAGATACAGATAATATAAACCAAAGTATTAATTTCTATATGATAGATATCTCAGGTGAAGAGAAAATAATAAGAAATGGAGCCAATATTTGAAGAAATAATGCCTGAAATGTCCCTTGAACATACAAGTCTTCAGATTCAAATGATTTATCTGGGAAATATCTAAAAAAATAGATAAAAAGAAAGAAATTCCTCCCATGCCCCAAAAGAAACATTATATGGAAATGTACGGATCCTGAGAGCAAAGAAAATTCTAAAAGCATTGAGAGACAAAGAGTAGATTTTCTACAAAAAACAACCAAGACAGCATCAGACTTTTCAATAGCAACAATACTTACATGTTTTTGAAGAAAAATACTTCAAACTAGAATTTTATCCATCACTGCCTTAATGTAAGGGCAAAAGTTTTAAATGATATTTTTAGACATATGAACCCTTACAGTTGTATAAAAGATCAATTGACAATTGAGTAAAGATCAACATCTTTGAAAGAAATATTAGAGAAAATATTCCATAAAGAGAAAAATGAATCAAAGAGGATTCTAAGTGTATTTGGGAGGTAAGTGTGAATATATTGCTTAGAAAAGTTTATTATTGTAAACAAAATTTTTTAACATTTTTAATCGTAAAACCCCAAAACTATAACTCTACATGAAATCAGCCAGTGAATCCTGTTAGGAGCTCAGAGGGGAGTGAGAGCAAGCAAACGCATTTGCCTTAGCTCAAAAGTGATAGGAAAAGATAAAAATATGCACTGATCTTAAAAAAGTAGAAGAAAATACCAGACGGAAAAAATAAAATCTGTAAGTTTTAAACCACCAAGCCAGCAGGATTAAAATTGATCTATCCTATTGAAAGTATGAAAGCAGAAAGCCGAGATCACACCACTGCACTCCAGCCTGGGCAAAAGAGCAAGACTCCATAAAAAAAAAAAAAAAAAAAAAAAAAAAAAAAAAAAAAAAAAGCAATAAAGAACAGAACATTTAAAACAGGATAGCAGAAATACTCCCTGATGGGAGAGTAATTTCCACAAAGTTAAGTGGGCTAAGTTCACTGTTCAACAGTCCAAGACTCTTACATTGAATTTTTAAAATACCCAGAATTATAATGTCTAAAAGCAATATAAAAGAGAAAAATGTAGAAAGGTAGAACATAGAAATATATGAAACTGATGAACTATGAAGATTTAAGCAATGGAATCTAGAGTACTTGTTTTAATATTTTTAGGGAGGGTTGAAAAACTATCTACAGGATGTTCTGTTCACTACCTGGGTGATGGGATCATTTGTACTGCAAACCTCAGTATCACATAATATATGCATGTAACAAGTCTGGACATCTACCTCCTGAATAAAAAAAAAATGTCGAAATAAAAATACATATTCTTTAGATAAAAGACAATTTCCTATAGAAAAACATCATAAGAGGAAAGGAGGAATAATATTTAAATAAAGGGAATACTAAATCAAGACGCTATAATAATCATTCCCACATATGGCTCTAATCTTGTCTTTAAAAATATAAAGCAATACTGGACAACTATAGGAAGAGATAGATAAATGCAGATATCCGTAGGCCAAGGGGACGAAAAATAAACAGAGCACATTTGAGATCACATTTACTGTACCCAAGATCCAGCTATATGGAATTTTAGATGGCCAATCAGAGACAGGCACATTTTAAACACTCTAAAAAATATCCCAAGGCCACAAGACATTCAATAAATACCAATGAATACTCTATGGCCCCCAAGAAAGTATAACTAAAAAATTATTTTTCAAAAACAATTTCTGTCCATACACAAAATAGTATCCAATAATCTCTTAGCTTAAAAAGAACATTTTGGGAAATTTAAATAATAGCTAGGACTTCATTAAAATGAAAAACATATATCAAATTTTGCAGGACACAACTAAATCATCACTTAAGGAATATAAGCGAGTTGAACACGCTTATTGAAAAACAAGAATTTTAAGATAATAAACACAAGAATACTAAAGAAATAAAATGATAAAGTCTAGATCAGAAATCACTGAATAAAAACAGCAAACAATAAAAAATAGAATGATTAATAAAACTAAAAGGTACTCTTTTGAAAAGATGAATAGATAGCTAAATCTTTGGCAAGACAGAAAAAGAAAAATAAGTGAAAAGCTGCAAATGATCAAAATACAAAAGGTAAACAGGAAAATATAGACATACCAGAGGATTTATTAGCAAATATACACTACCAGTGAAAACATTTTTTAAAAAATTAGTAGAAAAAAATTTTGCTAGACTAACAAGTACTAAATGATTGAAAAATATAATAATAAAAAGTTCCTCCACACAAGTGAGAACAAAAACCCCCAGACTAAGTTTTAAAGATGAATCCAGCATATTTTAATGGAATAATAAATAGCCTCTGTATTAAAGAACTGTCTCCAAAAATAGGAGAAAAATGTTCATTTCATTTTAAGACCAATACTTGAAAACAGTGTCAAAGGTATGGTCTAAATTTCACATAAAGATAGACATAAAATACTCAGTTAATTGATTATAACACTATACTAAAACAACCATAAATATATGATCAATACTCTTACACCACAAAAATCTATTAGTGCAATTGATTATATTAATAGACTAATAAGAGAAGATCACATGATCAACAAAGTGGACATAGTAAAAGTATTTGATAACAGCAAATACTTCCAATCAATGAATCTCAGGAAAACGTCCTAACAGCATATGAAGACTTCATGTCTCGATGAAAGTTAAACACCAAAAACTTACAGCAAACATCACATTTAACAGAGATAACTTGAGATACATTCCCGTTATGACTGAGAACAAGACAGTGAAGCCCACCATGATAGCCACTGCTCAATACATCGAATGAATGAAGAAAAACAACAAAAAATGGAAGGATTAAAAAAGAGATACCCAGCACTTTGGGAGGCCGAGGCGGGCAGATCACGAAGTCAAGAGGTGGAGACGATCCTGGCCAACATGGTGAAACCCCATCTCTACTAAAAATACAAAATTAGCCAGATGTGGTAGTGGGTGCCTATAATCCCAGCTACTCAGGAGGCTGAGGCAGGAGAATCACTTGAACCCAGGAGGCAGAGGTTGGAGTGAGCACTGCACTCCAGCCTGGGCGACAGAGCGAGACTCCGTCTCAAAAAAAAAAAAAAAAAAAAAAAAAAAAAAAAAAAAAAAAAAAAAAAAAAAAAAGGTGATAAACTGCAGTTATTCATCTAATAAACTACAGAAAAAACTAACAGAAGTAATGCAAAATTAGAATAAATAACAGAATTCAGAAAGCTTGTAAGATAAAATATTAACTTATAAAACTCAAAACCATCCCTCTATGCTAGCAGTAACCAACTAGATTTTTGAAAATAAGATGCAATCACAATAAAAGCCCAAACAATACACTATCCAGGAATTAACCTAACAAAAAAGCCCAAGATCTTTATGAAGAAACATGTAAAAACTCATTAAAAGTTATACATGAAGTTGAATAGATATGTTAAATTGACTTACAGATTAAATATAATTCCAATCAAAATGCCATAAAATTTTTTGACTCTAAATAATGAATTATAATTTTAAAAATTTTAAATATATTACTATAGATGTCTATACAGAAAATATGGAGAAAAAAACACGAAGAGAATGAAAGGAAAATAATATCTCTATAAAATAAGTACAGACATTGCAGGGACTAATGTGTGAGTGTGTTATAAACTGAGGCCAAAGGTCAACTTGTAAGTTTATACGCTTGAAAGTTTATAAATTTTTTTTTAAAATGAAACTCACTGTGATTTTACTCGTAGTAAGATTATCTTCTTTGGTGGGGTCCTTTTAATAGTAATGTCATCCAGTGCAGCATATATATATACATATATATAATTTCAATTTAAGAACAAAGTATCTTACTCATGAAAGACAGCTGAGTTCATGAAATTATACAGTATCTGAGGCCAGCCGTTAGTAACAGTCTGATCATGGGCAATTCATTTAAAGTTTTAAATTCCCTGAATCAGACTTTATTCATCTGAGAAATGCAAATTATAGCATATATTTTAATAGTGAGACTATCACAAGCATATACATGTCATGTAAGAGCAGTTAAAGTTGTGCCTGTCACATGACATTTTCTTATAGACAATATAATCATTCATAATATCTAATGAGATAGTTTTAGTCAACTTGGTGATCTCCTGAGATTACATTACAATGTGTAAGATAAGGTATGTTACATCAGCCTGTAGTTTAGCTTGTGCTTTTCCCTCCCTGTCAATTTTACAGGACCTACTATTTATTAAATATTAAGTACGTTTAAACATTCCTTTTTCCTTGTCTACTTTGTCTCACTATGAAGGTGAAACTAATCCCATGAATAATATTAGTGAGGTAGGGCTCAGTTATCTGTAAAGCAGCAGTGAGAGATTTTTTCAGACTCCTATTCCATGGATAAAACTTGAACTGATATTGCCCAAGCATGCAAAGAAAATGTAGCTTTTGACTATTCTCTTAAATCTAATCTTCCTCTCATGGTCTCTACCCTACTAATAGAAGAAGCAAAGAAGTTTTCAAGTTATCAATAACATTATTCTACAAATACAAGAGTTAGGACCTTTAGTTCAGTGGTTTTCTTCTGAATTACTTAAGCCCTTCCATGCCATATCTCAGCTTATCAGATTTTCATCCCTTCCAAGATGAGGGCAGGGTATGCAGAGGGGTTCCCAAGACCTCATGACCAGCCTCAAATTAGCATGGGTTTCCTGTGCAGTGTGGCTGGCCTGATTCTGGCCTCCTTGGTGGTGAGATAGGTCTCATCTGGGTTATTTGGAATGCCATACTGGCCGCGCCCATGGCTTCCAACAAGAGATCCCCCACAAGACAGCGTCTTCTCCTAACTCTAGGCCTTTGCTAGTCCATGTGTGGTCTCAGTGGTCCAAGACCCATCTCTAACTTCGCTGGCCAGGGGAAGCCTCAGAGCTGCCTCAGGAGCTGCCTCAATTCTCACTAGATATTTGCCTGTGCGGGAGTAGCCCTGCTGCTCTCACATTACATTGATAAAGCTCTGAGCTAAGCACTGTACATCTTCTGGAGCCCTCAAGCTTCCTACTGATTAGGTAGACTCACACGCAAACCTTGGTGGGGGGGGGCTTCTGCATGTAGTTGGATATTTTAAGAACTTCAATGATTTCAATTTTAAAAGTTTAATGACCTTAATATCTTGGAGTTGGCTTCGACAGGGGATAAAAATTAGGACTCTTTTGTCTACCCATGCTCTTCTCCTTCCCACCATCCTCCTCGGCCAAACATGTTTACATTTTCCTCCTGTTCCACTTCAACAGGAATTTACATTAGTTAATATCCTGAGTTCTCTGTACTTTGGGCTTATAGTAAAATCTTATGACCTGCTTCAAAGATCAAATATGTTAGGTTAATGAAAATAAAACGGGATAAGGAATATTTTTCTTAATATAATTGTTTCTGAAAAATTGAAAAGTTACACTATAGATTTTTTAAGTTTTCCCTTCACTTTCTTTCCTCCATCTTTCCCTCTTCCGTCCCTCCCTCCTTCCTGCCCTCTCTCCCGCTTTCTCTCTTCCCTCCTTCCCTTCTTTCTTTCTCCCTGCTGTCCCATCCTCTTTTCTTTCTTTCCTCCTCTTTCTTTCTTGTTCTTTCCTTTTTTTCTTTCTTCTTTCCTCCATCCTTCCCTTCTTCCTCTCTCCTCATCCTTTTTAAAAATTTTTCTTTTATACCATGGATGCTGCTAAACATCCTCTTCCTTTCTTCTTTCTTCCTTTTCTCCCTCCCTCCCCATCTTTCTCTTCCTTCCTTCCCTCTTTCCCTCCCTCACTCATTTTTTCATTTTTTCTTCCTACTTTCCTTCCCCCTCTATCCCTCCCTCCTTCCTCGTTCCCTTTCCCTTTCTCTCTTCCTGCTTTCTCCCTCCATTCTTCCTTCCTTTCTTCCTCCCTCCCTTCTCTCTCCCTTCCTTCCTTTGCTCTTTGTTTTCTTCCTCCATCCTCCCTCTCTTTTCTTTTCCTCCTTTCCTTCTTCCTCTCTTCTCTCCTTCTTTCTCCCTCTCTCCCTTTCTTCCTATCCTACCTTCATTCTTCCTTCCTCCCCCATCTTTCTCTCCCCATTCCTTCATTCCTTTTATCCTTTTTCTCAATTCTTTTTCTTTCTTTTTATTTTCTTTCTCTCTTCCTATTTCCTCTCCAACCTCTTCTCTCTTCCTTCCTTTCCTTCTTCCTTTTTTATTTCCTTTCCTGCCTCTTTCTCTCTTTCTTCCTTTCTTTCTTTCTCTGTTTTCTTATTATATTAATCTTAGCGTCCTTAACATAAATATTTCTGGCTAAATACAAGTCAAATACAGTGAAATAAGAAAGAGAGGAATAGATGGACAAATGGACAAATAGACAGATAGATAATATGAAATGACTGTTGTTACTTCATCTTTGATTTTGAAGGAATCTTGTGTAATATTCTCTAGTTTATCCTCAAAATCCCTGGTCAATGTGATTGATAGGTAGCCTACTTGTTGGTGCCTGCCCATTTGCTGTTCATAGCCTTGGAAATTAGCCTAGTCCAAGGTAAGCAAATTGTGGCCTGCAGTCCAAAATTAACCTGTTGCCTGCTTTTGCCAATAAAATCCTTTTGGAACACATTCACACCCACTCATTTACACACTTTGTGGCTGCTCTGAGCTACAGTGACAGGGTTGACAGTCTGAAACAGAAACCATACGACTTGCTAAGAAGAAAATACTTCATTGGACTTTTACAGAAAAAGCTCACCGACTTCTGATCTCGCCCATTGTTAGAGAAAACTTTTAGTCTTGCTGAATCTGTTCTTGGTGAGGAGATGGAATCAGTCTTTTATCAGTTTTCTGTCATTAGTCTTAATTATGAGTGCCATGTAAAATGAAACTATCCAATTTCCCACTTCACATGCATGAAGCCCTAGCTAGTGACTGCACATCGGACTTTTGCTGCATGTAATACCTACAGTTCTTTTGGTCTTTCCTCATTCAGCTGGGTTGCTAGACTTTTCAATGCCCTGTTCTCTTTTCATTTTCCTGTAAATTCCCGGGGAAATTCCTTTTCCCCAACGTTCACAGAATATTTGTTTACCACTACATCTCTATGGCCTTAAACACTATCTGATCCAAGTGCAGTAAATATTACTGATTAAATGAGTACAAGATTTGTGTTGAAAATGTTAATATTTTAATGCACATTCCTTTATTCTTTTGTCATGCATGAAATCGTTTATCTATCACCACACTATATACTATATGTGTTTTACCCTGACTTCTGCAACAGTATCATATCATAATTATTTACCCACATGAAATTCAGTGTCTTAACATGTAAAAGAAAAATAATATACTCAAGTTGAAGCTAAAAGACAGCTAATTTCCCTTAAATCCACTCAAAATGTTTGATGGGAAGGGCACTATTACATGTAAAAGCTATTAGTACAATTCCCAGCATATGTAAGTATAGCTATAAGCATAATATGATGTGTAGAAATGTAATTTGACTTTTTCTATTGTAGGTAAATGTCTCTTTAAAAATATGGTATCTAAAATTAAAACCTAACACCTAAAATACGAGCTGGCCAGATTTGCATTCTTTGATACGTTCGTACACTTCATGTTTTGAATGGAGCCTGAGATTGCATTCACATTTGCATTTACATTCTCTCTCTGTCTCATGACCTTTCTCACATTCTCTCTTTCTCCTATGTAAACAGCCATGCTATTCTGATAATTCCTTTTCCATGTAGCCATGTTATTCAGTTAGTTATTCTTTGTCACACAAACAGCAGTTAAATGTGGCTGTTGCTAAATCCATACTATACTTTTTAATTTATGTCTTTTACACTTCATTTTCTTAGTTTTATTCTATTAAGTTTTCTTGAATCTATATTTTTTATACAATGCTTATCAATCTTTCCTATCTTTGTGTCACTCAAAAAGGTGCTAAACTTGTCATCTGTCATTCAAGTGTTGGCAAAATGTTCAAAAAGGGCCAAAAACAATTCCTGAGAATTCCACTTGAGGTCTCAATTGAAATCTATTAACGAACACAGATTCTATAAGCTAATAACATAACATAATGAAACAGCAAGTTAAATGCTAATGCTCCAAGGTATTTGCATCAAGTTCCTTTATTTATTTCTGTTACTTATAGATCATCTGTTCAATAATGTGTCCTAAATTTTTGGCATTATTTAATGCCTAAATACAGCACTAAATTTGGCAGTTTGACACATGACATTTCATCCTTGAAAAAAAAATCCTATGATAGATTACTGGAGAAGTGTGACCCCAATAAATTAGTAATTGTTCCATGGTCACCAGGCCAGAGAGGATGAGAGGAAGAGATGTGACTAATCAAAGTCTTTGCCTTTCATCACTAGACTGCCCTGTCATCCAATTTGCCTGAGTCTAAGCATTCATTTAAAGCACCTAAAACAGGGCTGTAAACTTTTTCTGTATGGGTTATGTAGTAAATATTTCTACTTAGCAGACCATAGAGAGTATTGCAATTAGTCCTACCATGGAAGTAGGCATGGAAAATTTGTTGACAAATGTCTGGGGCTTAGTTGGAATAAAACTTTATTTATAAAAACAGGCAAAATAACTGGATTTGGCCCTTGGGCTATAGTTTTCTGACTTTTGATCTAGATGGCATGTTCCTATTTCTTTGCTCATCAGGGCAAAAGAAGTTTTGAGAAATTCTTTAGCCATAAAATACAAGAAAATATTAAACTCGCTATTTGTTTTCAAAAAGGAGATAAATCAATCTTTATTTTAGTTATAAACCAACATTGGTGCTCTCAGTTTATCTCTGTATCTTATGGTCAAATTTCAGGGAAAGAATGTGAAGTACCTCAAGGTTGAGTAGGATTTCCAGGAAGCAGAGCCGTCCACAGTGTGTCTGTGTTCACCTGTTCCCAGTCAGCCACACCACATTACAAGTTATCTGCACTGATTAAGTGGATTAACAGATTTTGTTCTCTGGTTTAACTAGCCCTTACAAAGAAGAGAAATGGCTTAAGATATTTCTGAATAGAAGTTACAGATTAAAAATAATACTAATAATGAAAACATAAGCAAACAACAAGGAAGTGACCAAACTGGCCCTTCTTCATATATACAAGATCTTTGTCAACCACATTAAGCAGTAAAGAAATAATCTAAATCACATTGAAAAACAAATGCAGATTTTTTAATGTAAGTGTATATTTTCTTTGAAATAGTGATGATAGAAGATGTAGATAATTTGTAAATGCATATTAAATAAATATACATGTATTGAGGCTTTTTCTCCCCTCTAATGTAAAGAGGAGTAATCAAAGCCAGATGCAGACTGTCTCTTCTTCTGTTTTCTGCTCATTTTATATATATATATATATATATATATATATATATATATATATATACACACACACACTAAAAATATATATATATATATATAATATATATATATATATTAGAATCAAAATCTCATCCTTCGTCAGTGCTTAATATTATACTTTGTATTAATAGGTGGTAACCAGCCTCCAGGATGGTCCCAAAGGTCCCCCTCCTGGTATTCACACTCCCATTTAAACCCTGCCTGCGATGTACCAGGGTTGGACCGAGAGACTGATAGAATATGGCGGAAGTGATGGTATGTTACTTCTCAGGCTAACTCACGAAAGATATTGTGGCCTCCACTTGGGTCTGTCTACCTCTCTTTCTTTGTCTCTGTCCTCCTTGATTGCTTGTTCTGGGGGTAGTTAGCTGCCATGTCATGAGGACACTTCTGCAGCTTTAAGGAGAGCCCCATGCAGTAAGGAACCAAGGCCTCCTGTTAGCAGCCATGTGAGTGACCCTCCTTGGACATAGACCTTCCAGCCCGGCCTAACCTGGCTGACACACTGACTGTAAACTCACATGAGACCCTAAACCAGAGCCGCCCAGCTAAGCCGCTCCCAAATTCCTGACCCACCCAAGCTGTGAAACAATAAGTGATTATTATTTTAAGCCACTAGGCTTTAGAATAATTTGTTATGCGTTATAGATAACTAATATCATAACTGATAAACTAAACTTCAAAATAAACTACCAACTATTGCCTATCTCCTCAATATTTTACCAAATATATACCTCTTATCCAACATGATAATCCAGTCCTTTATTTAACTATATACTGAAAATGTCTTTTATCCCATGCTTCACCAAATTACATTTGTAAATTATCCCATAAAATTCCTTCTTACATTTCAAAGCTTTTTTTTTAACTGTTTCATCACTTCATCACTTCCAAGAAGCTATGTTTGTGGTTTTTCTTTCTCTCTCTTCTACAGATGTACTCACCATACTTCCAATTTTTTTCATTTTGCTCAATGGATTGAAATGTAAGCATCCTGGGGAAATCAAAGTTCACTTCTCAGACTGCCTAATGCTGAGCATCAGCATTCAGTGACAGAATTTTATAACTAAAGAGGGTGTTAGTTTAGAACTCCTAATATTTGAGGTTCAGAGAGAGTAAGCAACTTCCCCCAGCCCACGCAGTGACCGGCCTGCCCTAGAGTCCAGGAATTCTATTTCTTCCCCTAGTCATATCACTACATTTCCACAGAAAAACAACACAGGATGTTGCTGCAATCGTTACTAGGCTGTGGAGCCAGAGGGGAAAGGGCTGTATCTGAGTCCATGTTCTTCACAGAATCCTTTAAGTCTCATCACAACTCAGTTCATGTTTATTATTTTTATCATGCCAAATATTCCATTTTTATGCAATAAGAACCAGGTTTTAGAAAAAGAAAATAAAGAAAACCAAGACCAGAGGAAGTTACAGTCATGATTTATTTTGAGACCCATGTTTTAAACAACGTTTCTCTTTCCAGATTTCTGGACAATTTTGTTAACGAGAACACTCCACCTGCCGGGTTTTCCCTTGATCCTGGTTATGATTATGACTAATGATTCCCAGCTGCTCCCTTTGTGGTGCATTTGCTCTTTATGTGCCTTTAGGGCCTAAGAGATAGAACACTGAAGGTATGGACATGTATATATGAATGTATTTCAAATATAAATACCAAAATAGATATTTATATGCATACAAGTCAGATTTCCATAGAAAGCTATGTATCTCTGTTGGTGGGACAAAACACTCACCTACTGAGGAGAGCGGATATCCATATGGAATACTGTTTTATTCATTTCTCCTTGTTTATAGTCATTCTTTGATCAGGTTCCATCCAAATTTTTTTCTCAGAGAATTCTATCAGGATGGAGGACTTTTTTGCAAAAATTTCTGTTGAGTTTAGGGGCAAAGTGGAATGGATCAGTCTAAAGGTACCATTTAAAAATTAGGGACAGATATTCTAATACTACCTATACAATGCATTATGAACAGTAGGCATGTAAAAGGAGATACGTGTTGAAGAATAAAGAGAACTAATGCATCCATGATAATCTGTGAACCCACAGCAAGAGAGGAATTTTGTCCTCACTACTCTGCATTAACAATTTTCAAACAATTTTTCTTCCATGATAAAAATGTCATTTTCACATGGCAGATAACATATATAGGTATAACCAGAATTTTTTGAAAATTTTTGTGATTACACAACATACTTTAAGATTCATAACCATCAATAAAATCCACTCCCAAGGAGTACAGGATTGGTTAAACAGATGACAGTGTTTGTGCTGCATTCCCATCATGTCCATTTCCACTCTCCCTCACAAGAATATACATTGAAATGAAAATGGATCTTGATATTATTTTAGGAAAACTTTAAGTTTGTTCTAATTTGAATAAAAAGCATCATTTATACTCTTTCATGCTTAAACATTTGTAGTTGAAAATTACACATCTTCACAGCTGTTGATGACATGAGTGTAGATTTATACCTTTGGTAAGAACAATATATTTACGTGACCTATTGACTTTTAAAGAAAAGGAGGTGAAGGTGAATTAATACATTGAAATATATCAGTCTTGGGATTTTAAAATGGGTAATAATTTAAGTATCTGGGTCATTACTTACCTGAAGAACTGGTTGAGACTAGCACCATATAGTGAATAAAGAATAAGTTTTAGATTCAGAGAGAATTCGGTTCAAATAGTAAATATGTGCTCTGCCATACAGTGGTTATCTGAAGTGGAACAAGTTACTTAAATTCTCTAAGCTTCAGTATAAGTGGAGATATTACTTTGTTAGAAACATTACATTAAATAAATAGAGCCCACTGCAGTTTTTCATGCATTGTAGTCGTCTAATATATATACTATTTATCTTCCTGCAAATCATTCTTCTCCCATATGTTTGGCTATTATCTATTTCTGCTATAGGAGATAAGAATATGACACCCCAAAATATAACTGTAAGAGACCAAAATATACCATCCTAAATATGGCTCTTTTGCATAAGGATTATTTTGAGATGATTATTTTGAGAAACAGCAAACACAGGAAAAGCTCTTCAAACAGTATAAGTTACCCTTTTGTAAGGGAAACTTACATTTATAATAAAAATCTCCATTTATAAGAGTATCTGCCATTCTGTGCAAGGAAAAAGATGATGAAATCACAAAAGACTCTTATCAATGCAGAAAAAAACCTTTATACTAAACCTTACTCTTATTTACCCTGATTTTCCCATTTACCTATCCATAACCTGCCTCCTCACACCCTCTCATTGTTGTAGTTGAAGATGCTATGTAAGTTCAAGTTGGGTATCTCCCATGGATGTATGTGACATGCGTGTTAATCAACTTCTGTTTGCTTTTCTCTTGTTAGTCTGTCTTTTGTTACAGGGGCCCCAACAGAGAACTTAGAAAGGTTGAGAGAACTGGAGCTCATAAAACAAACAATATCCAAAAATATGGTGCTTTGGTATGCTGAGTACTTTGAACTAAAGGACACTGGAAGGGCTTTGGAAGCAGCCTCAGAACCAAGGCCACTCTGATCTTCTCCTGCCCATCAGCCTTCCCTAAAGCAAGCCATAAAAACCAGAATTCCTCTTCTCCAAGGTAGGTCATAGAAACTGGAATGCCTCTTCCCCAAAGCCCATCATATAAACCAGAATTATTCCTCTAACCTTCCCCACCTTTCTGGCTAGGAGTTGGCCATAAAGAAATTCTCTAACCTACCTTTGTCCTATAGCCTAAGATTATAAGACTCTTTTCCAGATGGGTTGTATCCTATACCTGGAAGGAAGGAATGCCACGCTGAGAGGCCAAGAAAAATCTGAACAGATGGGCCTTGCTGAGTTTCCCCACTTCAGTCTGTTACTTAGATCATTCCCTCTTTGTCCAATCATATTTCTACATAGCTCTCCACTCTTCATTGAGTCTAACCATAAAAATGAAGTTTTCCCTTGGGTCTTTGGGTCTTCATTCTGAAGGTTCCTATGTCACATGAAACTCTGATTAAGTAAGGTATGCCTTTCTCCTGTTACTCTGACTTTTATCATAGAAGTATCAGCTGTAACTCTTATGGCTGATGGAAGGTATCACAGCCTTTACACCCCTACAAAAGAAAACGATTTTGTTTTTTCCTTCTCTACATTGCTCAGTGCCAATCGTTACCTTGTGTGTGTGTGTGTGTGTGTGTGTGTGTGTGTGTGTGCTTTCCCAAATATCACAGGAGTTGGAAGATTTAGAACTGCTTTACTGAGACTCTCTTGCAGCTAGAATTCTGGATGAAATTTGGTTCTGCCAAAGAGATGTACTGGCAAGAAATTTGGAAGGTGGGACAATGATAAAGCATTCTTTCCCCTACAATAGAAATGCTGGGCATCCTATTTCAGGAATGTGAACTGTTGCCCTCCGCTGTACTCCACTGCCTGTGACCAGCTTTGGGACTGCAGGACAGCTGTAATTTGGCAGTAGTTTCATGAAGCTTCCTGATCTCTGGGTGGTAGCAAAAGCTTCAAGAACTCTGCACCACAGCAGTATGAGCAAAAATAAAAATACAAATAAACCCTGAAACCCTGACTTTTGCTTTTCCATCTTTTCCAATAATTTTGTTAGCATTCAATGGAGTTCAAGACGTACTACCCCAAAATATGGTACCTTGTTTTTGGAGAAAATAGAAGATTCAGAAAGGATACCCTCACTTTCCACTCATTCTTCTCCCCTGAACAGGCCATAAAACCTAAACATTTTCTGACCTTCCCCTGAAGCAGGTCATAAGACCCTCATTCAAGAGGTGCTCTCCCAGTACCCAGAAGAAAGAAACCTCTTTATTTCCAAAGACACATGGACACAGAGACGGATCTGAACAAATAGGCCTTGCTAAGTTCTCCCAAGTTTATGACCATGAGATTATACTTTTTTATCCAATCCTACTTCTCCACAACTACATCCACTTTGCCACTTCATCAAAACTTGCGTAAGAAATACACAAGCTTATCAGTTTCTTTGGATGCTCACTTCCTTATGAAAGCCCTCGTGTCCCATAACACTTATTAAATAAATGTATATGCTTTTCTCTTGTTAATCTATCTTTGTCAGTTTTCCTTGTAGATGTAGCCAACACCCCTAAGAGGTTCAAGGAAAACCTTTTCCTCCCCTACATGCTTAATTCCTATATTAAATCACTCTGTACTTGAAACAGCTAGGGGACTTTCCATATTGAACCTTGAGTAATCTACCATGATGAGTTCCAGGCATGTTCTAGACACTGGGAATTAAAGTAGAAAAAGATTTTCTTTCTGATCTCAACAATGTCAAATCCTAGGGAATAGGCAACTGCCATCATGAGAAAAATCAGCATTTTTTCACTGTACACAAGGAAAGCTATCTCTGGAGAATATTATATTTCACACTAAGTTAATAACTTTTGTACAAATTCATTACTTTTCCATTTTCTCAGAAGTAATTGAACCTATCCCCTTTCTCCTTTTGAGTAGTAGTAGGCATTGATTATACTTGTAGACAGAAACTAACAATTAGAATTTTCTACCACTTAACATTCTTATGACTTCCATCCTACTGCAATCGAATTGTTAAAGCTAGAGCACACTTTGAACTTGGATCAACCTGATTGGGTCCATAAGTATAATGTTATCATTGTATTGAGAGCATTCACTATAACATTTCCTGGGTTTTTAATGACTTCCAATTAAGTTAAAAAACCCAAATCTAATGATTAAACATTAGTATAATATGAACAACTGTAACTATTCATAAACTAAATAAGCACTTTAGGTCTCTTTCTTTCCTTTTCTTCTTATTTTTCTCCCCTCATCCTCCCCATCTCCTTCACCCCTGCCCCTTTCACTTCTTTTTATACATTGAAAAGACAGGGATTTTAAAATCTATATCCCTTAAAGCTCTGACATTATGTTCCTCTATTTAAGAAAAAAACCTGCTCTTGTTCTGCAGAGATTTGTCCAAAATAATCTTTATAGTTCTGCAAATGAATAATTCTCTCTCATTTACTATATATGTATACTTTATTACTCATTATATGTTTATTCTGTTCCTGTCCTCACTATGAATTTGCATTGTATTATCCCTACGAGCAGCCATTGATAAAGTAATTCATTTGTCTTAGATTTCTTTAAGAGTGAACAAAATTGATAACCTGAGCCTAGATTAGATAAGGTATAATGAATACATTTAATCTGAATCTAGAGTAAAAATTACTTGGAGTGCTAGGTTGAGAATTTGTTTCAGACAGTCTGAGGTCAAGGAAAAGGTAACATTCTCATTTAACGATGGCTGCTAAAACTATGGATTGCAGTATAAGAAAGTAGCCGCATACATGCCATATATTTGGCATCCTTAGTCTAAAATTCATGTATTCAGTCATTCCCCCTGAGAAGGCTTGCCTTTGTACCACAACTGGTGATGGGATGCAGGTGTGCAGTTTTAGCAAGCTCCCAGGTGCTACTGATACTGCTGATCTGGAAGGTAGGGAACACTTTAATGAAAAAAAAATAGAAAGTTTTCCTTTACAACTTTTCTCTACAGAGGTAAGATAAACCATCAGACTGGTTCTAGAAGTCAATAAAGGACAAAATCGTACTCAAAGTTTAGCTGGCCAAGAGACAGGTATTGTCTGGGAAGCAGCAGAGCCAAGAGAGCCAAATTTAAAGAAGGATTAAATGCTTTGGAATTAATGTTTCTTTATATTACCATAAGAAAAATTAAGTTAGGTCTAAATGTACCTGCTTGTTGTATCTATCTACGTTTTAAAGAATGAAGAAAGCAAATTTTAAAATTTTGCTTCCATCAATTATTTTCATTTTGTGCTTCTATGGAATTTGATAAAGGTCTTTTAGGAATATCAACTTATCTCGCTTATGTGAGATGAACCAAGGAAAAGCAGTCTCTGCACCTGAACGTATCAGGGCATTGTGTGCAATCATAGCCACTAAAAAAAAATTGTCAGAACCCTGCAAGGGCAAGAACTCAGAGGGACAGAGTCCAAAAGAGCAACCACTTAAGTAGGTGTCACTCCTTAATTATCAAGTATGACAATTTATTTTCTACCCACTTTTGGAAAAGTAGTACTGTGTTAAGCCTTGTTTATTTTGCATGTTAAATCACTGAGAACTGATATTTATAAATTTCCAAAATTGGAAAGCAAAAGGAATATGCTTAGGAATTGTCAATCATTTACTTTTAACTTTTAAACAATATTTTTTTTTCAGTAAAATTTTTGCCATAATTACAAGTGCAATAGATCAAGTTTTGATCAGAAATGCAACTGTTTAAGGTTCACATATACTAGTGGCTTTCAAGTATGTGTTATATAGTCGTGGCAAAATAATGGCAAATGAAGAGAAAACCTGCTAACTACCAGTTAATTTCCTCAGACTGTAGATCAATATTGGAATATATATATGTTTGTGTGTGTATGTGTATACATATATTTTACATATTGTATTTCGTCTGCAATGAACTATAGATATCTTTCACTAAATATTTTGCTATAATTGTTTGGTATTTATCTCCTTGGCCTCAATTGCTTACAAGCATATTAATGAAGCTTAAGAAACCCACCCCTATGGGCCACGAAGGCTGTTCTAAATAAAACAAGGCAACCCCACCAATGGTACCCTCCTGATCTAAAAGAATTTGTGTATTTTGTGAGAGAAACACATTTATAGTAGTTTAGGTTCAGTGTCAATCAATAAGAAGTTTCAACTGAAATAATGTCTAATGTTAGCTTGATTTCAGCAAGAAAGTGAAATGAAGTCATGTTACTTTCCTTATAGCCTCGTTATGAACTACATGTATAAAGGAGGGCTAGGGTGTACCTTGGCATCATAAATATTATTTAGCCTATTCACAAGACTTCAAATGCTTTGTTTCTTGTACCCTAGTATTTTTAAATCATTTTTATGTCTACAGTAAAAGGTGAGTATTAGCCCCAAAAAATCTTGGCAGGTGAGCGCCTATTCTTTCCTTTTCTACCTTCCTTCTGTTCTTCCTTTCTTTATTTTTTTAACTACTTCTTCCATCCTTCTTTTTTAAAGTTTTTTTTGAATTCTTATAAATGAAATCCCCCAAGACTATGGTGGAAAATGAAATGGAAAGTACACATAAGTATACAGAAGACAACAATCTCTTATAATGTTAGTCTCATGAGAGATCCACTGTTCACATTTCAGCTGTTTTTTTATTTCTGTGTTTGTATGCTAAATATTTTCTTTAAACTTCACAGGAAGTTTTTTTAAAGTAGAAATACAAAGTAAGGTTTTTAGAATTATTGTCTTTACCTAAAAGGATATTGTATATCACATTTAGTTTATAATCCAAGTTTTCATTTTAATAGTCTACATCACTTGTTTCTTGTGTGGGGTTTACTATATGTTACACAAATTAATTTCTTTTCAAAAATTTAGATTTAAATATAGATAAAATTAATCTAGATTTAATTTTTTGAAATTGCAAATCAAATGCATTAGCACCCTCTAGTGGTATAACAAATTTTAAGCACAAATGAGTGTTATCTACATTTGGGTCATTTTTCTTTCATTCATTCTCTTTTTAATAATGCATACAATAATTTAAAATCACCTATTTGTAACATGTAATTTCAAATATATTCTGGCAATTTCCAAGTGCAAATTGGTAACATAAAGCAATTAAAAAAGGTAAAATATGCTTATTTTAAAAGAACTTTCATACTTTCATTACATATTTTAAATATTAGCACCTATATGATATACCCCTCTTTCTCACCTAATGATGACGGCAGCATATACTTAAATCACTTAAATTTTAAGAAGCACACAGAACTTGAATATGTGTATGAATCAGCTGGGGTTTTGATAAAATGCTAGTTCTGACTCAACATATTTGAGTGGGGATTGAGAGTCTGTATTTCTTATTTTTTAATCAATTAGCTATAATTGCGCCTTGGAGAAACCTCCATGCCACTGCACAAAGCTAAGAGAGTCTGTATTTCTAGTAAACGCCCTGAAGCTACTGATACTGCTGATCGAAAGAGCACACTTTGAGGAGTACTAGGTAGGTAGAGAGGTATCTGAATGTATTGTTTAAAGCATTTCCAAATATTTACAAATATTCTACATAATCAGCTAAGTAATAAGTACAAAAATATAAACCTATGGGAAATAATTGTACTTTAAGAAAAGAAATATGTTAGTAAATTAATTGATTTGTGTGCATTTTAATATGCTATTTTATATTAATGAATTCACAGAAAATTCCCATTTAATGTTTCTTTTATTGCCTTTTGATTTACAAATGTGAAAATAAAAAGTTATTGTTATATATTTTAAATTTAAATGTTTCTTACCTAACAGATTTTCACAGAAATCTTTACTTGTGTTAAAAATCAATTTGAAGAATGGATTTTGACCACAGAACTCTATCAGCATCAAATTCCAAGGAACAATGCATTTAGCATAGTGCTTGGCGCACAATAAGAACTGTAAATTTTTGCCATTAATATATCATTCCATCAAATGCAAATTCAAAGAAAGCCTCTACCTATAATAAATTTATTAATTATTTTACAGACAGCAATATGGAAAGAACTGTAGCTGAGGAAAAGTACCTAAGAGGTGGTGCTTCCTTCTGTGAAGGGGGCACTCTGCCTATTATCTGTGACATTAACCACACTCTTGGTTTCAACAGCTTTCCATTCCTAATTTTGCACTATAGCTGAAGGAAAAATCCGCTTGAATGTTAGCTGAATACATTTATTGTTTGTGTTTTATTTCTTACTACAGAGTATTTTAAGTCCCAAATCCTCAAGGAAAAGTTGCTATATTTAAAAAAATATATCTACACAATAACAATGTTAGTCTAATAATAATTTCTAGATAAGCAGATAGATATACAGTGATGATGATGTGTGTTTGTGTGTCTGTGTGTGTGTGTGTGTGTGTGTGTGTGTGTGTGTGTGTGTGTGTGTGTAAAAAGAACATTTAATTGGTGATAAGTAAATGACCTAGCATCTTGAATACTGGGATAGGAATAAAAGAAAGACTATTGTACAGATCCTAGGAAACTTTGGGATTGGCAGCCATTTCTGATGTCCAAATAACACAATTGTGTTAAAAAAATAATAATAATAAGTAGCAAAGGAAAAATAAAAAAAAAAAACCACCTACTAGCATTATGTCAGCTTATCATACCAAAAAGTAAGCATACGTCATTCAACTTGTCCAAATTAGGAAATTGATCAAAGTTTAAACAGGTAAATGATTTACTTTGTCACTATGAGCCAGTGATAACACTTTATTAAATCTCAACAAAAATGATATGCTACTGAAGACCAGGAACCACAGCTCTTTAATGCAGGTAAACCCCTTAGATCACACAGGATACTGGCCCCATTCACTCTCAACACAGAACTCCGTTAAAAGCAGGGTCCATAGTAAGGGCTGAGGATGTCAGCCTCCAAACAGATTTAGGATGAGTTATCAGACAGATGAGCTCATACAGTGTATGAGCTGTAGATTCTATACACCTCTATTCTGACAAAACATATTTATTTTTACTTCAATTATTTTAGAAGACGAAAAACAAGTATCCATCTCTAATGCCAAACAGCCTCTTATCCAATGTACCACTGCAATCTGTAGCACATATGGGTTTGAAAACATAAGTGGGCAGTAATATAACACAAATATGTCAGGGAGTGACAGTATGAAGGATTAGAAAACTAGGTGGCTTATATTGCTTATAGTTGCAATATAAACTGAAGAATAACAGCCTGACAAAAAGAATGATTAGGAAATAGCTGATATAAATTACTTCAAGCTTTATTTATTTTTATACTGACTTAGGTATACAACCATTTTATTGGCGTTTTAATATAATTCACCAAGAATATGAATGCCTCACATTAGCTAAGTACAAGGCATATGTATAAGCAAAAAATTATAAACTTATGATACCCTTGTCCCTTTCTCCTCATGACATTTCCAACTTTTCATGGTTTGTATTTCTTCCTCTGCAGACATAGGATAATTAATATAGAATGTCATTTTTGAGTTTAGATTTTACAAAGACTTATTATTTTACTTTAAAATAGTTTCTAGCCATGGTATTAATATTTATTAAAATTTCTATACATATGAAAGAAAGTAACTTATTTCCATACATATGAAAGTAAGGAATGGGGGTGTCTATTTCATACATTTATAAATGAATGATTTTATAGACACTGGACACTCTGTATTTGCTATTTTTTTTTAAGAAGACATGTTTACTGAGAAAGTCCTAGCAAGCACAGAAAATCTTACAATGTGGACTACTTTGGATTATTTTCTACTTTTGAAGAAATTACACTGCTATAAGATTTTTGACAAATAAAGCTATAAAATTCAGTAGAATTTGAAATGAGATTTTCCCATAGGTAGAATAGTAACCTCTTATGCATGTGTTATGATTTTCTATGAAATGGAAGACAAATGTGTGCATTAAGTTGCTACTACATGTTAAAACAAAAACAGTAACTAGTGTTCTATTATGCTGGTTTCTACTATGGGTAAGATAATACCTAACTAATTCTATAAAATCTATAAGAAGTATTGTCTATTCTACAGTTCCAAAAACTTTAAAGCACAATGAAGTACAGCAGAGATGACCTTACACACTAATTTTTCTTAAATGGGAAAATATACTGGTTTCAAGACCCTACCTTATTCTAATTTTTGGAGCAAAGTGAAATGAGGTAGAATAGATAATATGTCAGGTAGGTGAATAATTTCTGATTGAACATTGATGCTCACATAATATCACATAGTCATGAGATAGACAATAAGCTAAGGTCAAATCTCTTGTAGTATCATAATACTCACAAAAGTTCATATTTTTTGCCATTTTTCTCAGTATTTGAATGAAGATACATATTTCACCTATCAAATATTAATACTTACTCATTTATACAGATGTTGAAATAGCAGCTAATATTATTGAAAAATTGAGTCAAAATCAAAAAGATCTGATAGACTAAGCTAACAACACATATTAAGCAGAACAACAGTTTTATGGTGTGTCGCTAGTATTACTTGAAAAATAAGTTGGTAGTCAAATAAGTTGGGAAATGGGTCAAGTTTAAATTGGTTTCTTAACTGTAGCACTTCGCAAAACTTTTGATCATCTAATGATCATTGAAAACCTGCAAGACAAGAACATAGTATAAATACTTTCATAAATTTATTTCACCATAGATATTTTTTAAGGAACATCACATAGGACTAATATTTCATGAGACGCACCTTTGATAGTCTAATACAAATGTCAAATGACTAAACTTGAACAAAGAAAAAGCTAAATGCAACACTAAACAACATCCAAGATACGAACTCCATAATCCTGCTGTATTGAACAATTCCAGAGCAATTCACATTGTTGTATTCTATGTGGAAACGTGTCCTTAGATATTATAACAATGTGGTTATGCAATACCAGCCCTAAGTATCCAAAAGCTAGAAGTAGATGCATTATCTTGGCCAGGGCATCACAGTTGTTTCCTGGACACCACTTTTAACTAGAGCAGGCCTGTATCGGTCATTTATTATCATAACAAACAACTATAAAATCTTATTTGTACAACAAATAAACCTTTCTTTCTCATGCGTCTGTAGGTCCATTGGGACAACTTTGCTGATCTCAATTGGGCATAGTTGGGAGTCTGGCTCTAAGCTGCAGACTGGATCTTGGTTGGCTCTGTATATTTCTCATTCCTCCTTGGACCAGCAGTTTAGCTGGTGCACATTCTGCTTATAGGAATGACAGATGCACAAGACAAGTAGAAACATGGTGACTTCCAAAGGCCTCATCTCAGAACTGGCACCCTGTCATTTCCATCCATATTTCATCAAGGCACAACCTAAATTCAAGTGTTGGGAGAGCAGTATATTCTTTGTTCAGTAGGAGGCACTATACAATTACACAGCTAAGGGTATGAATATAGCTGAAGGTAAAGATCCAAAATTGATATTCAATAGACTACAATGTTTAACTAGAATCGGTCATGAAGAGCGGCCAGGGATGGACGGAGCCTGAAAAACTAGAGCATTATGGAGCAGTTGAAGAAAGCGAGGATGTTCAGCAGAAGGAAAGAAGATGGGAAAGCCATGATAACCCTACTCAAGTATTTGAAAAGCTGAGTATTAGCTCAGAATTATTGAAGGATGACTCAGGACACTGAAATAATAGAAAGGCAAATTCCAGCTCTAACATAAAAATAAGCCACGCATTGTCATTATCCATAATGATTTGAAATATAAAAAATCTGTCGGATTCAAAGCAATTATCATCATACCCCAATACTGCTAAACTTAGCACTTTCAGGAACTTATCACTTTTGGGCATAAAGCCCAAGCATACTGTTTATGGGACGCTAAAGTACAGTAATCAAATGTGGGCAAATAGGCGTAAAATACATTTAAGAGTCCCCCTAGGTATAGCTCCAAGTAGTGCAACACTTCTGAAACCTTAAAAGAAACAAAAATACCATACACACTGATTAAAATGATATGGAATTTTATTTCTGGATCGTCAGTATCAAGATTATAAATATATGAGTATGCATATATATATATACTGAGAATTATACAGGTATTGATCGACTTACGACCTATGCAACTTACGACCATTCGACTTTACGACCACAATCGCTAGCCATGACTGCTCCGTGTCTGGCAGCGCAAACGTTGCCCAGCTGGGCGTACGACAGTGCGGACCAGCTTCCAGCAGCACTACCATCTCCGTGTGCACCATTTAAACTGTATATATCGCCTACTCAACTTATGACCAAATCGTGTTATGGCCGGTCTGCCGGTCCCAATCGTGGTCGTAAG
Source organism: Cebus imitator (assembly GCF_001604975.1). Lineage (NCBI taxonomy): Eukaryota > Metazoa > Chordata > Mammalia > Primates > Cebidae > Cebus > Cebus imitator. The sequence continues at coordinate 4,923,653 of NW_016107324.1, forward strand.
TCGAGCACTAGCTGTATTATAAATTATATTTAAAAATATATATTCTAGAAATAATAATTACAATAAAACTGCAACACAGTTCCAAAAATACTTATGTATTTATGGGGTGGGAATGTCAGATGAAGAGTGTAACATACATAGCTAGTACATAGTGTTAATGATGTCTTCAAATAGAAAACATTAAAGTGACAAATGATCTCATTTAAGAAGACCAATTATTGAAAAGTATAGTTTAACAATTTTTTTGTCTGAAATACTGTGTGTGTGTGTGTGTGTGTGTGTCTCTATAAAATCATGTACCACATCCACATACCAAAGTTTTGGACAGCAATAGACCATATGTAGACAGTGGTCCCATAAGAGTATAATAATATATTTTTACTGTAGCTTTTCTATGTTTAGGTATGTTTAGATACACAAATATACTTGCCATTATATTACAGTTGCCTATGGTATTCAGCACAGTAATATGCTATGCAAGTTGTAGCCTAGGGAAATAAGCTGCACCATGTAGCCTACACACATAGTAGTAGGCTGCAACACATAGGTTTGCGTAAGTACACTTTATGATGTTTGCATAATGATCAAATCACCTAATGACACATTTCTCAGAACGCATCCCATTGTTAAGCAACACATGACTATATGTACTATTTTACGTGTGTCATTATTAGTCTTTAAACATTCACATTTGCTTTTCATAGCAGATAGAGTGCTCAGTCACTATGTTCGTATACTGAAATAAATGAGAGCAAATGTAACTGAACTCCTTTTTATCTTTGGCATTAATATATAAAAAGAAGGTCGTTTGCAATTTCTCTATGCTTCCTCCTACCTTTCTGTAAGTGCCACTTGTTTATAAGCCATAATATATAAGCTTGCACACCAAAATAAGTTTTCCTCCTCTTTTTCATACTTTTTCACAGGCACCCACCTACACTGAACTCACCTACCAACAACGCAATAAGCACAGCATGTTTAAGAACAACTTTAAAAGTATCTTACAGACCGTAGGCTCTCAATACCTGTTTTTAGATCAAAGGACTAATAGACAGTTCCTGCTAGACTTGACCTTGTATCCTCTCTGAAGTTGTCTTGCTCCAAGTTGTCTTCAACTGTGGAGCAAGAAGACTGAAATGGAATCTGCCTTGACTACAAAGTTCTCAACGGGTAATTTCTTTCTGGGGATTTACTCATGAGCAAATTAAGCAGAGTTTAAAAAAAAAAAAAAACAACTCCTTATTATTCAGGAAGAAGATAGGCCAGCAAGTGAATTTGACATGGTGACTAAATGGCCTAGGAGTAGCCAAAGGTAGAGGGCATTCCCTTTCCATGGAGGGAAAGGCTCACTGGCATGGCTTTCTTGAGATTGCTGAGGTCAGGTGTATGCATGTGCTAGATGTTTTATTCCCAAGAATAGACAAGTTCCTTCCTCCAGGGTTCTGCTCTCCACCATAGAGGAATAGTTCCATTTCCCAGTGATTTCTCTGAACAGTCAAATCTTCTCCCATCAGCCTTATGATAAGAGAGGAGCAAAAGTTCCGATTCCATTTTCTTTAATAGAGGAAACTCCTCTTTCTCCAGTACCGGACACTTAACATGCACCATCTCATTTATACTTTAGACCATTTGTGTTAAGTGTGACACTATGCTTTCCAATTTAACGAGAAGACTCCAGGAATTAAGTTGGTGCTTCTCATACCTTAATGTACACACTTGTGATAATGGGATCTTGTTAAAATTTAGATTTTAATTCAGCAGCTCTGGGGTTAGCACTGAGATTCTGCATTGCTTCCAGGTTCCCAGATGATGGCTATGCTGCTGGTTCTGGAACACCTTTTGACGAGCAGGAGGTTAGTGACTTATTTCACAGGGCTTACACTTATCAGGGGAAATATCGGAACCAATGTGCTGGTTTTGAAAACTTTGCCACTGATAGTAGGCCAAATACATTTCAAGTTTGTAGAAATTAGATAGGGAACAGCGACTATGATATTGGATACATCATATTCATAATGAGATTCGTTTTCAATGTTTCATAGCATAAGGAATGCCTTCCTAACCACAGGAGAGCACGAAGGCTATCTTGTTGAATACTGAAAATCACTGCCTTACTCTATCTACGTTGGACGCGAGTTTCCTGTGACTGTTGCCATGGTTGACTGTATTTGTTCATTAGCTACATTGATGAGAACAAGTTGGGAAGCTTTCTCAGGATGAGCAGGAAAGAGTAATTGCAGACAGACAGATAGATAGATAGATAGATAGATAGACAGACAGACAGATGATAGATAGATAGATATGGAAACAAAGATTGATGAAGATTGTCCCCAAACTTAAATTTTCTTAATCCAGGTTCAGATATATATGCACTGGCTAGTAACTCAATGTTCAGGTCATGTTCAGGTATGTTCTGTGGGAATGGTTTTGATACTTTGAAGAAAATTGTCTTCAGTAGAGAAAAGTATGGGCTTCCAGCCAATTATTTTGAAGCTACTAGGGAACATAAGAGTATGAAAAAGAGAGGGAGTGAGCAATGAGAAGACGCTCAGTCTGGGGAAGCCTGAAATCAAACAGCAGCCTGAACAGAGACTCTGGTGCTGGGACTTCATTGATCACTGCACTTTTGCTTTTCTAGCAGTTAATTCAATTCTTCAGATAGGTTGTAAGTCTGAGAAGAACGTAGGTGCTCTACAGAGGCTGATTCTAAAATATTAGTCAGCAGTATTTGTCCTCAAGGCAATTTTAGAAGCTAAGGTAAAGGCCGTATATTTAAACTTTAATGACAGTGACATTGTCCTTAAATGAATTCCTTGACAGATGAGACTCTAATTCAGCACAGCGTTTGTAGTACTCTGACAACTTAGCTAAACTAAAATATTTCCCTGAATTTCCTTAGATCTCAGGGTTAAGGATGACAGCAAGGGAATTTTGCAGGTGATTTGGGAAGAGAACATGAAGCAGTAGGCTTCATGTTTAGGCTGGGAGGTCAGATAGTCATGGGTATGGCTTTGATTGTCTGGGATCCACACAGCTCCTGTAGATGTCTGCCATGGGGTTTACAACCCAGGCATGGGGCAGTGTCCCAGCTTCTGGGAGTCCCAGGCATCATTGAAGATAGAGGCCTAGAGGTGGAAGGGGCTGACAAGCATTCCCTTGGTCTCCATGGGTTCCAATTTGTCTTTGCTCTCTCCTACTTCTTGCTCCTTTTTCCTTCTTCACTTCCTGCTCTGTAGACTTGAGCCTAACATCAGATGTAGAGGCAACAGCCTCACTCAGACTATTTAATTAGCTCCCACCATGCGTGGTAAATTCCCATAATAAATCCTTTATTCTGTATCACACAATTCCTTGTTTCTTTAAGCAAATTTTCAGTGATGCTGGCTTAATTTTAAGTTTTCTTAATAAGAGAAAGTGTGTCAAGATTCCAGATTTTATCATAGAAATCTGTATCTTACTTCTATAAGAGCCAATAAATCAGGAGGTTATTAATTTGGAAAGACACGTGGGTGAAAGGAAGAGAAAACAGTCTACAATAGGAGTTGAAAAACAAAATCCCACTTGCTAAGTTTGATCCAATGTCTGTTTTTGAAATAAAGTTTTATTGGAACAAAGCCATGTTCACTTGTTTCCTTATTATCTATGACTAATTTCAAGTTATGATGGCAAAGTTGTGTAGTGCAAAAGAGAGGTATGGCCCACAAAGTCTGAAATATTTATTATCTGGCTTTTGACAAAAACAATTTTGCTATTTCTATTCTAGACCTTAAAGATAGGATTCTTTTTAGTGGCTCAGTTTTAAAATTTATCAATTTTTCTTTTAAGAAAACATATATCATTAGAATTTCTTATAGAAATATGCTTCAACAAAGGGTTATGAAAACTGTGAGCCTTCATAAGATCTACTCATCTAGTTATAATGTCAATTACCATATATTAATCATCTATAAGTACAGCTTACTTTTTGTGCTTTGTTTTATTGCACTTCACAGACTTTTTTTTTTTTTTTTTTTTTTTTTTTCTAATTGGAGCTTCGTGGTAGACCTGCATCAAGCAAGTCTACCTGCATTTTTCCAACAGCAGGTACTCACTTCGTGTCTGTATCACATTGTGGTAATTTTCACAACATTTCAACCTATTTTAGTGTTCAAAAATGCTGAAGTGTTCAAGTTAAAGGATGACTTGCACGTCTCTCACTTTCAAAAGCTAGAAATGATTAAGCTTAGTGAGGAAAGCACGTGGAAAGCCAAGACAGACAGAAAGCTAAGTGTCTTCACCAGCTAGTCAAATTGTGAATATAAAGAAAAAGTTCTTGGAGGAAATTTAAAGTCCTACTCTACTGAACACACAAATGATAAGAAAACACTGACCTGTGATTGGTGATGTGTGATCAGTGATGTGTGATGTTCCTATTCTAATTGTTTTGGGGCACCGTGAACTGTGCCCATATAAGATGGTGAACTTAACCAATAAATGTTTTATGTGTTCCAACTACTCCACCAAACTAGCCATCCCCCATCTCTCTCCTTCTCAGGCCTCCCTATTTTCTGAGACACAACAAAATTAAAATTAGGCCAATTAATAATCCTCTAATGGCCTCTAAGTGTTCACGTGAAAGGAAGATTTGCATGTCTCTCATTTTCAAAAGCTAGAAATGATTAAGCTTAGTGAGGAAGGCATGTAGAAAGCCAAGACAGGCTGAAAACTAGGCATCGTCACCAGTTAGCCAAGTTGCGAAGGCAAGAACAAACCAAACACAAAACCAGCAGAAGAAAGGAAGCAACCAAGATCAGAGCAGAAATAAATAAAATTGAAACAAAAAAATACAAAAGATAAATGAAACAAAAATTGAATAGATAAAATTCATAAATCATTAGCAAGATTAACCACGAAAAGGAGGAGAAAATCCAAATAAGCTCAATAAAAAATGAAACAGGAGATATTACAACTGACAACACAGAAATACAAAAGATCATCCCAGGCTACCATGAGCTCCTTTACATGCATAAACTAGAAAGCCTAGAAGAGATAGATAAATCCCTGGAAAGGTACAACCCTCCTAGCTTGGAAGAATTAGATACCCTGAATAGTCCAATAACAAGCAGTGAGATTGAACTGGTAATTTAAAAATTACCAAAAAAAAAAAAGTCCAGGACCAGAGAAATTCACAGCAGAATTCTACTAGACATTCAAAGAATTGGTACCAAATCCTATTGACATTATTACACAAGAGAGAGAAGGAGGAAACCTTCCCAAAATCATTCTTTGAAGCCAGTGTCACCCTAATAGCAAAACCATGAAAGGACACAACCAAAAAAGAAAACTACAGACCAATGTCCCTGATGAACATAGATGCTAAAATCCTTAACAAAATACTAGCTAACCAAATCCAACAACATATCAAAAAGATAATCCACCATGATCAAGTGGGTTTCATGACAGGGATATAGGGATGGTTTAACATATGCAAGTCAATAAACGTGATTCACCACATAAACAGAATCAAAAACAAAAATCACATGATCATCTCAATAGATGCAGAAGAAGAATTCAACAAAATCCAGCATACCTTTATGATTAAAACTCAGCAAAGAAAAAGTTCTTCAAGGAAATTTGAAGTCCTACTCCAGTGAACACATGAATGGTAAGAAAGCACAACCACCTTATTGTTGATATGGAGAAATTTGAATGGCCTGGAAAGGAAATCAAAGCATGAAGAAAAGCATTAAAGAAAATCAAACCCTGAAACCAAAGCCTAGTTCAGAGCAAGACCCCAATTCTCCTTTTTTTTTTTTTTTTTTTTTTTTTTTTTTTTTTTTTTTTTTTTTTTTTTTTTTTTTTTTTTTTTTTTTTTTT